>NC_051086.1:93229168-93529168 GCF_004664715.2 Peromyscus leucopus | reverse complement strand
TTGCCAACTCCAGCCTTGTAACTGGAGCTGGCCAGTGAGGGGCTGCAAAATGACAGGTGGGATTTCTCTCCAGCCGGCCCCCAGCCTCTTTGAGATTTGCCTTTTCCCTTCTGGTTGGAACTGGGAAAGCCCATCCCCCACCTCCGCAAGTGTCAACCTCATCTAGCCTGGATACTCCTGTCCTGCCCGGAGGACCCTTTTACCCCGTCATTGACTGCTGCAGAGTTAGGCAGTCCTCCTTCAAGTTCTGAGAGCTCTCCTGCCTTGACCGGGCAGAGTGTGTGCATGTGGGTGTGCATGTGTGTGTGTGCGCACACACGTGCGTGTGCGCGCGCGCGCATGGTGTGTGTGTGTGCGTGTGTGTGCGCGCGTGAACGCATTGGGGGAGGCAAATGGGGTGGTTCTCCTAATGTTTTAATTGCATAAAAACTGGGATCTCAGCTCTCGGCCGGTGGGGAGTCTGGGGCTGGCTGGCCGCCCGGTTTGAGCTAAATATAGCCTGGGACATCTGCAGAGAAGGGGAGGGGGGTGGAGGGAGGTTCCATTCCCCTCACCTCAGCCAAGGTGCCCTCGTCTGGGCGGGCACCTTGGAACAGGGAGCGGGGATTCCTCAGCACAAAAGGCAGGGGAGTGGCGGTAGGGGCTGGGCATTTGGGAATTTGCCTGTTCGGAGGCCACTAGAAAACCCAAGTGAACCTGGAGGCTCAGGATAGGACCCATGTGGGGTACGTGGGGTACTGGTGAGGTCCTCTGGCCCTGGCTCCCTCTTCCCCAAAGTTGCCTAAGGTCAGGCAGCCTCAGTGTGTCACGGTGACCTACTCGCCGTGTGCCAGTGAGTACACACCTAGTGGGTGGCCCCTCCCGGCCCCTCCCCCCGGGACATCTGTCCCCTGGGCTCTCCTGCAGGCCCCCAGCCCTGCTGTCCCTTGCCCCACAGCGAAACCTTCAGCCCAGGAATCGAGACTTGAGAAGGGGAAGCTGTGGCGTGGAGTTCTCTGATCTCCAGTCACGGCAGGAAGTGGAGAGGAGGGGGGGGTTGGTGTAACCTTGAGTGGCAGATAGAGGAGGGCACTGTGAGCCCCGTTTGAACTGACCGTGCACAGAGTGGTGGGGAGGGGCCACCCTTCCAGCGGCCCCCTCTTCTCTCCAGCTCCAGGTAGGGGAATGTTGGGGGACAGCTGATTTCCCCAAGGGCTGCAAACTCTCCTGTCAGCACCCCCTAACAGTGAGGGGGGGAAAGAAAAGGTCTTCCTGTCACGTGCTCACCACTTCCTGTCCCACTGTGGTTCCTGGGATGTTTGTTGTTGGTTGCCATGGTGATGGCCGCCGTAGGCACTACCCCTGGTTTTTGTGGGGAGGGACCTGCCCCTCCCCTCGAGGCCCACCATTGGGAGGGGGGTGCTTGGGAGGCCTGACGAGGGGGCCCCTTCAAGCTGAGCCTGTGTGTGTGTGTGTGTGTGTGTGTGGTCTCTGACGACTCAGGTCCCTTAGGGCCCTCAGACTTCTGTCTGTGGGAAGGAGTCACAGCCACCTACTCAGACTGTGTTGGGAAGACTGACTTGTGGCCGTGACTGTGAGAGACTGATTTGGTGACGGCATCCCCCCTCCGTCTGAGTCCTGCTGCCTTTTCAGAGACCTTACCACCTTCCTCTCTCCCTCCCTGGAGAGTTTGTGGCTTCTCGGGATCCAAGCTGCCATAGACGGGACTGGGGGCCACCAGGTCCCTGAAGTTTTATGGGTGGGGAGACAGTAAGCCGCCCTGCATGCAGCCAGCTGGTTCTCCTACACACAGCCACACCAGCTTCCCTCCGCCTCAGCGAGCTCTGTTCTCCAAGGTAAGGCCCAAGAGCCCAGTGACCAGATTTCCCCACCTAACGTGGGCCTCTGTGCTTGGCTAGGCATGGAGAAGGGAAGTGTTCCCCCCCCCATTCTTGCTGGACGAAGGGGCTCCCTGTGGAGTAGGAAGTTCCTGGGGGGTCCTAGGGTGTGGGGCTGTGGGGCAGGGCCCAGTCTGACTCAGACCTGGTCTGGGGTCAGAGCCAAAAGGATATCCTGAGCTAGGAGGGGGTGTTCCTGGCTTCCCTGCAGCTTGGGTCCCCGGGGAGGGATGATGGGAGGGGACTGGTAGCATCCAGTTCTATTGGCAGTGTGCCCTAGGACTCAGAATGCAGCAGCCTGGGCTTGGGGCTGAGCGGAGGCGATGAGTGGGGAGTTGATGTAGCTCACCTCTCCTGGCTGCTGCCCCGGGTGCTTCTCTGACACCCCCCCCCACGCACACACACGCACACCTTCCCCTAATTATGAGTGGATTGTGCTTCCTGCATGGTGGAGGTGGTGAGGGGTGCAGTTGCCAAGGTGAGGGTGGGGAAAGCCCCATGCCAGGCTGGGTATGCACACCGGTGGTTTCCAGGCTGGGGGGTCCCCTTTGTGCCCGTTTGGTCCCCCATAGACAGAGTTGCTGTTGTACTGTCCACATACTCCTGTGGTCTGGCTGTGGCCAAGGCAGGCTCATTTCTTCCTCTTCCTGTTTTCTTCCTTCCCCATGGGTTGGCCCCCTCTTCCTGTAGGCCTGGGCTGCCCCCTGCCCTTTCACCTACTCGCTGCTTCCATGGAAGACCCAGTTACAGCCCTGGTTCTGGATGGGCCCCTCAGCCACCCTGTGCATGGGAAGTCCTGAATATGTCCCTCAGGAACTCGGGTGGGGCATGGTAAAGTCCATACTCCTTTCTCTTGGGACCCAGCTTGTCCTGGCCTCATATTTTCTGATTGAGCTTCATATTTGCTAGTCATTTGCACAGCTGATATGTGGCTTCTGGGAGCTGCGACAGAATTTTGGTTTTGTGGAGTATAAATAGGAGACGTATGAGAACCATGCTTGTGGGACGAGGCGCGGTGTCTTAATGTGGGCACTGTTGACATCCAGCAGCAAGATTCTGTCCCGTGTCCCCCCCCACCCCGAGAAAGGGTTTCTCTGTGTAGCCCTGGCTGGCTTGGAACTCACTCTTATATACCAGGCTGGCCTCGAACTCACAGAGATCCACCTGCCTCTGCCTCCTGAGTGCTGGAATTAAAGGCCTGTGCCACCACCACCACCCAGCTAAGATCCTGTCTGTATTCTTACCTCGCTGACCCCCTAGAGAGGACATGCTCAAGCCTGCCTTTCCACTCTGGGGCAGGTTGGCCAGCCAGGCCTCGCTGTAGAGACACATGCTGGCAGTGTGTAGGGCTGGCGGGGAAGACTGTGCCTTCCGCCTGGGCCTGGTTCTGCCTTTGGTAGCCTTGCCCTCAGTGAGGCGGCGGAGTGAGAGCTATGACTGGGGGGACTCTTGGAGAAGAGAGGGTAGTGTTCATAACTGCTTCCCAGCCCGGTCTGCAGATGAAGCTCTCTCTGTAGGGGAGGGGAGAGGTTGTGGCTTCGTGTGGTGTGTACAAGCACTTTTCCTGGAAAGCTTTAAATAATTCTAGCCCACTGTTCTAGCTTGAAATCGGTCCTGTCCTGCCCTGCCCCTGCCTGGCCAGCTCAGCCAACTCCAGGCAGGGTAGGGGCAGAGGACGTGTGTGTGTGTGTGTGTGTGTGTGTGTGTGTGTGTGTGTGTGTGTGTGTCCCGTCTCGCCAGGGCTGGAGGCCCTCCCACCCAAGTTGCGTTTGAACTCTGCGTCTCATTTGCATATGATTCATTAACTGTCTCGAATGCTTAGGAAACCCCCATCTCCCCTTGTTTTAAGCTCCCCAGTCTTTGCCCCTTCAGAGGGAACTGCTTGGGGCTGGGCATGTAACTCGGTTGGTAAAGTGCTTGCCTGGCATGCAGGAAGCCCTGGGTTCTGTCCCCGGGCACCCACCTTGTAAACCTGTCAGGGTGGTGCATGTCTGCCGCACCAGGATTCTGGAAGTGGAGGCTGGAGAATCAGAAACTCAGGGTCGTCAGCTAGTTTGAGGCCAGCTCGGGCGGCAGACCCTGTCTCAGAGAATACGAATGAAACAGAACTGCTTGACTTCTGTCCCTGGGGAACCCTCTTTTTGAAGGAGCACAGAGTGGAGGGGATGAATGAAAAGGGGAGGCCTGGGAGGCGGCTCTGCTAGATTTGGGGGCCTCTAAGTTCTCTCTCCCCAGGACACGAGAGGAAATGGTCTATTTCTCTTCCCTCCCCAAATCCAAAGATTTCCCTTTTTTGGTTTGTGAAATACAAGAAGGGAATTTGGGAAAGCGTTGTGGTCAGGCCTCTGCCCACACCCCAGATATCCCTCTCCCCACAACCCTCCCCTCCGTCTGGGAGGAAGCAGATCCAGAAAAATGGGTACTGTTCCCTGTTAGCCCTGTCCACAGAGGCTGGCCCTGGTTGGGGCGAGGCAGAGAGCCCAGGGACCCCAGGGACCCCAGGGACCCCAGGTGAGGGTGAGAGATGCGGGGAGGGAGACTTAACTGCCTTCCCTGCACCAGGCAGTGCTAGGTGCCTTCCAGGAGCTCGTTTATCAAGGGAGACAGTTCCCAGGCAAGTAAACATGCTTAGAGAGGTTAAGCCACTCGCCTAAGGTCACCCAGAGTGGCAGAGCTGAGATTGGACGCTTTGGGGTTTTCTCTTCCATCTTCATGGCTGCCGCGGCTCTCACCTTTTTTTTTTTTTTTTTTTCCATAAAGTGGCTCTGGAGTGATGTGCATGGTGTGTGTGTGTGTGTGTCGGGGGGTGTCTGAAGGTGCCAGCTGATCACGATACCTTTTACGGATTAAAGAGCCCAGTAAGAAGGGGCGCATGGCTGGCGGCCCTCTTGCCTCTCACCCCTTTTTCTGCTGGGCGCAGTGGATTGGAGGTACAGGCCTGTGGTTTTTCTCTTGCTGGCAGAGAGTGTGGGTGAGGTGTGGGTGGCTTGTTTTCACTCTTTGGTGCTGGTTTAAATCCTCTGGCCTGGGTACGAGGGGCCAGGGTGCAGGCACCTCTGTGAGGATCATGGCTCCCGAAGGACCTTGGAAGCTCCGCCTCCCCATCTCTGCCCCTGCCTACCCCTGTTCCCCGGGTAGCCTGGCCCTTGGCCCATTTCTGTGACCTTTGTCCCCACCCTCATCAGAGAGGCCCTCCCTCTTCCCTCAGGGAGCTGAACAACTTTGAAGTGTGTAGGCCCAGCTGAGTTAGGCTAGTGGAGGGCTCTTCGACCTTCCAGACTTTCCCCCAGAGGTGTGTGTTTGGGTAACACACACCTCTTCCGGGAGAGACCTGAGGCATTCGTTCTAAGGTAGATACCATTGGTGTTCTGTGTGGGCAAAGCTGGATTCTAGAATGTGAAAGACTGGGCCTCGAAAAGTCTGAGCCAGGTGTCGTTCCCCCCCTTCAGAGTAAGGTCAGGATGCCTGGGGTTTGTAGTGAGCAGCTTTCTGGGTTCAGCCGTGGCTCTGGTGGCCTCTCTTTGATCAGCTGCCTCCTAGGCCTCACCTATAGGGAGGTAAGCCTCTGTGTAGACATGAGTCCACCTGAGGGTTGGGGAATCCTGGTAGATGTCGATTGATGTTTGGGGCCACAGTTTCGGGGACGGCCCACAGGGAGGACCTTGGAGCATCTCCTAGCATGAGAAGCAGGTCCACGGATAAGCTAGGCTGTGTGAAGCCTGGGAACAGAACGTGCACCTTGGGAGACTGTAAGGCCACAGTTGTGTGTCTTCTGCGAGTGTATCCAGGAGCCCATGCACACAAGCCCTGAACTGTACTCGCTGTGTGGCTGGGGCCAGATGTGGAGAGATGCCGTGCCCTTGACCACCCAGATGTTCTCTGTAGGCTTGCATGTGTGAGTTTCTGCAAGCGTGTGGGCTATCTGTATGAGGGTCCGAGTGTAGACACTTGTTGATGACGTCAACCAGCCCTCCTCCTCCTCCTTAGCCTGGCTCTCTCAGCCCATGTTCCTGTTGCATGGGATCCCACAGGAGATGGGGAACAGAGTAGGTGGAGCCCCCCTGGTTTTTCTCTTCAGTCATCAGTCCATGAAGGGAAGGAGACACGTCAATCAGGAGTGAGGCCCAGTGGTTGGTGTGATGAATTATGGTAGAGACCATGGTTGTGAGCACAGTGCAGATTTCACTCCACTGGCAGCTGTTGCTTCTGTGGCCACTTCCTGTCCCCCTTTCTCTGCCTTCCTCAGAAGATACAGGCTGGGGCAGTCTCAGAGGACACAGTGCTGCTCTTCCACAGTGGCCCTGCCTGGCAAGAACCCCCTCATTCTCCTGGTCCCCAGTCAAGTGCTGCTTATATATGCATCCTCCAGTCTCCAGGTTTAAGCCTGGGGCTTGGAGTTTGGAACCTGGTATGTCCTAAGTTTGGGGAGTAGGCATGGAGGGAGAATGTTGGAAAGGGACAGTTCTTCTCCCTCCCACCTCCCCGAGGCAGGGTTTCTCTGTGTAACAGCCCTGGCTGTCCTGGATCTCACTCTGTAGACCAGGCTGGCCTTGAACTCACAGATCCACCTCCCTCTGCCTCCCGAGTGCCGGGATTAAATGCGTGCGCCACCATGCCCGGTGGAAAGGGACAATTCTTATTTTAGCTCTCTGTAGCTCTATTTTTTTTTTCCTTTTAAAGAGCTTTACTGATATATTAACTCACTTACCACAAAAATGTACCCATTAAAGTATACAGTTTAAGCCCAGCATGGGTGGTGTAGACCTATAATCTCAGCCCTCTGGAAGGGGGGACAGAAAGATTGCAAGTTCAGTGCCAGCCTGAGAGGTTTAGTGAGTGAGGGCCAGAAAGACAGAGAGCGTACAGTCGCATGGTCTTCACAGGTTTATAGAGTCGTGCAGCCACCACCACCACCACCACCACTGACTTTAAGACATTTTCACCACCCCCAAAAGTTCCCATACCCATTAGCAGTCACTTCTCATTTCCCTCAAATTCACACCCCAGTTCCTGCTAACCGCAAATCTATGCATACAGAGCTGCTTCTCCTGGACTTTCTTAGAAGTCGAGTCACACAACGATGCTCTTTGGCAACTGTATTGTCCTCCAGGTTGGGCCATGTTTGTGTGTCTGTCAGTTCTTCGTTCTCTCTCTCTCTCTCTCTCTCTCTCTCTCTCTCTCTCTCTCTCTCTCTCTTTTGGCACAGAACTACTCTGGTGTGTCGGGGATCCACCATTTTAGACCTTTGGGTCGGTTTCATGGCTCACTTTTGACCTGTGACCCTGCTCTGAACACGGACACACAAACCTTTTTGTGCGTGCGTGACTTCATTGTCTTGTTTCTCGGGTAGATACCTAGGAGCAGACTTGGTAAGTGTGCTAGTGCCGCATGTAAGATTTTGAGGAACTGCTCAGCTGTTCTGCAGGGCGGTTGCAGTGTTCGATACTTCCACCAGCCGTGTGCGGATTCATTTCTGCATATTCTCAACCAGTACTTCTTATCTGACTTGTATGTGTGCACAAGTACATGTGTGTATATGTGGGGGCCAGAGGCCAGTGTTGGGTGTCCCCCCCCTTCTGGATTTTTAAGACAGGGCTTCTCTGTGTTAACAGCCTTGGCAGTCCTGGAACTTGCTCTGTACACCAGGCTGGCCTCGAACTCACAGAGATCCACCTGCCTCTGCCTCCCGAGTCCTGGGATTAAAGGCGTGCGCCACCACGCCTGCCTGGGTGTCTTTTCTCAATAGCTCCCCATCTTAGTTTTTGAGAAAGGGTCTTGGAGCGAACCTGGACCGCGCTGCTTCAGTTAGGCTGGCAAACGTCAGGGGTCCCCGCTCTGCCCCTCCAGCGCTGAGACAGACTGCAGGTGTGTGACGCCGTGCCTGGCTGTTCACAGGGTTGCTTGGTATCCTCATCAGGTCCTGATGCTTGCATAGCAAAGCCATTTGCCAACAGATCCCCATCCCTAGGCCATGTTGCCTGGTCACAGCCATCCTAGTGTGTAGACATTTAGGAGTCTTCTCGGGAACAGCACCCGACCGGGAGACCAAAGGAAGTAAGAGCTGGTTTTGATTGACTGTGATTATTTTTGTGTCTCTTCTCTCATATGTATATGTATGATATATACATACATGTTTATTTTCAACACGTGTCCCCCTACATGTGTATAATCTACACTCAAACGGATTTGAAGAATCCTTAGCTCTGTTTCTCCGTTTTCCCTTCCGCTTTGCCGCTGCCTATCTGGCCGCGTCCCGGGATCCGTACGTCACGGCTGTGTGTTTGCCCCAAGGTGTTACCTGTGTGTGCCCTCTGGCCTTAGCTGTTCAGCGAGGGTGCGGATCTGTGTGCACTCTGCTGAGAGGGGCATCCGGTCCTGCGTGTCCTGTCCACTTACCACCTCATCCCCTGTGTCTCGCTCTTGCAGATGCAAGTATGATGAAGTCTGAACTCAGTCTCTCTTGCTGCCAGCTGGGGGCAGGGACTTCCATCCTGGGCAAGCCTTGCCTTCCTGACTTAGAGCTCCCCGGGGCCACCTGGACTGTTCAGTATTGGAGATGTTGCCTAGGAGACCTGGAGATCCATTTCCCTGAGTGTCTATGGAATTGGGCCTCCTCCCCAAAGTAGGGATGTACTGATCTGAGATGCTGGGTCTTGGGTTTAGGGGGGAAGTGGTGTGAGAGCCCCCCCCCACTTAGGAGTCATTTTTCTGAGAAGTGCCAACGCTTTGGGGAAGCGGCTTCTCCCCCTCCCTGCCAGCACACGTTCTCTGTATCTTGACCTCAGGTAACCCACACTGGGGGAAGGAGGGCCAGCTGCCTGCCTCAGCTGCACTGATCTTTGGGGTGGCACTATGTGGACCCTTTCTCGAACATTCTGGGTGAGAGGCCCTCCCATACTCTGGGCCCTGTCCCTATGATTCCCAGTCTGCCTGTGCTTTCCTGACACCCCCAACAGTGTCTGGGCCCTGGTCCTAGGCTGGCCCTGCCAGCCAGGCATGGTGCCAGGTGTCTGCTCAGCTGGGTGCCACAGGAAAAATCTCTGGCTGCCCAGGTTGGGGAGCGCCGTGGGGAATCCCGTGCGCCTGCTCGGTGCCCACTTACCTGTCTTTCCTCTTTCTGCAGCGCCACAGGACATGCCACCCCCCGGCTGCCTAGCTGGGGCCCTTCTGGGAGTGGCATCCTTTTTGACACCCTGAAGACCAGCTCTGGACCTTCCTACGAAAGTGTCGTCTTCTCACAGAACTGCTTAAACCACAGGACATCGACTCGACTCTTGGGCCATCCCCCAGTCCACCTGGCCCCTGGCTGGGGAGGGGGCTCCAGAAGGCTGAAATTAACTCACTAACTTTGGACTGCAGCTCCAGGGACAGAAGGGGGTGGGGGTGGGCTGACCACCCAAACCCCCTCCGGGGCCAGGCCCCATGCCCGGAGGAGGAGAGACCGCATGAAGCTAATCCCAGCTGCCTGCCAGACTGTTTGCCTGCCGTGACTGGGACCGCTTGGTATGGCCAGCAATAGCAGTTCCTGCCCGACACCTGGGGGCGGGCACCTCAATGGGTACCCGGTGCCCCCCTACGCCTTCTTCTTCCCCCCCATGTTGGGTGGACTCTCCCCTCCAAGCGCCCTCACCAGTCTCCAGCACCAGCTTCCAGTTAGTGGATACAGCACACCATCCCCAGCCAGTAAGTCTAGGAGGGGAGGTGTGGGAGGGCGGGGAGTGTGGAGGGGGGGCAAGGCCTCAGGATGTGGCTTCCTGGACACATCTGTTCTGCTGGAGCCGCAGTGAGTGACAAAGGTCTTTTCTAGACTTAGGGGGGCCATTGTGTGCATGTGGCGGGGAGCTTGAAGATGGCCCCACCGCTGCTAGCCAATCAGTGGTGGTCCGATGTCGGGGGTGGTGGAGGAGAGATGAGACCATCTTGTTCTTTCCTATGTCGTTGTCCCTCTTTGTCCGCTGTGTCCCTGGTGCTGCGCTGTTGAGGGCCTTATAAATAGCCCTGAGGAGGGAGGCATGGATGCGGAGGGCTGGTGGATAAACAAACCTCTCAGCCTTCGGTGGTGGAAACAGCGGCGCTCTCCACAGTGAGAGTGAACCCCACCTTCACCCCACCCCTTTCCAGTGCTCTGAGGAAAGGGCTTCCAGAGACAGCCCAGGACTGCTCAGCACAGCTGGAACCCTTGCCCTCCCCCTGCCAACTCCCCCGCCCCCAGAAGGACAGGGAGGGACTCCGTGGGGGCTTTTCTGCCTGGACTCTGGCCCTGGACACATGCACAGGCTTGGCAGGGCCCCGTGTTTTCTGCCTCTACCCTCGGCCACGAGGGTCACCAGTTGGCTGGGTGGGGGTCTCAGTACCCTTCCCTAGCTGGCCAAGCCAGGTAGTGGGAGGTGGCAGTGTCTGTGGCCAGCTGGCAGAGTCCAGGCTTGGGGCCTGCCAGGCCGCTTACAGTAACTCTGGCCCCCAGGGCCCAGCTGGGCTCCAGGCCAGGGCCTAGGAGGAGGGAGCTGGGCCTGGCCTGGGGCAGGAGGGGGTAGAAAGCAGGAGAGCAGGCCATGGCTGGCTGGCTGGCTGGCTGGCTGGTCAGCTGCTGACCTGGGAAACGTGTCCCACCTCTCCTGGTTGGCAGGGACTAAGCACCCTGCCTGGCACCACTGCCCTGTGTGCCCGGCTGGGCTGGGTCAGTGCCCCCTTCTTGGTGTGGGGGCAGCACTCTCTCCTCGGAGCCAGGGAGTCTCTTTGTCCCTGGGGCAGGCTCTGGCTGGGCGCCTCACTGCCCACAACTGGCCGTCTGCCCACAGCCACCGCTGCTTCCTGGATCGCTGCCTCTGGCTTTGTCGCAGCGCCCCCCCCTACTCCCCCCGCCCTCCCCCCCCCAAGCCCCACCAGCCTTCAGGAGCAGATAGTCTATGACCATGTTCCTTTAAGTCTCCAGTCCCTTATGCTGTGGGGCTAGGAAGCAGACAGGTGCTGCCTCAGTTTCCCCCTGCTGGCAGCCCCTCAAGCCTTCACCTTTCCCCCGTTTCTTCTTTCCACCTTACACAGGAGAGGCTGAGAACTGCGTTCTGTTCTGGTGGCTCTAGTCTGTGCTGATGGGGCGAACAGGGTTGCTGGGCATTGGGGCATTGTGTAAAAATACTACCTGCAGTCTGGTGCGGGGTGGGGGGGGGGACCACTGGGGACACGCCTTTAATCCCAGCACTCTGGAGGCAGAAGCAGGTGCCTCTCTGAATTCAAGGCCAGCCTGGTCTACAGAGCAAGTCCAGGCTAGCTAGGATTACACAGAGAAACCCTGTTTCGAAAAAACAAACAAACCAAAACAAAACAAAGCTCCCTGCATTTGAAGGGAGCACGAGTCCCTCTTGTCACGCATCCTAGGAGCTGGGAGAATTACACTTTCTCCCAGGAAAGGGTTCCTGCAAGCTGGCCCCTGTGAAGTACTTGTCCATTTCCATGTGATGGTAATGAGGGGCTGGACAGACAGACTCACTGGAGGGGGGCTGCAAGGGGATTTGGGATCTGAGCCCTGTGGAGAGACAGAGTAAACTCACTGCCCTCCCCCTGAGGGTTGCAGGCTCCTTCCTCTTTCTTAGAGGTGGGTGGGGAGAGCCCCCACCCTGGTAACCTACTCCCAGGGTGGGGTGCCCGTATTTCGGGCAAATGGCAGCCTTCTTTGGCTTTCTCCACCCAGGTTAGGCAATACCCTCTTCCTGCCCCCCTCCTCCGTGAGCTTGTGGGTTTCCCACCCCTCCCCCTCTCGTAGTAAACAACAACATCTCTTCCTCCCTACGACTCCCCAGCCTCCAGCACCTTCTAGGACCAGGGACCCGAGGCCTGGCCTTGGGTCTGAGACAGCCAGGCCTTCCCCCTCCCTTCTGCAGAGCTCTGGGTGCCTTGGGACTAGGACAGGGGTCAGGCAGTTCCTGGGAAGCAGGTGGGAAGCGGTGGCTTTTCTTCCATGTCTGCGTGGAGCCAGCCACGTGCTGACACACCCTGGTCACCTCCCAGGCTCCCTGCCCCCGTCCCGCAGCATCACAGAGCGTCCCGATGGCCTCCCCTTCCCGGTCCTCCTGCTAGGTTGCACCTTAGGTATCTTGCGTGAACTCTGCAGAGAGCAGGTGACCTGTGGGAGGACGAAGGCCTCTTCAGGTCACTCTGGCGAGGCTAGTCTCCTAGGGAACCAGGGTGGAGGCCCCAGAGATAGCACCGGACTCCTTTCCCTGTGGTGTTTTGGCTCTTTGGTGTGTTTACTGTGGAGGCTTAGGCTTGTGTGTGCAGTGTGAGGAGGTCAGGGTTGTGGTTTTGGGGGGCAGGGGGTCAAGGCTGAATATGTTGAAAAGGGGGATTAATGGCTTGTGTGTATGGGATGAGAGGATTCTAGAATTCAGTGTGTTTGAAGAGCATCAAATCCAGAGCTGGGAGGGGAATGTCAGTCTGTATGCTGGGACTGTGTGTGGGGGTGGCTGGGGGCATGATTTTAGGGCAGAGGTGTCCTGGTTTAAGGGCCTAAGGGCGTGTGACCTTCTTTCTGCTTGTGTTTGGGAAAAGAAGAACACTATCTCTAACATTCTTGTGTTTCCCGGCGTGAGGACACACGGTGGACCTTGTCTTTTTACGCACCCTTGGAGCTCCTTGGGCTTCGAGGTTAAAAGTTTGGACATCGTATCACTTCTAGGGTGATCTCTTGGCATGTTTCCTCCTCTGTAACACAGGGACCTTACCAGATCCCTAAGAGGCCAAGTTAGGCTCGGCACATCCAGGGAGTGCATGTACACTTGGTGTGTGCCCGGCATGTGACCTGGTAGAGTGGGAGGCTGCTGAGCACCTGCTGTCGGTCAGGACTCTATCTGTGCCTTCAAAACTTTCATCTGCCAGGCGGTGGTGGTGGAGGTGGAGGTGGAGGTGGTGGCGGCGGCGCACGCCTTTAGTCCCAGCACTCGGGAGGCAGAGCCGGGTGGCTCTCCATGAGTTTGAGGCTAGCCTGGTCTACAGAGCAAGATCCAGGACAGGCACCAAAACTACACAGAGAAACCTTGTCTTGAAAAAACCGAACCAAAACAAACCTTCACCTGGACTGTTCCTGGAGAGGCACCTTGCACTCGTAGACAAAGGAAGGTAGAAGCTGATGAGCGATTACTGTGTGGTAGAACTATCCTGGGAGCTATAAAGCGGGTCTGTTTCCCACCATCCAGACAGGCAGACTTAGAAGGAGACTGTAGGGGACACTCTGGGGCTTGGGAAGAGTAGAGGGGACTCCGTGTTGTTGAATCTTGTCCTGGTTGCTGGAGACCCTGCCTCTGACTTCTCCCAGTAGGGGGCGCAGGGAAGGACACCCCCCCCCCCCACCACACACACACACACACACTCCTGCCTCCTTCTGTGTTTTGGATTTGAGGACTGGAGAGAAAGATAAGAGGCCCAGGGAAAAATCTCCATCCTGCCCTGGAAGCTGTGGATACAATCTGTTCACACCCCCACTCACCCCTCTCTGCCCTCTCGCAGCCCAGCGAGAGCATGAGCAGCCGCCGCCTCCCATCCCCAGACAGACTCGGAGGGAACACAGTGTAAAAGCCGTAGTTCTGATTCATATTTTGTTGCAGTTTGGGGGGAGGGTGGCAGGGAAGTTAGAAGCAATCAGTAGAAGAGTTGGGACAGGAACCTGACAGGGTGGCTACAGATTTTCCTTCCACATGTTGGCTGGGTACTTATCTAGATGTGGGGATGTGGTCCCCTCCTCCTCCTCCTCCTCCTCCCTGTCTTCCCAGAGCCCAGGCCTAGGAAGGAGGGGGTGCCCTTTTCTCCCCATCCCGTGCTCTGCTGTTGCCCCTACCTTCTGCTCTTCCCAGGACAATAAGGAGGACAGCCTCGGGGACCTCGGGGACGGGCACTACCTCGCTGTGCCTTTCTTGGGGTCCAAAATGCAGTCAGCCCAAACACCTTCATCCGGGGTTTTCATTGAAAATGGAGCACCTCACTGCTTATCTCCCAGGAGGGATAAATGGACAGGCTCTCTCAGGGTAGGATGCCAGCATGAATTTGGGGAGGGGATACAGGGGAGGAAGCCTGTCTTCCTCTTAGGCCAGTCAGGGCCTGTGGCCAGCCTCTTGCCATGGGGTGTGTGCCATGGGCCTGTGCCAGTGAGGTTCAAGGCTGCCTTTGGGTGTGTGTGTGTGTGTGTGTGTGTGTGTGTGTGTGTGTGTGTGTGTGTTGGGGGTCGGGGCCATAGGATCAGATCCCAAGACAGGAAATGGGAACCTTCTCCAAATAATGTTAGGACAGTGCCTTCTTCCTTCGGATAGACTGGGGGTCCCTTAGCCCTGGGAGCATTAGCAATCCGGGTTCTCCCCTGTACAGCTGGACCCCAAGTTGCTGAAAACGGCAGCCAGCCTGAAGGCTCATACCGCTCCCCTACTTGTTCATGGACAAAAGTCTTTCTGATCAGTTCTTCCTGTGCAGCCTTGGGCAGGTCACTCAACCTTTCTCTGAGTCTTTTTGCCCTTCCGATCTGCCTCTGGCAGGCTGCTTGCTGTGAGGCCACAGTGACCTGCTTGCCGGGCATGGCCTCCAGTAGCTAGCTTCAAGTACCTTGAAGAGCGTGAGGACAGGGGAAGGCGGAGCTGGGCATTGTCTCAGGGATGGCTGCCCTGTATTAGGACCTGATGTCTAGTCTGGCACTGGGCCTCATGTTCTCCTGTCTGTTGTCCCTTCCGGATGAGGGTGGGCAGAGGAGGGAGCGCTGCTTGGCACAGGCTGGGGGTGGAGGTGGTGGTAGTGAGGATCCAGCCCACACCTGCTAAGGGCTTGCGCAGCACAAAGCCCTGAGGGAGCTGGGGATGGGAGATGAGACTGAGCAGCAATGAGGCCACAGCCCGCAGGCAGCCGCCACCCAGTGTCCCAGCCCCTGCTGCAAGCCAGAGCCTCCCTCCCTCCCTCCCTCCCTCCCTGCCCCAGGACACTGCGTTCTTCCTTGACCTGCATCTCGACCTCATGGCTGCCAGAGCAGACGCCTCACCCCGGCTTTTCTGTCTAGCTTCGGAAATCCTGTTCATCCTTCAAGGGAGGTTATTTTGTCTTGTTTTTGTTTTTGTTTTAAAGCTAGGGATCTTAACGTGGCCTCTTCCCAGAATTCATCTCAGATGTCCCCTTCCTCATGGCATTCTCCTCCTTCCTTTGAGTGTCTCGTTCTGTGGCTCATTCTCTCTGTCTCGTCTCTCTGCCATGAGCCAGTTACTTCTCCCTGGTTTCTATATTGGGTGCCAGTTATCCGGAAGATCTTTGCTCGACCATGAGGGACAGTGTCAGGTCCCCTTAGCACCTTGCAGCTGCGAGCACAGAGTCTGCCACATCCCTGGTGCCAGGAGCTACATTAGTGAGCAGAAAGATATGGAGAGCGTCCATGCCAGCACCCTCACTGGACCCCACTTCAAGTGGACCCCAGCACTCATGTGCAAGCCCCTGCCCTCTCGGGTGTCTCACAGCCTTCTGCCCTGGGGCAGTGGCCTTTCTGTTGTCTTAGGAACCTTGTTATCGCAGGTCCACATCACAGCTAGGTATGGTGGAGGGTGGGTCTGTAATCCCGGCAATAAAAGGCTGAAACAGGAGATTGGAGTGGAGTTAAAGGCCAGCCTCCATTACATAGGGAGGCCTTGCATCCCCCATTAGGACCCCAAAAACTGTACACTGGATATTACCTACTCCCCCTCCAGCTACCCCACATTGCTTCTACTTTTCACATTTCTTGTGAGGGCCAGGGAAGCGACTCATGGGTTAAGGCACTTACCACCAAGCTTTACAGTCAGAGTTCCATCCTGGGGACCCACATGGTGAAAGAAAACCAGTTCCTAAAATCTCTCTCTCTCTCTCTCTCTCTCAAAAAGATACAACTTTATTTTATGTGTATGGGTATTTTGTATTCATGCATGTCTGCCTACCATGTGTGTGCCTGGCACCCTCAGAGGACAGAGGAGGGTTTTAGGTTTTAGATCACCCAGAACTGGAATTAGGAATCGTTGTAAGCCATCATGTGGATGCTGGGAATCGAACCATGGCCCTCTGGAAGAACAGCCACTAATTTTAACTGCTGAGCTATCTTTCCAGTGTCCCCCCCCCACACCTCTTTTTGGGTCACACTGTATATCCCTGGCTGGCCCGGAATTCACAGAAATCCATTATCCTCTGCCTCCTAAGTGCTGGGATTGAAGATGTGCACTGCCATACCCTTGGTCGTTGTCCTCTGACATCCAGACACATGCTGTGGAATGCATATACACACCCAATAAATGAGAGCTTATTTGAAAGTACCTCGTGAGTCCATCATCCTCTGTTACCACGGCTACTTAGGCCCACCTTGTCTGCTGTTTGGATTACCGTGATGTCCTTTTTAATCTTTTTTGGTTTTTCAGGACAGGGTTTTCTGTGTAGCCCTGGCTATCCTGGAACTTGTTCTGTAGACCAGGCTGGCCTTGAATTCAGAGACCCAGCTGCCTCTCTCTCCAGAGTGCTGGGATTAAAGGCGTGCGCCACCATAGCTGACCTCTCACTGGACGTTCTTGCCCTCTTACAACTCATTCTTCATAACCTAAAGGTCTTTTAACACTGCTGTGGGGGCTTGCCTCTCCTCTACTTAGAGCCTTTCTGTGGCTTCAGGTCTACAGGTCTGGGCTGGGCTGGCCTGAGCCTACTCTACGGCCTGGTTCCGTGTACCCCCTCCTCTGGGATTTTGTTATCCACCCTTTCTGGTCTTTTTGCACAGCCATCTCCTCTCACTGTTGCTTCTCTTTGCCTGGCTCGGAACTTTCTTTAGGTCTCTGCCTTGAGTTCTTCCCTGACCTTTGAACTTAAGAGCACACTATGTTTGTTGTCATGATATCAACTTACTGCCTTGCAGTGTGTGTGTACAGAAACGTATTGTGAGGATGTAATTATTTGCCTGTTTTCTGTCTCTTCATAAAGTCTTTTAAGGGCGCGCTCACCAGGACAGCCATATAGAGGCGCTCAGGAAGTACACTTTATCTCGAGTTGGCCTGGTTTGGTGGGCACATGAGCTTTGGTGACAGAGTTCCCTCTATTCATTTATAAAGCCTCCCCTCAGGGCTGGAGAGATGGCTCAGCAGTTAAGAGCACTGGCTGCTTTTCCTGAGGTCCTGAGTTCAATTCCCAGCAACCACATGGTGCCTCACAACCATCTGTAATGAGATCTGGTGCCCTCTTCTGGCCTGCAGGGACACATGCAGGCAGAACACTGTGTACATAATAAATAAGTCTTTAAAAAGGAAAAAAGAAAAGGCCTCCCCTCTTCCCAGAACAGGACTAGGGATTGAACCTAGGGTTTGGGGCATGCCAGACAACATCCTGTCACTGAGCTACATCTCCAGTGTATTTCTGACAGGTCTCGTGTATCTAAGGCTGGCCTCAAACTTGCTGAAAGTAGCCAAAGATAACCCTAGAACTTCTTTTTGTTTTTTGAGACAGGGTCTCACTGTATAGCTCTGGCTGTCCTGGAACTCCTTCTGCAGTCCAGGACTTGGACTCAGAGATCCCCCTGCCTCTGCCTCCCAGGTGCTGGGATTACGGTTAGGTGGTTAGAGGTTAGGGTTATGGCAACCCTAGAACCTCTGATTCTCTCGCCTCCACCTGCCCAGCGTTGGGGTGATAGCATGACATGGCTCTTTCATTTTTTAACTCTTTAAAAATTTGAGACACCTTTTCTCTGTGTTGATTCACTCTGTATGTAACCCAGGCTGGCCTTGACTTTGTGACCCCCCTATCTCGGTCTGTAGCTGGGATAATAGGCTTGTACCTCCGGACCTGTCTTATAGGTTCTTGGAGTTGATGTAGGAAGTAAGTGGCACCATACTTGAAGAACCTGACTTTGAGCAGGGGGATAGCTCATTTGTTAAAGAGCTTGATGTACAAGCGTGAGGACCTCTGGACATCCACGTATGGACAAGACCTGGCTTCGAGGTTAACCTGTGTATTCTTATCCCTTCTTTTAAGAGCGCAGGATAATAGGATACCCTAGTCTTCTTTGCGTATCCCTTCTTTCTAGGGACCTGCCTAACCTAGGCGGTTTCTTCCACGGAAGAAACATCCTAGGGAGGAAGTGGTCAGCTGGAAAGCACCAGTCAGTGTCTCCTTTTATCTGTCCTGGGCTGGCCCATCCCAGTTCCCGGGCTGGGAGACACCCTGGGCGGAGCTTTGCTCGCCGGAAGCACGCAGAGTGTGGGAGGAGAGCTCCCCGCTTGTGTTTGTGCTAACAGCTCAGTTCTGCAGCGTCGGATTCCGGCGGGCGAGCTGGCAGCCGGAGTCTCACATGATGTCACAGACAGTGACACAAGCTGGGTGTCTCATTCCGACACAGCGCCCGAGCTGCACAATGTCATACCCAGGACACCCAGCACGCCACATTGGTGGCTCTAACGCTGGGCCACCTGCACCTGGGCTCTGTGCCCACTGCCCGCGTGTTCGGAGTCTGGGGCCGGACCGGGCCGAGAAGGTGGCCGGTGGGCGAGCCTCGAGGGCGGGTTGGCGAGCGGGTGATGTCACGGGCAGCGGTGGGTGGGTCACTAGGAGGTGAGGCGCCGCCAGGCGAGTTCAGCTAGAGTTCAGCCGCATTGCATTAGGCAAATGAAGCCGGGGCTGGGTGGGGGGTGTGTTTTTAGGGGGAGGACACCGGGACCACCCCCACCTCCCCGCTGCAACATCGATGGCCGATGGCCGGGGATTGACCAGAAGTCCTAGGGAGGCTGGGAGCCGGAACTGGGATGGGGAGGATCCCCTCCACTCTTCGGTCATGCCTCCTGGTGCACACCGCTCTCCATACCCAGCCTGGCTCCGTGCTGGGCTCATTTCCCGCCTCTGCTCCCACTCCGAGGCTCCCTCGCTCGCGGTCCACATGCCGCCTTCTGGCCCTCGCTTGCCTGCATCTCGTTCTCCGCAGCCCGACCCGCAGGGAAAGGGTTAAGCCAGGGGCGGCGCCTGGCCAGGGCGGGGCGGAGGCGAGGGGCTGGGATCCCAGAGAAGGGGCGCGCGGGCTTGGGGTGGGGGGCGGCGCGCACACCGGAGACCCAGCGAGCGGCCCGCCGCCGGGCCGGCGGAGGCGGGGCCGCACGGGGTTCCCCCACCCGTACCCGGAATCGAAGCCGCGGAGAAGCCCGGGAGCTCTGGCCGGCAGAAGGAAGTGCTCGGTGACCCCCGTCTCCGCCCCGATCCCGCCCCAGGCCAGCAGACTTGGGGAACCGCTGTACTCTGCCTGGGACACCGGAGCCTCCAGTTCTCGGGCCGCCGGGCGTTCCACTACGAGCGAGCGAGCGCCGAGGGACCTCCTCCAACCCGCGCAACTTCCCGCTTTTCACCTGGGACCGGCCGAGCGACCTGCGGACTCAGGCGCGGGCAGTGCTGGGCAGGGCGCCCCACCGCGGGGCCGCCCGTTGGGGCGAGGGGACTTGTCCCTTTGCCCCCCGGCCGCTCCGCGGGGATGGCGCCTCCGGCGGAGTGACGGGAGCCGCGTGCAGGACTTCCCCTCCTGGACCTCCGGCCTTCGTGGGGCAAGATGTACGAGAGTGTGGAAGTCGGGGGGCTCGCCCCCGCCCCTAACCCCTTCCTAGTGGTGGACTTTTATAACCAGAACCGGGCCTGTTTGCTCCCAGAGAAGGGGCTCCCTGCTCCGGGTCCCTACTCCGCCCCGCTCCGGACTCCGCTTTGGAATGGCTCAAACCACTGTACGTACCGGTCTCCACTACTGTGCTACCGTAGGAGCTGGGGTGCGGGGGGCGGCGGGGGGCTCTCTACCCCTCACTTGCTCTCCGTCTGTCTCGCTGTAACTCGGTTGTCCTAGCTGGACAGTTGGCCCTCCACCCAGTGACCCTGGCGCGCCACCGTGGTTAGGGCTCAGTAACTTGGAGCAGCGTTCCTTCTCCCGGAGACATGAAATCCCAGCCTCTGGCCCCCCATTTCCATCTTCTTGGTTAGGATCCCATAGCTCCACAGCCTGCTGGAGGGTGGGGTAAAGGTCCTGGCTGTGGGCTTGTCTGTTCCGAAGAGGAGGGGCCACCTCCCCAGATCCCACCCCTGTCAAAGCCCAGGGAGACCTGTCCCTCGCGGCAGCTGCTGCCCCCAGCCCCTGCCCTTGACTCCCTGTAGCGGGTGGTAGGGGACTGCTCACACGGTCTATGGTGTTGATAGTGGGGTGTGTCTGAAGGGGGCTTCAGCAGACGGTTGCTGGCCTGGGCACCCCTTACACTTTGAGAGGCAACTAGTCCATCTTAGGGGCAGGTCTGGCCCCGGCCGGCCACCTGGCTGGCGGGGCGCACGTAAAAGCTGGGGACAGGGGGAAGAAGCTGGTGTGAAGGCTTCTCTTAATTTTCATCCCGCTTGTTCCTAGGGGATGTTTGGTTTTTAAGGGCCGAGAGGAGGGGTCCTCTGGCGTTGAGGACTCATCTCCACCCCTCATGGGTCCTTTTGTTACCCTGTCTAGGGAAATAGGGCCCGGCTTTGTGCTGTTAAGAGGGACAGCTGATGTGAACCTTGATGTCCTGGCAGCTGAGCACCCTCTCTGGTTCAGTTGGGTTCAGGCTCTGCTGTGAGGGAGGGTGCTGTTCGCACCCAGGACCTGTGCGCATGCCCCAGGGTGCACACCTGGGCATGTTTATGCCCAGCTGTGAGGTGGTGTGCCTTAGATGGTAGGATGTTGTTAGATGGCTCAGGTTTCGTCTCCCACTCTGCCATGGGAACGGCTCTTCCCAGGAGGCCCCTCCACCTTCCCGTACCCGCTGCCACCCTTCTGCATGCCAGGGAGCAATGGAAGATGGGGGTCGCTTCAGGCCTACCACAGGTTTTCTCAACCCGTGGGTCATGACCCCTTGCGGGGGGGGGGGGGGTGTCCAGCGGCCCTTTCACAGGGGTCTCATACCAGATATCATTCATGTTACGATTCAGAACAGTGGCAAAGGAAATATAATGTTATGGTTGGGGGTCACCACCACGTGAGGAACTGTATGAACGGGTTGTGAATTAGGAAGGCTGAGAACCACTGGCCTTAGCATCTTGGGGAGGGCTGGAGTGGAAAAGGATTTGCCCACCCACAGCAATGACAGCCCTTTCAGAGACACCTCTTCTTTGGGCCTTTCCTATTGTCTTGCCCCCTGACCTCTGCCTCGAAGGCAGAATCAGCTGTTAGGTTTTAGGCTAGGAGGGGTGGGTAACCCTTGGCTTTGGGGGGAAAAAATGGCGAAAAGTAGCATCAGGACTCTTCCCATTATCCCAGCCCTGTAAGAAGGAGCCGCCGTTGGGGGGAATAATTGGGGCTGAACCCCAGGCTCCCCTCTCCATTGCATTGGGGGTGGTAGGGGCCTCAGCTCCTGGGGTCTCCTCCTCCAGCCCTCTAGGACAGCTGAGCTCTTCTTGGGAAGGAGGCTAGTAGAGACAGCCCACTGGGGATCCTCCTTGTCCCCTCCGTTCTCCAGCCGCTGGACATGGGGACGTGGAGACCCGTCTGCACACAGAACCTGCCTGCTGTGGGGTGACGGAGGGGCCTGAGTAGAGCTGTGTTAGTGTTCACCAGCCTTCCCTCTTCATGGAGGCTGTTGAGTTGCTCTGCCGTCCTGGGTAAGGACCTGGAGTCGGGGTGACCACTGGGCCTCCGCTAGTGGAGCCTTTTGGTGTATGGAGACCGGTGCCCGGAGTCACCTCTAGATAGATGTCTTGGAGAATACCACCACCCCCTGGCCTGCACCCACCGAGGGAAGAGAGCAGGTGGGCTGTGGGTGGAGACCTGCTGGGTACGGCAAGGCCCTGAGGACTTTGCTTTCCTCCCACGGCCCCCATTTCAGTACACTAGAGGACAAGGGGTGCACAGGATGTGGCTCCCCATCTGTCCCCCACCGGTCTCTGCAGCTCACGCCTCCACCCGCTTCCAGACGTCCAAGAATGTGAAGCACGTGGATGCCCGTAGTGGGGGGGGGGATGGGAGAGATGCTTATCATCGACCGACCGCTAAAGTTGGGGCCTTGCATTGAGCTTTCGGGCTTTGCCGCACCCAGGGCCACCCTCACCCTCTCCCCTTGAGGAGAAAAGGCAGTACAGAGCGGCTCCACGCCCCCTCCCTGTCCCTCCCTCGGGGCTGTGGGGGGGGAGGGTGCTGCAGAGAGGGCGCCAGCTGGATTGGGAGGGGAGCCGCTGGCCAGGGGCCCAGCTGATTTCCTGCTGATCTCCTTCAGGAAACTGGCCCCTTGCGCGAGCCTGCGAACGGCTCTGGGGCGTGGGGACCCGCGCCGTGTGCGCCGGCCCAGGAGGGGAGCTGGGGAGGGGCACCCTGGCAGCAGCGGCGGCGGGAGAGGACGCCCGCCCGGCTTCCTGGGCCGTTTCCAGCCCTTGGCTGCTCGCTGGAACTTTGAGCTGAGGTCTGGTCCTTCTCCAGCCCCAGCCTTTCTGCAGGAAGTGGAGAGATTTGTGGGCTGGGGCCTCAAGGGAGGGTGGCTGGTGGGGTGGGGCCAGGCCAAGGTAGTGCCCATCCCCAACCCCCACACACACCTGCTCACGCTGCACTGTAGCTGTGTCCTAACTCAG
Source organism: Peromyscus leucopus (assembly GCF_004664715.2). NCBI lineage: Eukaryota > Metazoa > Chordata > Mammalia > Rodentia > Cricetidae > Peromyscus > Peromyscus leucopus. The sequence goes on along the minus strand of NC_051086.1, from coordinate 93,506,729 downwards.
CAGAGGCCGAGAAGACCCACCCTCACCGCTTGGTCTTGACACTGGCCTCCCTTAGGCTGCTGGCCGGAGGCCTGGGGAGCCGGGAGATTTGGGCCTTGGGATTTGAATTAAAAACGCAGAGCTGGAAACCCCAGAGTTGAGTTACTTGGGTGACAGGTGAGGGCGGGGTGCAGGCAGCCTCTGAGGTCACCCACCAGCCAGCTGCTGGGGGCGGTTTGAAGAGAGGCCTCACCCAGCCCCCACCCCTCCTAGGGTCACGTCCAGCATCTTGCCAAACACAAATTTAAAAAGCTCAGCTCTTTAATCTCCATAAACAACTTTCTGGACTTTGCCTTAACTCTAGATTTCTCTGAGCCTTGGCCTCTCTGGTCTGTCCTTGGCCTTTTGCTCTTCACCCTGGTTCTCTCTCTCTCTCTCCCTGTGCCTGCCTGCCTGCCTCCCTCCTCTCCGCCCTGAACCCCAGATCTTCTTCAGGCCTCCTTTCCCTCCAGTTTGGCTTAGTTTGGAGGTTGGGACTGGGGGTGGGGGGAGGTGGGCAGGTCCAGGGCAAAGGGTGGGTTAGGAAGAGGGAAGGGGAGGTCAATGCCTTCTTCCTGTGCTTGTTGGAATGCTGACCAGGACTGGAGGCCAGCCCCCCGCTTGTCCTTGACGCCCCCCTCAGTCTGGATTGTCTATTGTTACTGCTTTTACGTCTTGGAAAAAGTTAGCGCGACAAAGGGTTCCTTTGTGGCTCGCCCCCCTCGCCTCCTGGCCTCACCCAGGCCCCCCAACCCCGCCCCCCAGCAGCTGTTCTCAGGCCGCCCTGCCCGTTTGATTTGCTTGTCAGGCCTCCCGAGAAGGAAGTGGGGTGAAGAGCCAGGGCAGGGCAGTTCTGTGTAGGTATGAGGAGCGGATTGCTGCAGGTCGGTCTACACCTCACCGGGGTGTGGACATCGATGAGTCCTTTTCCTGCAGGATGGTCTCTGGTTAGGGAAGGGGACATGGGTTACAGAAATGCTGGTTGGTCAGGCTGCTGTCCAGGCCCAAGTAGGAGCCAGGAAAAGCCCTGCCAAGACCATTGGCGTAGTTCCTGGTAAGTTTGCAGGTAACAAGGGAGGGTGGCAGTATGCAGCCAGGCTCCAGTGTCCCCAAGTGTCCTACCTCTCTGCCTGGGCTTTGCAGCCACAGGAGCCAGTCACAACGTGACGTAACACAGGCTGTTAAATGCTTGGGCACAGGAACCGTGGACACCTCCATGCACTTACTGGGACACAGATGGAGTTGTTAGGTGGGACGCTCGAGTAGCCGGGGAAGCAGATTCTTATCCATCCTTGACTCCGTAGAAATGGATGCGACAGAGAAGGATGCTGGAGGGCCTTCTGGGAATCTGGGATAGTCTCTGTTAGCGTTACCTGCCCTGCCGTATCTCCAGTGGCCTAGGCTCTGGGCACAGCTCTCACCCAAGTAGCCATGTTCTGTCTGGGCTGGTGGGCACGGAGCCAGGCACAGAGCTTTTGCTCGGGTGGACTGTCTCTGCCGGCTAGGTCACCCTCCTGGCTGCCCTCTCGGAGCTGAATAACAGCGGAGGGGGGGGGTAGTAACCCGGACGTAGTATTTAGGCCAGACAGACAGAGCATTGATAGGAACAGACCCTTTTTTGTCACACTGTCTCCCCACAGACACGGGGCATCCAAAATGATAGGCTTCCAGGGGCCATGGGGACTCTTCACTGTCTCCAGGAGGTCCCCCTGTCTCTCTCGGGGAGTACTCTCCTGCTTCACCCCAGCTTCTGAGTCTTCCTGTGTGCGGCCTGGGACCCCACCTTAGCCAGGGGATTGTTTGGGTGGGGGAGGGGCTCTAGCTGCCGTCGGAGGGAGAGCGGAAGCAGAAGGGGCCAGGGAGTGGCCAGCTTTGAATATCCTGTTGACCTCTGTTTCCTCTGCTTTCAGTCTGTCCTTCCCTCCCTCTTCACTAAGCTTTAACTCCTTCTGAACTTGGGGGAGCCCTGGCTAGGGTGCTGTTTGTATTAGGGCCTTGAAATCAACTTCATTCCCTCACCCTCCAATTATAGCTGTGTGCACATATGTGTGCACGTGCGTGCACGTGTGCGTGCGCATGTGTGTGTGCATGTGTGAAATCTGGAATTGAAGGTGCGTCCTGGGGACATAGGAGCCATGGGGTCTGGATATTTAACTGTCAGCCTCCTTCCGCTGGCTGGCTGGCAAGGACCAAATTTGCAGAGACCATCAGGCTTTGAATCTTGGTGGCGAGGTTGGGATTCCTATGGGCAGGGTGGGCAGGGGTGCTGAGGTTAGCGACCTGGGTCTCTAACTCTCCTTCTTCTCTTCCAGCCATCGAGACCCAGAGCAGCAGTTCCGAAGAGATAGTACCCAGCCCCCCCTCGCCACCCCCCCTGCCCCGCATCTACAAGCCTTGCTTCGTCTGTCAGGACAAGTCATCGGGCTACCATTATGGGGTCAGCGCCTGTGAGGGCTGCAAGGTGAGTGGAGGGCGGCGTGGGGGACAGTCTTGGGGAGATACATAGGACGCCCCCACGGTTGTGTCCTCAGTAGGCAGTTGGCAGGGGTGTTAACCAAAGCCGCCCACTTTTGCTTCGTCAGCAACTGTGGAGGAGGGAGACGTCTACAGCGAAAGCTTCGTAAATGAGCAGCCTCCTCCTGCCCTGCTCTCCTTGTCTCTATCCTGGGGCTGGCAGGGTGTACACTGGCCCTGACACCGTTGCCCAGGTTGTCATGGTGAGCTGGCTGCTTCCTGGCTCTTGGCTGGGGACCCAGGAGGTCTGCCCCCAGCGGCCTTGCCTGAAGCCTTCTCTGGCATCCTTGCACGAGACAGCTAGTAGCAGACACCCCTGCCTTGGCTCCCTCCAGGTGCCCAGGCTGTGGGCTCCCTAGTGGCCGCTGGGTTTCCTGCTTTCTTAGTCACGCTGGTCTCTAGGCACGCGTGTGGCTGAACCTTCCTGGCTGCTCTGGTCCGGACGTCTTCCCTACCTAATAGCAGGGCCTCTGCTTCAGTTTCTTCCTTCAGAGATAAAGGCCTAGAATCTGTACTGCATCCTCAGTACTGGGGGCTCGTGGCCCTGGAATCTCAGCCTGGAATAGCCATCCCCAGGTGTGAGATCAAGGTCAAGGGTAGTGTACGACTCTATGTGTGCGCTGGTCACGTCTGCCTTGTCCTGTTCTATTGCCGCCCAGTCACTCTGTTTCTGTGCTGACTTAACTTGTACTGAAGAACCCTGGACAGCCTGGCTTTTCTGTGACAGTGTGCATGTCTAGCTGGTGAATGTCTTGTTGTCTTGCTCACAGGTGTTAGTGACTTGAGTGTGCATAGTCCTTTCTCAGCCTCACGAGTGTGCATGACTGTGCACACGGCCCCTTCTCAGCCTCACGAGTGTGCAGGAGTGTGCACACGGCCCCTTCTCAGCCTCACGAGTGTGCAGGAGTGTGCACACGGGCCCTTCTCAGCTTCCTCCAGCTGTCTTCTTTTGGTCTTTTGAGACAGGCACTCTCTATTATGCAGCCCTGGCTGTCCTGAAACTCTCTATGTAAACCAGGCTGCACTCGAACTCACAGAGATCCACCTGCCTCTGCCTCCCAAGTGCTGGGATTAAAGGTGTATGCCACCACACCTAGCTTCCGCCTGTTTTTCTTGCTTTTTCCTGAGTCCCAGGCACCTCTTCTCCCGTCTCCAACCTTGTATGTCCCACCCCAGACTCAGCCCCGAGTCCTTTTCTTTGAAAGAGATGAGTCGGGGTACAGAGATGGAGGTTAGGGAAGACTCTGGGCCAGCCTGCGGGATAGAGACCGGCCTGGGTTCTCTCAAAGAGTTTCCTTTCAGGAGAGTCGGCTCCACTTTCCTCTGCCTTCTTAGGAAGGCCATGACCAAAGCTTGGGGGTAGCAGCTGGGCCGCTTCCACTGTGGGTGTGGATACCCTGACTCCTTTCCCTCCATACCCAGGGCTTCTTCCGACGCAGCATCCAGAAGAACATGGTGTATACGTGTCACCGAGACAAGAACTGCATCATCAACAAGGTGACCCGGAACCGGTGCCAGTACTGCCGGCTGCAGAAATGCTTCGAAGTGGGCATGTCCAAGGAGTGTGAGTGTCCTGGGGCCAGCGGCCAGGCCCCGCCCAGTGCGGGGCCTGCAGTGCTGCTGAGGGCCGGGGGTGGGGATGCTGGGCGCCTGTGTGCACATGTGGGAACATGTGTGCTGCAGTCGGCAGGCTTCTAGTTGAGGAGGGTGCTTTGTAGATAACTACACGAACCTGTCTGTGAGTCGGGCGGGCTCTGTCTCTGTATTTCAGCACAGCATGCACAGAGCCATCCCATCAGCAAGTCTGGTTGTGTGCTTGCATGCTTGTGCATGGGTGCCTACCCCCAGGATACCTTTCTCCTGGGCTTTGCTTGACTTTGGGGTGTGGCTCGGTAGCATACCCCAGTCCCTTGTGTATCTTAGGGGAGGGGCCTGAACTTCAGAGGTTGTGAAGTTGGTATGTATGTGATGGGGGGGGGTGTGCTGCCCTAGGACCCCTGAAGCCATTGTCTGGATAAGCCTGGAACTTGGAGCTGGAAGAGAATTGGGCTTCTCAGATCCGGGAGGAACAGGGGTTTCCAGTTTGGGCCCTGCTGAGGCCCCGATGAAGGGAGGGACAGAGGGAGGGCTGGACAGGGAGAGACCCTCTTGTGTTGAATCATGGGTGTTGCCGTGGTGACCAGTGATTGATGATGTCAGAGATAAATGACGCTGACAGACGCCTCCTTGTCTGCGTGGCCGTTGCCATGGAGCCTGAGCCTTGGGGGATGAGGTGGGGGAGGGGGACGGCAGGACCCCCTCCAGCCCTCTGTGGGGAGGGGTGCAGGGAAAGACGGCTCTGACGAATACAGCAGGAGCCCCAGCCAGGAGTAGAGGGCTGGATATCCTGCTCCCTCCTGTCACCAAAGACCCGGAGTGCTGGTCCCGCACTCAGGAAGTGGCGGCCGTCCCCAGCGGAGTCTGTGACAACTCGGGACATGCAGGACAGACCTTTCGCTAAAAGACTGTCACTTCCTTCTCCCCTCGGTCCACCTTCTTTTCACTGCAGAAGGACAGGACGAGGGTGGGGACCCCCTCTCCTTCCCACCAACACCCCCCCTTTCTCCCCCTCCTTCCCCTCTCCCTGGCTGCTCTGTGCCCCGGAGCTGAGCAGCTGCCATTTCAATAGAATTAAAGCTTCCGAATGATAAACGTCTTGTCACAGCTGCAATTTTCTCTTCCCAAATTATCCCCCCACTCTGCCTCTCCCTCTCCCTTCTCTCCCCTGCACTTTATTGAATTTGCAGAATCGACATGAGTGATCTCCAAATTATGCCAGGCCCCCCCCCAACCCCCCACCCCCTCCCCGGACCCCCACCCCCACCCTTCCTTCCTTCCGCGTCAGCAGCCGCCACCGAGGCCCTGTGAGTGATTGTGTGTCTGGGATAATCGGCTGGTAACGACCCCATTGCTTCTTTAAAGCCGAGTGGTGTGTGCGCGGCTCAGCGCCCCCCGGTGATTTGTCAGGGCCCCAGCTAATGGGCCAAGAGATGCTTCCGCCAGGGCCCCCCATTCTGTGCTTGGGGAACCCTATTCCCTGCCTGCCCAGGGAGCGTCTGCTTTGAGCCAGTCTCAGGGATCCCTCCCCCGCCCCCCGGGAGATTGCTGCCAGGAGGAGCTGGGACACTAAGGATTCCTGGCAGGCCCGGAGTATGCACGCATGCACGCACGCACGGACTCGGTATGCATGTCTGCCAGTCCCGGCACATGTTCTTAGAGTGTGGCCTGGAGTAGATGCATGCGTGACAGGGCGCTCCACGCTGGCCGAGGGCATCGTGTGGGCATCGTGTGCACGTGCAGCCGCAGCTGCAGCCATGGGCCTGGACTCGGGTTTAAGATGAGTCTGGTAGACGTGGAAGGCTAGCGTGGCACACTGCTGTGTGTGTGTGCGCGCGCTCGCGTGCACACATATACCTCTGTCTGTCTGTGGTGGTTGGTGGACAGCATGGGCTGGGCCTGGCCCCGATCTGCAGCAGTGCCTCTCTAACCCACCCATGCCCCCCCCACAGCGGTGCGGAATGATCGGAACAAAAAGAAGAAAGAGGCGCCCAAGCCCGAGTGTTCAGAGAGCTGCCCACTGTCGCCGGAGGTCGGGGAGCTCATCGAGAAGGTGCGCAAGGCGCACCAGGAAACCTTCCCGGCCCTCTGCCAGCTGGGCAAGTACACTACGGTACGCTGGCTAGTGGGGGTGCTGCCCGCCCCGGCCCCCTCGGCCACCCCTTCCTTTCTCCTAGCAGCTGTCTGGAAGCAAAGGCTGGGTGGAGGGCAGGCAGGGGACGGGCTGAAGCAAGCGCGGGGGGCCCTGGCTGGGGCCCTGGCCAGGGCCCTTACTCTCCTGGCCTCTCCCAGAACAACAGCTCAGAACAACGCGTCTCTCTGGACATTGACCTCTGGGACAAGTTCAGTGAGCTCTCCACCAAGTGCATCATTAAGACGGTGGAGTTCGCCAAACAGCTTCCCGGCTTCACCACCCTCACCATCGCCGACCAGATCACCCTCCTCAAGGCTGCCTGCCTGGATATCCTGGTGAGAGTCTGCCCCAGCCCTCTGGCCACGCTCCTGTCCTCGTAGGGTCTATTCTCAGCCCAACAGCCACTCTCCTGAACCTTTCCCAGAATCCAGATGCCTGCTGCCCAGAGGGGCCACACTGGGCCTCTCCTGTGTCTGCCCGTCCACCCAGCCTCCCGGAACTCGGGTGTACTCCCATTCACCTGGTCACCCAGGCACCCGCTCATCAGCTCACACCCTACCTGTCCATTTCGTGCATAGGAAGATTTACCTAGGCCCCTCTGAGCTGGGTGTCAGGAGCCCAGAGGTGGACACACGGCCACCCTCTCGCCCAGTGGAGGAGGCCAAGGAGGATTAAGTGGATGTCGCATCCTGATAGTTCTGGCTAGAAGTAGGGTGAGAGCTGGCCTGTCCCCTCCCTATGAAGAGCATTGTTCACTCCTGGGGCCCTGAGAGGCAGGCTCCACCTCTAATATTGGCATCATGTGAAGGCTGCAGTTCCTGGGAGCGGGAAGCCGAAAGGCCTGCGCCCGGGACGGGACACATGGTGTTGGAAGTGCTGTAGCACTTGGCGGCCTGAGTTGTGAGTGGAATACCAGGAACAGAGAGAGAACTGCCCGAGCCAAGGCTAGGAGGAGGCTTTCCTCTAATCCTTGACCAGGGGTCAGACTCATCCGGGGTGAAGAACCGAGGAGTATCATGTGCCTGTCCCCAGGGCACAGATGTGGGAGGCACCGTCAGGAGCAAACTGTTCGGGCTGAATGGGACAGTCCTGGGGACAGATCTGCCTTGTTTCTGGCTGGCTGGAAACTCCTTTCCCTCCTGATTTCTCTGCGAGGAGGCGGCATGGCCTAGATCCGCTACCCGGTGCGATGCTTCGCATGCATCTGTTTAAATTTAATTACAATCAGACTCGGTCCGGTCGCTTAGTCGCACTAGCCACATCTCAAGTGCTCAGGAGCCACATGGGGCTGGTGGCTAGTGCGATGGATGGTGCAGACAGAGCCTTTCCATCACTGGAGAGAATTCTGTCAGCCAGCCAGCCATGCTCTGGCTGCTTGCCAGGGAGGCCTCTGGGGATGCTGGAGCTGGTGTGCCAGGGGCCGAGGCAGGAGGTTTGTGTGTGTGTGTGTGTGGGGGGTGCGCTCCAGTCTCCGAACCCGTACATCCTCTGCACCCAGATTCTGCGAATCTGCACGCGGTACACGCCTGAACAAGACACAATGACCTTCTCAGACGGACTGACCCTGAACCGGACGCAGATGCACAACGCTGGCTTTGGCCCCCTCACCGACTTGGTTTTTGCCTTCGCCAACCAGCTGCTGCCCCTGGAGATGGACGATGCGGAGACTGGATTGCTCAGTGCCATCTGCCTCATCTGTGGAGGTGGGTGAGGTGCCGGGCCTCTCAGGAGGTGTGCTGAGGCCGGGAGGGGCAGGTCCGGTCGCCGGGCGCACAAGGCAAGGGTCCCAGGGCTTGTTTTCTCCCAGGCAACACACACTCTTCTCTAGGGTCAAGGATGAGACCCAGTTAATATTGGTTGTTATTTTATTGCTCTGCTCTGGCCATGTCACACTGCTGCAGCCATCATCGTGATCATGGCTGGGGGGTGGCGAGCTGCTGGGAATTCCCTGCTTTGCACGAGGAGAGGAGAGCTGCCTGTGTTAGGGGGTGGGGTTCCCATCTCCACCAGCACAGCTGCTGTGGAGAGCTTTGAGCAGCCCACACCCGGCTGTCTGCCAGCCCAGAGACCCTCTCTGGCCTACCTTGTGGCTGTGTGTGTGTGTGTGTGTGTGTGTGTGTGTGTGTGTGTGTGCCTACCTTGTGGCTGTGTGTGTGTGTGTGTGTGTGTGTGTGTGTGCATGCCTACCTTGTGGCTGTGTGTGTGTGTGTGTGTGTGTGTGTGTGTGTGTGTGTGCGCCTACCTTGTGGCTGGGTGTGTGTGTGTGTGTGTGTGTGTGTGTGTGTGTGTGTGTGTGTGTAGCCTTCTGCCCTCCGTGCCTGGGCAGACCCGCCCCCAAGTGGCCGTATCTGGGAATGCAGTTGTATACCTGGTTGGTGGAGTCGGCTAGGTGTGGGGAAAGGGGGTGGGGGCCTCCTGCTCAGGGGCGGTTTTGTGATCAGATCGGCAGGACCTGGAGCAGCCAGACAAGGTGGACATGCTGCAGGAGCCGCTGCTGGAGGCGCTGAAGGTCTACGTCCGGAAACGGAGGCCCAGCCGTCCCCACATGTTCCCCAAGATGCTGATGAAGATCACGGATCTTCGGAGCATCAGCGCCAAGGGTGAGTCTCCCTGGCGTGGAGGAGGGAGACCCACTCGGGACTGACTTGGGACCTGCTGCCCACAGCCACGCTGGCACCTCATGTCTTGGTGTCTGTCTCCGGGTGTCCTCCTCATCTGAACCTGGCTCGTGCCCATCTGTGTCTAGGCTGTGGCTCTTGCTGCTGACGCTTTTCCCTGGTAGTTCAGGGTGTGCCTCTGTCACAGGTCCTGTGGGTGTAGTCTGTGAGCAGCCCCCTTCCCCCCCCCAGCTCTGCCAGCCTTGAACCTCAGTTTCCTGTGAGGAAGGGGACAGTGATGGCGTTTGGCAGCGTCCGCTATATAATCCATGACTTGAGGCGCAGGGGGACCACCCAGGGCCCAACCCAGACAAGCAGAAGCCTGGGTCCGGAATGCTTCGCCCAGTCGCCCCGCTCCAGGCTCAAGAGGGCTGGCTTTGGTCAGGTACCAGGCCTGAGCGCAGTGCGTGGTAGAGATGCCCTGTGGATGGCGCTGGTCCCCTCGCCCTGTGGCCCTCCCTGCTGGGTGAGTCTCTGACCTCCACCTCCTTCCTCGCAGGAGCCGAGCGAGTGATCACGCTGAAGATGGAGATCCCTGGCTCCATGCCACCACTTATCCAGGAAATGCTGGAGAACTCTGAGGGCTTGGACACTCTAAGCGGACAGTCGGGGGGCGGAACTCGAGATGGGGGTGGCCTGGCCCCCCCTCCGGGTAGCTGTAGCCCCAGCCTCAGCCCCAGCTCCCACAGAAGCAGCCCTGCCACCCAGTCTCCATGACCTCCACATGGACAGCCCTCAACCCTGCCCTGGCTTTCTCTGCCTTCCTACTGGCCACGTGACCCATCAGCCCCGGCCGCCGCCACGTCCTCCCAGACAGAACTGGGAACTTTGTGCGGGGACAGGAGGGTGGAGGCAGTTACTCTGTGGACAGAGGCCTGGACCCAAGATGGACTGCCCTCTTCCGGCGGCAGCCGGGGCTGGCATCGGGGGCCAGGTGTTGAGCCATGTGAGGACCTGGGCCTGAGCCCCTAAGCACCTGCCTCGCCTGCCACGTCTTCATCACCAGCAAACGCCACCGGGACCTGGCTCCCTGTCCTCCAAACTCAAGCCATCGCTCCCCGGTTGGGGAACCTGCCCCTGCTTCCGATGGTGACAGGGGGGGGTGTCCAGGGTGGGGGAGACCCCCTGTACATATCCTGCGTACCAACCCAGATATTAATTCTCGCTGGTTTTGTTTTTATTTTAATTTTTTTGTTTTGATTTTTTTTTAATAAGAATTTTCATTTTAAGCACATTTATACTGAAGGAATTTGTGCTGTGTATTGGGGGAGCTGGATCTAGAGCTGAAGGGGTGGGTCTGGGGGATGGGCAGGGCTCTGAAGGGCTCCCCTTCTCCCGGTGGATGCTCCCCACCCCGCAGCCTTTCCACCTCAGTTTTCTCTAATACTGTGAAATACTAACTTTCCAAGGCCGTCTTCTCCTCTGTGCAGGGAGCAGCTCCTTCCTTCCTCTGCCCAGCCACTGGGTGTGGGCATCTTGGGCAGCTACCCCTGAGAGGAGGGGAGCCTGGCTTTTGGCTCCTGCCTCTGCCCACCAAGAAGCAGGGGGAGGGGAAGGAGAGGGCCCTTTGGATGAGTAGGGTGTTACTCATCACTGCCCACCAGAGCTCACTTCATCTAAGTCCCAGCCCCACTGTGAAGGGGCTGGCTAAGGGGTCCAGGTTACCCCTGCCCCCAGCCTCATAGCCACCAGCACCCCATGGGGCCCTCCAACACACACACACACACACACACACACACACACACACACACACACACACACACACACTTGGCCTGAGTTCCTTCGTTTCCCTGGCCTACTCACAACCCCTCTTGCCCCTCCCCTGTGCCCCCTCCTTGCCCCGCAGGACGGGACTCCAGGGGGTCCCCTCCCTCCCCCTACACCTCTGGGCCGGGGGAGCAGGCTTTACCTTGCCCTCCTGCCTGGGTGGGGTCTCACCCCGGAACCCACCGGTGTACCTGTTACTGCTGGGTTTCCACTGAGATCTACTGGAGAAAGAATAAAGTTCTATTTATTCTACGATGCCTCTGCCTCTCTGCCTCCACCCTCTCTTCTCCCTGTCTGGGCAGGGGACTCGAGATGGGGGGCTTTCCACAGGCTCTGGGCCCCAAGGGCTAAGCACAAATTTCAAGTGCCAAGGGCTTGGCCAGTGTCTTAAGTTGCCCTGTGACAGGGTCCAGGTCTCCAGAGACCCTGAGATCTGAGATAGGCCCGATCTGGCAGTGCCCTCAAACTGGGGCCGGGGAGAGTCTCGTCCACAGCAGAGGACTCTGACGACCGGGAAGGGGAGCAGGAGGAGAAATGGCCCGTTCCACGGTCTGAGAATGGAAGCCAGCCCCTGGCCTCAGAGCCCCTAGACACTGAAGTTGCCCAGCGACAGACGACGAATTCCATGTTCACACAGCCTTGGAGCTGAGCTCCTGGGGCCCTAACAGCAGGAGAGTGAGGAGCCAGTGTGAGCTAGAAAGGACTGCCTTGCCCTCTTCTGAGGCTCTGATAGGCGGCCTGCGGAGCTTGGGGTGTGAGCTTTCCGTTCCTTACTGCTGTGCATCCCAGCCGAGAGGCCGCTGTCCTTGCCCAGGGTCACCCAGTGGCAGTGGGGGAGAGGGGGGTCAGCACTCAGGGTTTCTCCTTAACCCAGGGTTCTTGACTGGGTTCCTGAGGCTCCAGAAGCATCACACACCCCAAGGTGATGGTGCTTGGGGGTGGGTTCCCACCCACTCCCTCCCCAGCCTTAGCAAGGAGAGCCAAAGGGAGCTTTCCCTGGAGGCCCTAGCCGTTTCTAGGGCAGCCGCTAGGTGGCAGCAGCCGCTCACTTATCTCACTGTCTCAGAGCGGCGGCGCCTTGGACCACACCTCTTCCCTAGTAATTTTCTAACATGGTTACTTAGTTGAATAAATGTAACATACTTGGACATAGGCTTCCAAGAACCAATATATGCACCTGGGAGGCAGGAGAATTACCCCCAAGTTCAAGGTCAGCCTGGCCTACAAACAGCAAGTTCCAGGCTAGCCTGGGCTATAGAGTAAAACTTTGCCCTAAAAACCAAAAACTAGGTTATTGTCACATGGCAGTGTGGACCAGGAACAAAGAGAAGGGCAAGTTCCGTACATTAATAAATACCTTAAGAGAAGAAACCCAGGAAGGGGGCTGCATTAACATGCCAGAGTCCTTGCCCAGCATATATAGGTCCTGGAATCTGTCCGTCCCCAACACAAAACAACCAAAACCCAGGAAAATTAGAGTGTGGGTAGATCTAAAAACTGACATATCAATGTCCAAGAAATAAAACGGAGAACATTGTTTCACACACAAAATAGGTAAACCGACAGTGTTATACAATTTTATTTTTATTTTATTTACGTGTCGGTGTGTCTTTGTGTATGCAGATACCTCCAGAAGTTAGAAGATGGCGGGTCCCCTGGAGACAGGGTTAGGTGCAGATGTGACCCTCCTGCCCTGGGTGCTGGGAACAGAGCTTGAGTCCTCTGGAAGAGCGATGCATGCTGAACTGCCCGGCCATCTCCCCAGCCGCTCAAAGTGGTTTTCCACTGTGTAAATGTCCAACAGGACATTCCAAATGTCGTGTGGCTGAGATGGTTGGTGAGAAGGCCGAGCCAGGAAAGGAGCTTGCCCACCCTGCCGGCAAAATGAGCGTGAGCCCCAGGACCCACGTGACGGAAGGAGAGAACTGACCTCCACAGGTTGTCCTCCGGCCTCCACATTCCTATTGTGGACACGCTTATTTATCCTGTAACAAAGTATTTTTAAATCTTGTCTGACAACTTTGTGTCTATTTGAAGTCTTCAACTTCTTTCTACCTTGATTTTTCGTTTGAGAATTTCATACTTGCCGCCGCTGGGCGGTGGTGGCGCACACCTTTGCCTTTGATCCCGGCACTCAGGAGGCCGAGGCAGAGGCAGGCGGATCTCCGAGTTTGAGGCCAGCCTGGTCTACAGAGTGAGTTCTAGAACAGCCAGGGCTACACAGAGAAACAACTGTCTCACGAAACAAAAAGAGAATTTCATACTTGCATATAATGAATTTTGATAAAATCCACCCCATTCCCACCCCTTTCAGCTCCTTCCCTTACCCCCCCCCCACTCCCCCTCCAACTTCATGTGGTTTTTTTAAAAAACCCACTGAGTTTACTTAGTACTGCCTGAATGGGCATGGGTGTAGGGCCACCGGCTGGAGCACCCCGAAGAAAACTCACCCCCTCTCCAAGGAGCTAGGTACTCCGCAAGCACTCCAGCAAACTGAACCCCTCAGCTGGGGGGGACGGACTTGGTGAGCCCCCCTCCCCAACCCATGCTGGCATTTTCTCTGGATTGACTTGAGTCTACCTTATCTTTTCGGCTGGGTCTCTCTCTCACTGAGCCTGAAACTCACAAATGTGGCTAGACAGGCTGGCCAGCAAGCCACAGGAATCCCCCTGCCTCTGTATCCCAGCATGGGGATTGCAGGCGTGCTTAGGTGAATGCTGAGGATCTGAATGCGGATTCTTCTGCCCACATGCCAAACGTTTTACCACAGACTACACCGTCTCCGCAGCACTTGTGACTTTAAAAAACAAACAAACAAACAAACAAACAAACAAACAAACTGCGAGATGATATCTTGAGGTTCCTAGTCCCTTTCCACAAAATGCTACCAGGATGTCATCACCATGACAATCTGGAAGAGACCCCTCTATTGATGAGGAACTTTTGACAGAGTATCTTCCCTGAGGAGAATTGCTTCTCATGGGCTGTCTTGACTGATCCACAGTTCATCTCTGTGAAACAGTTTCTCAAGCTGTGGCACCAATGACATTTTTCTTTCTCTTTCTTTCTTTCTTTCTTTCTTTCTTTCTTTCTTTCTTTCTTTCTTTCTTTCTTTCTTTCTTTCTTTCTTTCTTTCTTTCTTTCTTTCTTTCTTTCTTTCTTTCTTCTCTTCCTTCCTTCCTTCCTTCCTTCCTTCTTTCTTTCTTTTTTTTTTTTTTTTTTGACAGGTTTCTCGACGTAGCCCTGACTGGTTTAGACTCTCCTCACAGAGCTCCACCTGCTGTGTCTCCCAAGTTCTGGAACTAAAGGTGTGCATCACCACATCTGGCCTTTTAAATTTGTTGTTGTTGTGTTTTGAGACAGGTTTCTCTGTGAAACAGTCCTGGCTGTCCTGGATCTCACTCTGTGGTTCAGGCTGGCTTCAAACTCACAGAGATCTGCCTGCCTCTGCCACCGAGTGCTGGGATTAAAGGTGCGTGTCGCCACCACCTCCTGGCCTTAATTTTTTTTTTTTTAAAGACATTGTCTCTCCATTTAATCTAGGTCTAGTAGTGACATTTGGGGTGGGACTCGGAGGGTGCTAATGAACCCCAGTCGGAGGCGTTTCCCCAATGAGTCTCGGAATCTTCATGGGTGAGCGCTCCCCCACCCCCGCAGGAACTAGGTGGGGTGCGGGGGTGATTAGGTGGCTAGTCGCAATCAGAATTTAGCAGCAGCTCATGTCTGGTTGTGAGAGTGAGTCGGAGAAGGTGAGGCTACAGAGGCCGGGGCAGGGGTAGCAGGGGCAGGATTCCACCCCGAAGAAGGGGGATTTAAGCTGAGACAGGTCTTTAGAGGGAGCTAGCAGGGCCTGAACAGAGGCTGTGGGGGAGCGAGCTCTAGGCACAGCTGACCCTGGGCGGGCGCCTTCTGCAGGGCCCTGAGAAGGGCACACTCGGGAGACAGTGGGTGACACAGGTGACTGAGGAGCTGAAGATGGGCGGGACGGCAGCTGGTAGAGGTGGCCCCACCGGGTGGTAGAGCCAGCTGTGGAGCGGAACAACCAAGGGAGGCAGAACTGGTTCTAGGTCGTTGGTTACCCGCACCACACAGCCATTGCTCGCTCAACTCGGGCCACATTAGTCTCCTTGGTGGCTCTGGCACATCTCCACCTCAGGGCTCTGGCACTGGCCACCTCAAGGCTTTTCTCGGAAACAGCTTCGTGACTGAGCCCTGAAGGGTCACCTCCTCAGGGGCATCACTCTCCCCTCATCTTTTTTTGATGTCTTTCCTACCAGAGTTGCTGCAGCCCCAACAGCCCAACATCTGGATCAGTGCTGCAGCCCAACATCTGCATCTGTGCTGCGTGTGGCCGCCACTAAGCCATGGGTGCTGAATGGGCTGGTTTGAGCGTGTGAAGTTCACACAGGATCTGTGTGAGAGGAAGAATGGGACACCTCTCTGTGATGCTTCTGAACACTGACGACGCGTGGAAACGGAGCGGTTTGGGGTAAAAGAAACTACTACCGACATCAGATCTCAGCTGCTTCCTTTCGCTTTTTTTTAATGGCTAAAGGAAAATGTGAATTACACTGTAAATTGGACGCAATGGCACAGGCCTTTCATCCCAGCACTTGGGAGACAGAGGCAGGCAGATCTTCGTGAGTTCCAGGACAGCCTGGCCTATGTAGAGAGAATCTGTCTTGAGAACCAAAACCAAACAAAAAAATTACATTGTGCTTCACGTACAATTGTACTCAACGATGCTGACCTTGAACCAGCATTGAGTGACTTATCTTTGGAAAATGGCTGGACACCCACATGCTTGTGTGGAGGGGGCCAGGCATGTCCACCGGGAGCGTAGACATGAGCGTGGTGATGGTGTGGGCCCTGACAACCCTTCCTTCTCCCCCCAAATATCTACTATATGCCATGCCCAGGAGACAGTGCAACCATCCAGCAGAAGGGTGGGGTATGGGGTGCCTGACTCCAGCTTAGGGCACGGAAAGCCCCTGCTGGGGGGCGCTTGTTTTCTTCCAGTGAGACCAAAGGCAAAGGCAGGCAGCGGGGGTCAGGGCTTCAGAGAGCGAGACTGTACCCGAGGGCATGTCTAAAACTGGCATCAGAAGTGGGCATGGTGTTTGTTTGGGGCAGAAACTTCAGCCTGGCGTGACAGATGGCGGTGGTGGAGGCCTAGCCAAGGCAGTGCAGGAAGCCTGGGGGAAGGGCTGGTTGCACCCCAAGGACAGGGACCTCCCAAGGCTAAGTAAGGCTTGGTAGAAAGCCCTCAGGAGGGGATGGGTACATGAAGGACAGAGGGAAGGCAACTTGGGGTGTGGTGGCTAAAGGCAGGGCCTGGGCAACAGATCTGACAGAGCCTGAGGTGCTGGGTCAGGATCGATCCCTTGGTCCTGGTGAATTCAGAGTGGCCACCCAGGCGATGAAGGAGGAAGGCGGGTGAGGTAAGGGCAGAGAGGGATGAAGTATGGGCTGGAGAGACGGCTCAGCAGTTTGGGGAGCACTGGCTGCTCTTCCAGAGGACCCGGGTTCAAGTCCCAGCCCCCACATGGCAGCTCACAGCTGTCTGGAACTCCAGTTCCAGGGGATCCTGCACCCGCACACCAATGCACATAAAATAAAATTAAATAGAATCTTTAAGAAAAAAGGAGGGGGGTGAAGTAGCCATGTGGCAACTCTTTTAAAGTCTGTGCTAGAAGAATGGCTAGTTGTAAGGGGACCTAGGAACCTATCTGTCTCTGGGGCAGCTTTCCCTAAGGATGGAAAGGCCTCAACCATGTTTGTTTACAGACTATGGTGGCCGCGGGTGGGAAGAGTGAAGATGGAAGCCGAAAGACCACCACTGCCTGTCTTTATCTTCCCACTCTGCTCCCACCCCGTTCCTGTGGGGGAACACCGATGCCCTCACAGGCGGCAGGGTTAGGTCAGTAGGGAGGAAGCCATTATGGCTACCACTAGCATTGGGTTCAGGTAGTGAACGACAGTGTTAGCAGGTGCACACACAGAATGTGTGTGTACAGGTGTGTACACCTTACGCAGGAGGCATGCATCCACGCAAGCGCACAGAGCCCCCAAGGACATCCCTGGGCATGCCTGTGCACACATGCACGAACACAGGTCTGTACCTCCTGTTACTTGGAAGGCGTACGCTTGTGTGCACAGGCATGTGTGGACCCCTCCGAGGGGGGGGGTACACATGCAAGCACACACACAGCCCACAGGGGTTTAATGTGCACGAGCAATCAAACCCATCTCATCTGGTGTGCATGTATGTGTGCACAGAGAGAGCCCACAGAGAAGTGAGCTGCTCTGAACAAGCAGGGGCCCTGGGAATGCTGCCATCCCTGCTGATTTCAACCCCCGATACAACAATCAGGTCACCCACTGCCCTTGGCCCGTTCGCTTCCTCTCAAGGCTCCTGGCCTCCTCCCTTTCCGGCTGGGAACACAGCACAGAGGAGCCTCCCTGATGCAAAGCACCCCCAGCTCGCTGCGGCAACCAGCACTAGGAAGTGCGACGCCACGCCACCCCGACCGAACCCCGGTCGGTCCCTCCTCTTCTGCTGTGGGGGGTGTGGGGGTGGGAGGTCCCCTCTGCTCATCTTCAGCTCAGGCAGGGTCCTACGCAGTCTCGCGGAAGCCACTTCTCGCTTCTGCCTCCACCGACCCCCCCCTCGGTGCTGAAGGTTCGGCCCGGGACCTCGCCGCTAGATGGCCAGGTCCTGACGCACGGTGGCCAGCGACGCCTTGCTGTGACCGCTGCCGCCCTCGCCCTCGCTGTCGCCGGCCGGCGCGCGGTGAGCGTAGGCGGGCGGCCCGAAGGGGTCGGGGTCGGGGTCGGCTCGCTGCGAGGGCGGAGCGGGCGGGGACGGCGGCGGGGGCGGGAGCAGCTTGGCGCCTGGCGACCCTTCCAGAGCAGGTGGGCCAGCTCGGCCACGCTGAGCAGCGCCGAGAGCAGCCCGACGGCGAAGTAGAAGACCACGAAGACCGTCTTCTCGGTGGGCCGGCTCACGAAGCAGTCGACGGTGTGCGGGCAAGGCGGGCCGGCGCACGCGTAGTGCGGGGCCACGCGGAAGCCGTAGAGCAGCGCCTGGCCCCCCAGGAAGGCCAGCTCGGCGAGCAGGCGCAGAGCCACGCTCAGCAGGTAGCAGCGGCGCGCGCGGCGGGCGCGCAGGGAGCACGGGGCGCACGGGGCCTCGGGGCGCCCGCGCGTGCACGGCGGGGCCGGCTGCGCACCTCCCGCCTCCTTGCTGGCCTGGTGCATGGAGTAGATGACGAACAGCACCGGCGGCGCCGACAACAGCAAGATGTGGAAGAGCCAGAAGCGGTAGTGGGACACCGGGAAGGCGCGGTCGTAGCAGGTCTGGCGGCAGCCCGGCTGCAGCGTGTTGCACACGAACTCCTCCTGCTCGTCCTCGAACACGGCACCTCCCACCGTGGCCAGCACCAGGATGCGGAAGATCAGCATGATCACCAGCCAGAGGCGACCCACGAGCGGCGACTGCAGCTGCACGGCGTCCAGCAGGGAGCCTAGGAACGCCCACTCTCCCATGACGCTGGGGACAAGGGAGAGGGGTAGTCAGAGGCCGGGATGGACTGGACCCCTGTCCCTCCACGCCCGCCGCAATCTCTAACCTTGGAGGGCACCAGGGGTCAGAGATTTTGTGGGGTTCAGTGAGTTAATGTCCGAGTGTGAGGATAGTAGGTGAGTCCATCCTCGGCTAAGGGATCCCTTCATCTGGGCGTAGAGAGGTGTGGAGGTGCTCCCTCCCCACCCCCGCCCGGGCCTGCTTGGCTAGACCCTACGATCTCTCAGACTCTAGGGCCAGCCCCTGCCTGGCTCTTGGCGCCAGGATGATTTCTAGGAGCGAGAGCGGCTGCTGGAGTCCGGAATTCTTCGTTCCATCTGAGACTCCTGGGAGCAAGGGGAGGGCCAGGCCGGGCGGGCCCCCACCGTCCCCTACCTCTCCCTCCTCACCGTGAGAACTCCTTCCAGCACTGGGGCTGACACAGAAGCCTGTTCTCAGGAATCTCCCCGCGCCTGATCCTCCCTTTCCTCTCCTACCTCCGGCCCAGGGGAATGGGAACGGCCCCCTCGCACCTCCTCCCTGACGGCGGTTGTCAAGCATCTCCTGTAAACCTCCGCTGACACACGGAACACACCACGGCCCTGTAGACCCTTGGTGGCCTCTAGATCCTCCGACCCCACTTACCCTGGGGCCTCTGCTTAGAGCTGAGCGGAGGACCTTGGGAGACAGCTGGGACCTGTTCCTCTAGGTCCCTCTTTCATTTTCCTTTTCGGATTTGGCTGGGATGGATGACAGGACAGGATGGCTGAGAGGGGCTAGCTCTCCCCCTTCTCTTAAAGGGACAGGGTGACCCTGCTGTCTGGCTCCACCCTGGGAACAGACCCAGGGCCACACCCCTTGCTGGGTTCTTCCAACCCTTCCTTTCAGCCTTCACCCCCCACCCCATGCCCATCCCATAGTCACCTCCATCTGGTGATGGACTGAGGTTAACTAGAACCACACCTTTTATTGAGGGAGCCAGGGGAATCAGGGAACCCTTCCCCTGACAGACTCCCTAAACTGAGGACTAGGTCCACACAACTGACTGACTGACCCCTTTTGAAGGAGCCAGAGGCAGATATCTGAGTTTTGGGAGGCAGCATACATCTGATGGCTTTTGGCTCTGGCTCTACCACACTCCACCTTGGATGAGGCATTTGGGTTGTTTGGGTCAGGACCTCTGGGTTGCTCACCTGAGCCAGCTAAGCTCCAAGCTCCATCCTTTTTTGTTTGCTCTGAGACAGAATCTCACTGTGTAGTTCAAGCTGGCCTGGAGCCTACTACTATATAGGCCAGGCTGCCCTGGAAGAGTTGGTCCTCCTGCCTCAGCCTCCTAAGTGCCAGGACATTAGGTATGTACCACCACACCCAGCTGCCCATCTTAATGCTCAGGTCTCCACTAGGTTACAGAAACCCAAAGCCTTGAGCCTGGAAGAACTCCATGTGGCCAGCAGGAAGGTGTGGAGAGTGGCTGGCTCCCGTGGTTAAGCAAAGGCTCTGGTCTCTCCAGAAATTTCTAGATTGCCTGTGAGGAGCATGGCGCTTCCTAAGGTCAGCAGCAGTCAGAGCTTCCACCAAGGGCTCTCCATTGAGTGTCTCCCAACATCTGGGAGCGGGGATATGCTGCCATTGTAATCAGAAAGATCCATGACAGGGGACCTGAGTGGGCAGGAGGAGGTCGTCCAGGTTGAGATGTTTTCTTTGTCCCTCTGGTCTAGCACAGGCGTTCAGTCTTCAGCACTCAGGTGGGGGGCACTGTTCACAGCTGGGGAAACAGAGATTTAGCGAGTCACAGATGTGTAGTCAGTGAATGGAGACCCTGGCCTCACACTCATGCTCATAGCAAGCCAGGAAACTGCCCTCTCTAGCCGGGCTGGACTTCCCCAGGGTCTTGTGGGGGGGCCGAGGGCCAGCCCTGGAGGACGGCTATGTTCCTGCGAAGGGGAAGGTTGCTGAGTCCTCATGTCCTCTGTGCCATTTCTCCCCGAATCAGTCACAAAGACCTACGTGGGTTTCTCTCTGTTGACAGGGGGTCCCTAATGGAAAATGTCCTCTCTCCCATTGGCTCAGTCAGGGGTCTATCCCAGCCTGGAAAAACTTTTGGTTAACTCCAGCTTGGGTGTGCCCTTGGACATTTCCATCCTCCTGCAGGGTCCCTTAGAAATAGGCCTGGGGGTGGGGGGTGCTACCCTGGATAAAATCCAAGCAAATAGCACGTGCTGGAGCCCCACATTCTGAAAACAGGATGTGAGGTGGGGCACTGTTGACCTCTGCCACCGGCTTCTGGCGGAGCCGCTGGTTGCCCTGTCCTCGGCCGTGGAGGCCCAGGGTCAGGTCTCATCTCTCCTGGCTGTCCGTGATGGTCCTAGCCCAGCCCTGCCGGTCCTGCTTCGTCAGCCTGGAAAAAGCCCACCAGACCCCACCCCCACCCCACCCTGTGTGCCTGCAGGGGGTGGGACAGGAGGTGGTCACCCTGCCCTGTCCCCCGCCAGCTCCTGATGCCAGAGGAGACTCTACAGTAATCTGCAGGACCCAGTCCCCTGCCCAGATAGCGCTGGGCAACTTGGGAGGTGTCGCTGACAATCCCCAGAACTGGCGGCTCTGGCCCTTCCCGGCCCTGCTTGAAGAAGGGCTGGGTTGAGAGGGTCCTCCCCGTGTGTCTGTGTCCCAGACACCTCCATCTGGCTATCGGGCTGTGGAGCCACAGTCTTGTATCAGTCACGCATGGGCATATGCAGGGGCATGTCCATGTTCGAATCTAGAAAGTTCATAACGGTGCTGTCCCTGATACATGGCAGCACTTTGAAAGTGAAACACGCCACAAACGGCTGTATAAAATCATCGTTCCTGGCCATGACGAGGCCGTCTCAGTGCTATTACTGTATTTGAACTTAATTCCTACTTCCTCTCCCTCCCTGCCTTCCTCCTCGGCACCAGCCGTTAGATATTTTGTCCGTCCAGCTAAGCATTGTAAGCGATACACAGTGGGAGTTGGGGTGCTACCTTCCATGTCACCCCAGCACCTGGGACACTTGGGACCGTGGCAGATGCTCTGAACTATCCACTGGGTGGATAAAGGGCAGTGTGAGGGATGGCGGCGTGCTTGGAGTATCCCTGTCTCCAGCCAGATGCTCACCCCGTTCTCCTGGGCTTCGGTCCAGTAAGCATGCCATTCCGTATCAGATTAGCACACACAATGTACAGGCCTGGGCAGAAGGCTGGCTCCCAAGTGAGGTCAGAGGCTTGGGTGGGGAAGGGGTGGGTGTCCCCGGTTCTTCTGTAGCCCCCTTCCAACCTGCACAGCTCCTGAGCCTTTGACCCTTTCCACGCCCTCACGTCCCCTCCTCCCAGTGTACCTCATGCTTGACCTTGGTTTCTACACTCTACAGTGCTGAAAGTTCGTCCAGTTAGGACCCATCTCCCTCTCCTGCCTGGATACCTGCTTTGGCTCTGGAGCTCGCTCGCTCTTTCCTTCCTTCCTTCCTTCCTTCCTTCCTTCCTTCCTTCCTCCTCCCTCCCTCCCCCCCCCCCTCCCCCCCCCTCCTCTCTCTCTCTCTCTCTCTCTCTCTCTCTCTCTCTCTCTCTCTCTGTCTTTTTGTTTTTGTGAGATAAGGTTTCTCTGTGTGGCTCTGGCTGTCCTGGAACTTGCTTTGTAGACTAGGCTGGCCTCGAACTCACAGATCTCCTGCCTCTGCCTCCCTAGTGCTGGGATTAATTAGTGTACGTATGCCCAGCTGGCTCTAGAATTCTTTACTGTTTGGTTTGGCTGTAGCAGCAAGAATGCCAACCAATGGCTTAGCTAACCAGGAAGCTAGTGTCTTCCTTACTAAGAGGGCAGAGACCTGCACCGCCATTCGGTAGACACCTCACCTAAACCCAGCTCCATACAGTGTCTCAGAGTCCAGGACTGCCCTCTACCCATTCTTCTGACACATCTTTAGCCAGAATGGGCTCCTATGTCCACTCTTACAGGCAAATGGAGGATGGGAAATGTATTTTAGGGGTCTGTACACTCAGGAGGGGGTATAGCCCTCAGGCTCATGGGTCTGCTGGTGCTGGCTTTCCACACTGGCGCGGGCACTGGGTCATTCGGTGTCCCCAGTCTCTGTCCTCACCAGCTGAGGAAGAGGAGAAGCTTTCTTGGTCTGTCGGCTTGTCACCTTGTTCTAGACCCTTCCAAACCACTGCACTTCTGGGCCTTTCTTCATGTGCAGCCGAAGACCCCAGCCCTTCTTCCTCATCACCTCCAAGTGAAGGCTCCGCCTCTCTCATCCCTTCACCCCACGCTGAGAACGCAGTCTTTCTCTACAAGGGCCCATCTGAGTGAGCAGAGAACTTAGAGATTGGAGGCAGTGCTCTGAGATTGGGGTGAGGAAGGGCTTGAATGTTTCCTTTCCTAAGATTAAAAAAAATGTTTTAAGGCCAGGTGGTGACGCACACTTTTAATCCCAGCACTCAGGAGGCAGAAGCCGGAGGATCTCTGAGTTTGAGGCCAGCCCGGTCTACAGATCAAGTTCCAGGACAGCCAGGGCATGTGAGCACATGTGTGCAGGTGCCTGCAGAAGCCAGAGGATCCCCTGGAGTGGAGTTACAGCTGTTGTGGGGTGCCCTGGGGGAGGGGTGGTTGGTGCTGGAAGCAGAACTTGGGGCCTCTAGAAGAGCTTAACCACTGAGTCGCCTCTCCAGCCCCTTGGCTTTTAAAATCGTTATTATTATTGTGTGTGTGCCATCACATCTATGTGGAGATCAGAGGACAACTTTGGGGAGTTGGTTCTCTTCTTCCTCCATGGTTCTGGGGTGCAAACTCAGGCAGCCCGGCTGGCTTGCACAGCAAGTGCTTGTACCCCAAGCCATCTTGTCGCCTGACCACTTTAAAGTTTATGTTTTTAGCCAGGTGTGGTGGCTGAAATGTCACTTGACCCTGTAGGAGGCTGTCATAAGTTCAAGACCAGCTCAGGCTACCTGTGAGCCTGCCTTTTTTAAAAAAAGATGAGCCAAAAAATGAGGAAAGGACGAAGGAAAGGAAGGAAGGAATATAGGTAAATGATAGATAGATAGATAGATAGATAGATAGATATAGATAGGTAGGTAGATAGATAGAGATGAGCCAGACAGTGGTGGCACATGCCTTTAATCCCAGCACTCAGTAGGTAGAGGCAGGTGTATCTCTGTGAGTTCGAGGCCAACCTGGTCTACAGAGAGAGTTCCAGGACAGCCAGAGCTGTTACACAGAGAAACTCTGTCTCAAAAAAAAAAAAAAAAGAAAAGAAAAGAAAAAGAAAAGAAAAACCAAAACTAGAACCAAAAAATTGTTTTTATACTTACAGGTGTTTGTGTGTGTGTGTATGAACGCATGCACACACGCACACGCACACACTACAGCATGCACATGGAGTCACAGGACAACTTGACAACTTTTAGGGATTATTTCTTGTAGTGGGTAGCCATTCCAGCTTTGATCTGGAAGTTCCAACCCCCATTGAGGCTTCAGTAACTGTCATGCCTACAAGGCGGGGCCGAGAGAGGACCCTGAAGACCCGAGATCGGGATGCGCCGGCTCCCTTTTATTTAGTGGCATAACTTACAAATGAAGGGATAGGTAGGTTGCAGGGTCTGGGAAAGGTGTAGCGCAGTCCGGTGGTGTTCTCTGGAGAACTCTGCTCGGTCTACCTCGAGCATCCAGGGTCCAGGAACCAAGAGAGCCGGCGCAAGCAGACTACGGAAGCACTCTGCCAGTGAGCTAGATCCAGCTTGTGGCTAGAAAGACGGCTCAGGTATTAAGAGAACTTGAAGAGGACTGGGTTTGGTACCCAGCACCCACATGTCAATTCACATCTGTAACCCCAGTTCCAGGGATCCAGTGCCTTCTGTCTTCCTCAGGCAGGCACCAGGCACACATGTGATACACAGACATATATGCAGACAGATCACCCAGACACATAACATTTAAGGAAAAACAGACAAACAGGAGAGAAGCATCTTTCAAAGGCCCTCCCCTCGAAGCTGGTCTGAGGGGCTAATGTTTGGAAAGGTCAAAGTATAGGGATCCAGGTGGTAGTGCAAATGGGTAGTTCCTATACTCTGGATGTTGAAACAGGAGGGTTGCAAGTTCTAGGCCAGCCTGGACTATAAAGCAAGACTGTCTCAAAACAAAAACAAACAAACATAAACCTCTGCATCTCTGTGTCCCTCCATATGTATACAAGCAGCCACAGTTGCTGCACACTGCCTGGTCCTGGCTGTCACTGGCCCAGGCTTGCGCTCCTGTGGTTGATGTGGTCTTGAGAGCACACTGAGGTCTTCTCCAGCATCTGTCTAGGAGGATGCAGGCGGACAGCAATCTGGTCAGCTCCAAACCAGTGACAGCCATGCCCTCTCTGAAAGCATTTCTCCATCTAAAGACGGAGCTTGAAACTGTTCCTGGGAAGTTATCGAGGAGTCACTGGGGTCAGAAGGCAAGATCACCTGTAGACTGAGCATCCTTTCCTCTAGCCAAAATGAATGTTTACTGGTCTACCTCTTGATTTGAACTGGGGCAATGTGAGGTAAGAGAGCATAACATTCAGACCAAAAAAATACATCTGATTCTCCAGGAAGAATGTAAGGGGAGTCTAAATGAACCTTGTGTTTGGAAAGACAGCTCTTTAGTTTGTAGAGTTAAGTGTGGGTCCTGGTGATCCCATTGCCAGGAATTCCACCCACTATGGAAAAAGAAAAGTGTGAAATGGATACTACTATACAATTCACATCAGCTTTACACATAATAGGCCCAAACTGGAAACAATCCAAATGTCCATCAACAGGTGAATGGATCAACAAACCCATACAATGGAATAATACTCAGCAATAATAAAACTATTTTTTGTCTGTTTTGAAAAAGGAACTACTGATACATGCAATGTGGAGACATTCTAAATTTTATTTACATTTTTTATTTCATATTATTTTGAAGGCTTGGCATTTGTCACCATGCTTGGTATATATTTGTAATGTTTTTTGTTGTTGTCGTTGTTTTTGAGACAGTTTTACTGTGTAGACCAGGCTGTCCTCAAACTCACAGAGAACTGCCTGTAAGAGATTCTGCCTCCCCAGTGCTGGGATAAAGGCGTGCGCCACCACCGACCAGGTGTTCTGTAGTTTAATGTATATGAGTGTTTTACCTGCAGGTGTGTCTGTGCCCCACGTGAGTGCTTGGTATCTGTGGAGGACAGAGGAGGATTAGATCCCATGGAACTGGATGGACTTGAACCACCATGTAGGTGCTGGGAATTGAACCCTGGTCCTTTGCAAGAACAACAAATGCTCCTGACCACTAAGCCTCTCTCTAGCCCTTAATATTCATTTTCAAAAATCATTATTGTGGGGTGTGAGGGTACATGTGCCATGGCAAACATGTGGAGATCAGGGGACAATTTTGTGGAGTTGGTTTTTTCCTTCCTCCATCTTTATTCGGTTGGGGGGATCAAATTACATTTTTAAGTTTGTACGGCAAGCTCTTTTACCCACTGAGCCATCCCCAGCCCCTGACTATATGAATAAAATTTAAAACATCATACTAACTAAAAGAAGCTAAGCACAAAAAACGTTGACTGTGTTATTCCATTCCGGGGAGGTTGTGGAACAGGAAAAACTGACCTGTAGTTCTGGAAAGCAGAGCCATGGTTGGGCCCAGAGGTTGTTTGAAGAGCATGTTAGCAAAGGCTTTGTCCCAGGCAGACATGGTGGCCCATGCCTGAGGTATGAAGATCAAAGCCAATCTGGGCTAAAAAGCAGAAGCCCATCTCAACAAACAAGAAGCCAGCTCGTTTTCAGTTCCTAAGCATGTGATCAGTTCTCAAGTCTCTCTCCAGCCCCAGAATGCTGTTAAAAGTGAGGGCACCTTTAATGCCGGCCCTCGGGAGGCAGAGCAGTGGGTCTCTGTGAGTCTGAGACAGCCTCGTCTACAGAGAGAGTTCTAGGACAGCTAAGGCTACACAACATAGTGAAATCCTGTCTTGGAAAAAAAACCCTCCCCATCCCCCAAAGTGTTTCTGAGGCCCACAGTTCTAGGGTGTGCTCAACACTCTGTAGTTTCTCTTTAAAAAACAAAAACTATTTACGCGTATGGGTGTGTTGCCTGCATGTCTGTGCACCATGTTTGAGCAGTGCTGGCGGAGGCCAGAAGGCATCAGATCCCCTGGAAGTGGAGAACTGGGGTCCTGTGGAAGAGAACAGTAAGCCATCCCTCCAGCCCCCAAACTCTGTATTTCTAAGAGGCTCCTAGGTGATGCTGTGACTGCTGGTCTAAGCACCACACACTAAGGTTTCCAGAAGGTAAATACATTATGCTGGGTGTGGTGTTGTTTGTAATCCCAGCCTTAGGGAGGTAGAAGGAGGGTCAGGAGTTCAAGTTCATCGCTGGCTACTGTGTTTGCTAGTTTGTCAATTTAACAGGAGCTAGGAAGAGGGAGCCTCAACTGCCTGTAGGCAAGTCTGTGGGCGTGGTTTTTTTTTTTTTTTTTTTTAAATTAATGAATGATATGGGAGGGTCCAGCCAACTATGAGCGGTGCCATCCCTGAAAAGGGGCCCCTTTGTGGTATAAAAAAGGCAGCTGAATGTGGGCGTAAGAGCAAGTCAGTTAGCAGAGTTCTTCCACCGTCTCTGCTTCAGTTCCTGCCTCCAGGTCCCTGCCTTGTCTTCCTTCAGTGATGACTGTGATCAGGAAACCAAACAAGGGTTGGGATACACTTTTTTTTTTCCCCACCCTGCCACCTCCATTGGGATACATTTCTTTTGTGTGTGTGTGTGTGTTTCTTTCTTCTTCTTTCTTTTTCAGAGCTGAGGACCTAACCCAGAGCAAGTGCTCTACCAATGAGCTAAATCTCCAACCCCTGGGATACATTTCTAAACGTTTTCTTTTTATTCTTTTAATGATTTGTGTGTGTTGAGGGGAGTATGTCCAGGAGTGCAGGGATCCCAGGAGGCCAGAGGTGTTAGATTTCCTGGACCCAGAGTTCCAGGTGCTTGTGAGTCACCTGATAGAGGTGTTGGGAATTGAACGGGTCTCTGTAAGAGTTTAAACTCTTAACTGCTGTGCTCTCTCTCTACTCTAGAACCTGTTTTTGTTGTTCATCTATTTTTGAGATGGGCTAGACTCATAGAGCCTCTTGGCACTGCCGACTAGGTGCTAGGATCACAGGCATCCCACCACACCTAGCTCTTGCTCAGACAGTTTACCTAAGTGGAATTACTAAGAAAGTGTTACATATTGGATAGGTCCAAATAGCTCATCTATCACTGTTTTTTGTTTGCGTTTGGTGTGCATGTTATATGCACGTGTTCGGGTGGGGGCATTCACCTGTACGGAGGTTAGAGGTGGTCAGGCTTTACTGGCCATCTCGGCCCACTGGAAACACATTTTCTTATCTTTTGACATTAAATATTTAGTCTTGGGTGGATTGGTAGCTTTGGTGCAATACCCAGAACACACACCAGGCTCTGGGCATGAAAAATAAAACTCAAGGTTAAGAAAAGAACTGGATTTATCATTTTTCTAAACAGATTTACCAGTATTTCCAATAGAATTTTACTTATTCTATCTATCAAGTAGTTGACTAAGCTATCAAAATGGCTAAAATGGGCATCTCTTTAAGATACATGATTTTTTTTTTTTTTTGAGACAGGGTCTCATGTATCCCAGGCTGGTCTGGTGAACGCCTTTAATCCCAGCACTCAGGTGGCAGAGGCAGGAAGATCTTTGTGAGTTCAAGGCCAGCCTGGTCTACATACTAAGTTCCAGGACAGCCAGGGCTACACAAAGAAACACTGTCTCAAAAAACAAAACAAAACAAAAAAGCTCAAACTTAACAGAGAATGGCCTTGAACTCCAGACCCTCTTGCTTCTACCTCCTTTGTGCTGGGATTACAGGCAGATGCTACCATACCATATTTACATGGTGTTAGGGACTGAATCCAGGGTCTCGTGCACATTCAGCAAGCACCCTACCAATGGAACTATATCCCTAGCATGATACCTGCATTTTTATAATTAACTCCCTGAGTGTGGAGGACATGGACAACTCAGCAGCCATGTATAAGATTCTAAGTAAAGCTGGACCAAGCTGGGTGGTGGTGTCGCACGCCTTTAGTCCCATGATCTCTGGAGGCAAAGGCAGGTGGATCTCTGTGAGTTTGAGGGCAGCCTGGTCTACAGATCAAGTTCCAGGTCAGCCAGGGTTACATAAGAAACCCTGTTTTGAAAAACCAAAAACCAAAAACCAAACAAAAAACCCAGAACAACAACAACAAAAACTGGATCCAACTACGTCACACTGCCACTCTTTTGGATACCTCACCCAGCCAAAGACTGTCAGTTTTGGCAGAACATGGCTGTAACAGTCCTAAAAGGGAAGTGAAGAAGCTGTATTTGCCTGGAGAGGATGCAATGTGGGTTAAGATAAGAATGAATGGCTTACAATGTTTAGAACATTTATTAAAGTACAAAACTGGTAGAATTAAACTGAATAGAAAGACATATTAAATATTTACAAAGAACATTGACAACAGCACTTAAGTAACATATACAATGGCATAGAGAAGTCTCGGCATTCACAAGCTGGAATTCTGGAGACTTGCACTGGACCACACTTCACGACTGAGCATGCAGATGTAAGCCTGAGCAGCTCTGCCTCCTCCCTGTGATCTCATGTTTAAGAGGCATCAACAGGAAAGTCAGGATGCCATGTGACTGGCCTAACTTTCTTCTCCCTGCTACTTATGCTGAGGTCATGGAGACATGGTCAAGGTGACTTTCTCCAGCCTCTGATGATGTTTAAAGGGTATGAGTAATTTCTCATGGTTTAAACAAAAATGCATCAAGGTTGAGCACCGTACCTGCACTAGAACTATCCAGTTCTATGTGATGGACTTCTTACCTATACAACACAAACAGAAACACTCATATCTAGTGGAAACAGGAAAAGAGGCAAAGGGGCACTTTTGAAAACATACCCATTTTTAGCTTAATATATGATCAATAAATTCTGTTAGGCCAAAGTG
This sequence comes from Peromyscus leucopus, assembly GCF_004664715.2. Classification (NCBI taxonomy): domain Eukaryota; kingdom Metazoa; phylum Chordata; class Mammalia; order Rodentia; family Cricetidae; genus Peromyscus; species Peromyscus leucopus. Next base: position 93,477,441 of record NC_051086.1, on the reverse strand, counting down.
ACCATATAATTATGTGGAATTCAAAAGAATTTCAAGCAAGATTTTAGAGACCAAAGAAATAGACACAAAACATAGACAAATCAGAGAAGAAACCATGTCATAAGATGGTTTGTCACCATTGAGACAGTATGTAGAGTACAAAGTTAAAGGCCACATGGGTCCTACTCACTAGAATAGTCTTAGAAAAAAGTCTTCCCCAAACTAAATTCAGAGGGGGTTAGGGAAGAACTTCAAGTAACTTTAAAACTAACCGGGCTCAGTAAAACCATTCCTAAAACAATCCCCTCACACATCAGAAAAGGTCATCCTCATCCGACTCCTCCAGGTACTTAATAGGCTTCCTTGCTCGTCCAGATTTTGCTCGAGGAGCCACAGTCTCATCTAAGTCCACATGGAAATCCTGAGTCTCTCCCTTGAGTTTCTAAAAAGAGAAGATCCAAGTAATTTGCATATGGTTAATGCACACTAGGGTCATTCCCCACTGCTCCAGAGTACTCCACCATCTCCTACTAAGTAGTAAGAAAAAGGTCCAAAGCAACTGTCTCACTGACTGACAGATTTAACTTTCCTACAGCTAAATTATACCAGTAATGAATTCTGAGGTTTAAATTTACTACCTTAAAAATATTTCAAAGTCTCAGGGCAAAAGGATTAAGAAGCAATACCTTGCTCGTGGCAGCTTTGGAAACTACTTTCTCAAAATCAGAGTCTGAATCATCAGAAGACTGCTTCCTTTTGCGGTTGCTCTTGGCTTTGGCAGGATCAGGCTTTTCAGGGCCATGAACACTCAAGGTTGAATCGGATTTGGTTGCCTTTGGTGCAGCTCTCTTTTTGGTACCAGCAGTGGAGGTTGAAGACTGGCCTGTAAGTCAATATGGGTACTGGTTATGACCACTCTTTGGTGAGTTTTCTCATAGCGAACTCTCTTGACCATCATCTTCTTTTTTGAGACAAGGTCTCTCAATGGCCTGGAGGTCCTAATTAAGCTGGACTGGCCAGCAAGAAAGCCCCAGGGACATATACCACTTACACTTTATGCTGGTCTGGGGATTGATTTCAAGGCTTATATATTCTAGGCCAGCAATCTACCAACTGGCTACATTCCCAGCCTTGATTTCTAAGTTATCTTACATGGATTACTTCCAACTGCTTATAAATTCTTTCCTTATGTCATAGAAATGAGCTAGATAATGTTTGGAACCTGAGTAATATACTGATTTTAAACTATTTTTTGTTTTATTATTATTATTATTTGTTTATTTACTTATTTTTGGTTTTTTTTTTTTTTTTGAGAGAGTTTCTCTGTGTAGTTTTGGTGCCTGTCCTGGATCTTGCTCTGTAAGCCAGGCTGGCCTCGAACTCACAAAGATCCTCTTGGTTCTGCCTCCCAAGTGCTGGGATTAAAAGTGTGTGCCACTGTCACCTGGCTATTTATTTTTATTTATGTGCATTGATGTCTTGCCTTCATGAAGGCATTGGATCCCCTGGAACTGGAGTTACAGACAGTTGTGAGTTGCCATGTGGGTGGATGAGAATTGGACCCGGGTCTTTTGGAAGAACAGCCAGTGCTCTTAAGCATGGAGCCATCTCTCCAGACCCTACTTTCTATTTTTTACTTGATAATAAAGATGTAAAAGACATCACTCCCATTAAGATACCGTTAATTTCATCATCAATAGATATTTTCAGAATAAAAATTAACACTGATTTCGAAAAGCTGGTTAACCCTGGTATAGTCAACCTTCTAACAGACTCAGGCTTACTTTTGGTCACTGTCTTCTTCGATGCTGCAGTCTGTTTGGAAGATGGCTTTAACTGTTCCTTTTCAGCTGGGACGTCAGCGGCAGGAGGGCTTGGAGAAGCTGGCACACTGTCCTGAACATCACTTTCAAGGTCAGCTACTATAAACAGGAAGAGAAATGGTCATAACAACATTAAAAAATTCCGCCTACTGCTCTGTCCCTGACATTTTTTCCCATCTTAACTACCTTTCTTAGAATATCGTAAATACTCTTAGCTGAATTTTAAATTTTTAGTTTTTGGGGGACAGCGCTTTGCTATATAGTACAGGTTGGCCTTGAACTTGTAATCCTCGACAACAGGTGTATGCTTGTTTATGTGGGTGCTGTGGACTGAACTCAGGTCCACACATTTGCTTAGCACACACTTTACTGAGACATCTCCCAGTCTCCCGAGAACCCAGTCACTTTACTTCAATACACACCAGACGTGGTACTCTTCTGTGTCTTCAGTGTCTTTGTCCTATTTCTAAAAAAGAACACAGAGAGAGAAGGTGTCCTGAGAACCAGTTCTACACGTGTCAAACAGATCAACAAACACAACAACACTATTATAATAGCCATGATCAAAGTCTGTGTTAGATACAATTCTTACTTTGGGGGAATTTTGGTCTTGGGTGGACTAGTATCTAATGGGAAAAAATCTTCATCTTCATCCTTTTCCTCAAAACCTGAGAAGTCTTCATCTGAATCCAAATCGACTGTGAATTTGGCTTTTGCTGTTAGGAACCAAAGAGGATACAGACATTAAAACATAGGATGACTAACATTTTATTTACTTTTTATTTTTTTACTTTTTTGGTTTTTCAAGATAGGGTTTCTCTGTGTAAGTCCTGGCTATCCTGGAACTCACTCTGTAGCCCAGGCTGGCCTCGAACTCACGGAGATCCACCTGCCTCTGCTTCTCAAGTGCTGGGATTAAAGGCATGTGCTGCTACCACCACCCAGCCATTTTATTTTTTTAATTTGTTTTGTGTGTGTGTACTTGTGTATTACCATAGCACTAATTTTCTTTTATATGCATGAGTGTTTTGCCCGCATGTATATTTGTATACTACGTGCATGCCTGATTCCTTGAAGGCCAGAAGAGGGAGTTAGATCCCTTGGAACTGGAGCTACGGTCTGTAGTGAGCTGCCACATGGGTGTTGGGAATTGAACCCAGGTCCTCTGGAAGAGCAGCCAGTGCGCCTAACCACTATGCCATACCTCCAGCTTGACTTAACATTTTATGAATATATACAAGCTTCAGTTTAACTACATTTTTTTTCTTCTGGTTTTTCAAGACAGAGTTTCTCTGCGTAGAGTTGGCTGTCTTGGAACGAGCTCTGTAGACCAGACTGGCCTCGAACTCACAGAGATCTACCTGCCTCTGCCTCCTGAGTACTGGGATTAAAGCTGAGCACCACCACCGCCCACCTCAGCTTCAGTTTAATATTCTAAAAGATGCTTCAATTTTTCAAAATTTGACTCACTGTTCTAACAGGCAGTAATTTTTGGAACTAAGTACCCTGCAGTTCATTGGCCATTCAAATCTTATAGCACAGCTAGCATGTTCTGTATTTTTCCTTACTTGCAGCTCTTCTTGGATCTTTTTCTCGTGGAGGGACATCAAAATTACTTTCATTACTGCTCATATCTGATTCAGAATCAGACCAGGGGTTTCTCTTCTTCCCTTTTTTGATGGGCTTAAATGGCAATGTAGTTTGCTTCTTTGCCATGGTATCTACAAAAGAGATATGGATTTATACTTTAATAAAAGTTTTATATTATTACATTTATTTGTGTGTATGTATGTGTGTGAGTGCACTTGAGTGAAGGTCAGACCAACAGCTTATGGGAATTGACTCTCTCCTTCTGTCACATGGGTTCTTGGGATCAAACTCAAGTTGTCAGTCTTGGTGGCAAGCTCCTGTACACGCTAAGCCATCTCACTGGCCCAGAAATTAACTATGTTGATATACTGGCTTCTTCATTACTATCTACATACTATAACGGTGCTAAGGGTACAATAATGAGTAGAAACACACATTTTCTGTTCCTATAGAGTACAGAGTTTGGTCATTTAATCCCATAAATAAATGATGTTTTTATAGTAAATAATGTGATACAAATGACCAACCATTAAAGTTCTTTAAGAACTAGATGCCTGAGCTGAGATCTCATCTACATGGTCACTAGGAGTTAATTAATTCCTGTATAGTCACCTCTTATTCTTCATGTCATCCATGCTTGCTCACACAGATTATAAGGGCAGTCTCAGGCATTATAATGCTTTTTTTTTTATTTTAAAAAGATTTATTTATTTATTATGTATAGTGTTCTGCCTGCATGTATGCCTGCAGGCCAGAAGAAGGCACCAGATCTCATTACAGATGGTTGTGAGCCACCATGTGGTTGCTGGGAATTGAACTCAGGACCTTTGGAAGAACAAGCAGTGCTTTTAACCTCTGAGCCATCTCTCCAGCCCCCTATAATACTTTTAATGCTTATGAATTTGCTCTCACATATCCCTTTTGTAGGCTGTTGAAGCCAAGGAAAAACAAGATAAACAAGGTGGAGGGGAGGATGGACTACTTTAGATTCCAACTAAGGGAATTCAACTCACTAACTCTATGGTAAGAGTCTCTTCTAAAATAAATCAAATAAAGACAACGTAAGGTTCAAATATAATTCACATACAACCTTCCTTTACAATACTTAATTCAGCTCTACAAAAATACTGAATATCTATGTAGAACATATTAACAACAATCTAGAGTTTGTAACATCTTGCCCAACATGTAATACCTGGCTCTTTCTTCTGCTTCTTTGCTAGTCTCTGTTTTAGGCCTCCTAGTTCCAGACCATCCTCAGCAGGCGTGCCCTCAGCGTTTTCACTCTGAAAGAAAGCAACATGTTAAGAACCAACAAATCCCAGGACAAAAACACTCAACTTCTCAGTGTTTGGAAGAATAAAGTCAAATATTCATAGACATAGATAGATACAGACACAAATACAGTGAAAGAATATATTTTTCTTTGGGTTTTGGTTAAGATATCTAAAATCTTAACCAAAACCCAAAGAAAAATATAGGGCAGTGGTGGTGCGCACCTTTAATTCCAGCCCTTGGGAGGCAGGCACAGGTGGATCTCTGTGAGTTCAATAACAGCCTGGTCTACAGAGTGAGATCCAGAACAGCCAGAGCTACATAGTGAGACTCTAGCTGGGAAAATAAAACAAACAAATCTAAAATCAAGAGTTGGAGAGATGACTCAGTAGTTAAGAGCACTGGCTACTCTTCCAGAGGTCCAGGGTTCAATTCCCAGCACCCACATGGAGGGTCACAACGGTCTGTAACTCCAGTTCCAGGAGAACCAATGTCTTCTGGTTTCCATGGGCACTGCATGCATGTGGTGCAGACACACATACATGCAGGCAAAACATCCACAGACATAAAATACTAAAGGAGATCCAAATAAAGGTATAGTTACGATCTTTAATATTTAAGTATTGCAAAACATTGGGTGCTTGAGAAAGGAAAGCTCACTACATACAGGATAAATTCCAAAAAAATAGGTTTAATAGCACTGACTGCTCTTCCAGAGGTCCTGAGTTCAATTCCCAGCAACCCTATGGGTAGCTCACAACCACCTAATGAGATCTGGTGCCCTCTTTTGGAGTGCAGGCATGCATGCAGGTAGAATACTGTATATATAATAAATAAATAAATCTTAAAAAAAAAAAAAACTTAGATATAATTTGTTCCACTGAAAAAAATGTATTACACTATTTATTTATGGTCAGAGGTCAGAGGGCAGCTTGCATAGGTCAGTTCTCCTCTTCCACCATGTGAACTGAACACTGACCTAATCTGTTCCATTTCTAAAGAGAAATTTGCTTGAGGTATTACCTTAATCTTCTTCCTAATTTTCTTCTCTGCCTCTGCTTTCATCTCCATGGTGACGTGGGGAATGACTCTCTTTCCCCCGGGAGAAGGCAAGACTTCCGACACTTGTCCTTTCTTGCCCTTGGCTTTCCCCCCCTTTCCAGGAAGTCCTACTTGCTCGTCCTGTTTCTCCTTGGCTTCGACAACCTATGAAAGGAAGTAGGAGAACAAAGTTGTAGATGAAGACAACATGACACCTAAAGGCAGTTCTTGAACAACTTTAAGATTTACAACTTAAGATAAATCTTGATCAGCCTTAGTGACGTACAACATGGCTGACTTTGGGAGGGCAGAGACAGAAGAAATAGGTGCCTATGACTAATGTCATCACTTAATCTTCTGAAGACAAGGAAGAAACCGTGCTATAGGATAAACTATGCATAGACATAGTTGTAGTATCAAGAAACTAAGGATTGCTAAGGAGATTGAAGTAACAAAGGAGATTCTGAAACCGAGTGGCCACCTCTAAGAGTGAGTTAACTCTAGCGCTTTCTTCTGTAAAAGTATGAATTTTAGTCTATTTCTTGCCATCATTTACTTTAATGCTAACTAGAATTTACTAATTTACTGTTCCTGTCCTTCTCTCTTTAAAGACATATTATCATTACTGCATGTGTGTGCATGTGTTTGCCACAGTCAGCATGTAGAACCCAGGGGACCCCTTTGTGGAGTGGGTTCTCTCTTCCCCACACCTAGTTCTGGGGCTTGAACTCGGGGTGCCAGGCTTGTGCAGCAAGTGCTTCCCCTGCGGAGCCATCCTGGCTGCCCTCTCTGCTTCTGTTTCCTTGTGCAGGATGATAGCCTCCGTGTCCCTGTGAATGAGGATGACCTTCAACCCATCTTCCTCTCAAACGCTAGAATTACAGGCATGTGAACCACGCTCTGCTTTGTATGTTCTTTTTTGTTTGTTTTTTTGAGACAGGGTTGGCCTGGAACTCAGAGATCTGCCTGTCTCTGCCTCCTGAGTGCTGGGATTAAAGGTGTGCACCACCACCGCCCGGCTTATGTGAAGTGTGTTCTTCCATGCTACTATTTTTTAAAGTGCTACCCATAGAGGGCAAAACTTCGCACATGTATGGCAAGTGTTCTACAATTGTATGGTATTCCTAGTACTTGGATTTTGACAGGATCTTACAACATATATAGTTTAAGCTGGCCTTGAACACGTTGGGTAGCCCAGGCTGGCTTCAAACTTGTGATGTTCCTGCCTTAGTCTGAGATTACAGGTTTATTGTCTATATGGCTACTATATCCAGCCTTTTCATTATTTTGGATGTCTTCCTCCTCCTCCAATATTTATTTCTTCTTTTATCAAATGTGAAGTTTCTTGATAAAAAGGCTGGCTGTTTGAGCTGGACAGATGGTTCAGTGATTAGGAGACCTCACTGTTCTTGCTAAGGATGAATTCAGTTCTCAGAACTCAGACCAGGGGATTGGCACCTTGGGCCTTTGTGCACCTGCACTTACCCACACCCCCCTCCAACACACAAACACACACATAAGAAAAATAAATGCCGGCAGATCTCTATGAGTTCGAGGCCAGCCTGGACTACAGAGTGAGTTCCAGGACAGGTACCAAAACAACACAGAGAAACCCTGTCTTGAAAAACAAAAACAAAACAAAACAAAAAAGAAGAAAATGTATGTTGCTGGTCTCTAAGTATTAATATAGCCTTTATAAACACATACCTCCAGTTCTTCAATGAAAACAGCCAGATCTTCCTTCCACAAATCTGATGGACTCTTTTTCTTTAATGTGTTGAGCTCTTGTTCCTTCATAAGATTACCAAAAAATTGAGATAGTAAATATATACAAACAGTATTTTTAAACAGAACACAGTTTATTTTCCCCCCATCAGAACAATATTAACATCGGTCATCCTATTGTATCTGTAACTCACCTTTTCATTTCTCTGTTTGCACAGCTCATCTTTCTTTTCCTTGGTCAGATACCAAAGGGGCATATCAAGAAGGTAGTTGAAAGTTGGTCCAGATTCTGGTACGGAGTCATTGTTTTCATTGTCACTTTCTTCATTTTCTTCTTCGTCTGGAACCTAAGGGATGAGTTAAAATGTAGAACATGAAATACAAACATACAGGGTCCTTGATTTTTTTTTTACTTGTGACCTCTAGAAATGCAAGAAAACAGATTTCACATTTTTTAATTAAAATTTTCCCACTTTCATTCTATGTGTATGGCTGTTCTGCTGGCATGTGTGTCATAGCCATAAATAAATAGAATAAACACATTCAGAGCTTAGCCACTGGCTAACAAAGAATTTACCTTTTGCTGAGCTTCTTTCCAGGCCTTCACAGGATCGGAATCATATCCTCTCTGAATTAGAACTTTAATTAACTCTTTTTTAGGTTTATTTTCTATTAAAAAGAGAGAGAGAGATAAGCTTGGAGCAAAATTTTAGAAAAAGGATGAGGTGTTTCTACATTAAGTCAAAAGATTAAACAGGAAATTCCGAGCCAGGCAGTGGAACACACCTTTAATCCCATACTCAGGAGGCAAAGGCAGGTGGAGCTATGAGCGGAGCCTGGTGTACAAGTCGAGTTCCAGGACAACCAGGGCTACACAGAGAAACCCTGTCTAGAAAAATCAAACAAACACAAACCCACAAAACTGGAAATTCAATTGTCTATATTTTGCCTATATTTCTGTCCAGATCATAGCCAAATTTCTGTGAACCAGGACAAAGTTGAATTACCTGGGGACATTTAGACTATAGAGAGGCTGAAATGTATTAACTCTCAAAAGGACAGAAAAGAGTCAAAGCCTCCACTTCTGAAGAGCCTGTGACTCAATTATGGTCTCTGGCTTTTATTTCAATGTGTCCCTGGTCTAGGCTTTAGCAATCTGCTCAAAGCTTGATGCTCTTAACCATAGTACCATACAATGTACTCTTTCAGTGTCTGCTCTAGTCAAATATGGTTTGAGGGACAAAGTCACTAGCAATATAGTTTTGGAGTACCACTCTTCATCACTTAACTTGACAATGGTTACATGTTTGCCATTTTGGTTTTTTTTTTCTGAGACAGTGTTTCTCCATGTAGCCCTGGCTATCCTGGAACTAGATCTGTAGACCAGGCTGGCCTCGAACTCAGAAATGTATCTGTTTTTGTCTCCTGAGTGCTGGATTAAAGGCGTGTGACACCACTGCCCAGCCTAGGTTTTATTTATTTATTTTAAAGATTTACTTATTCATTTATTATGTACACAGTGTTTTATCTGCATATATGCCTGCATACCAGAAGAGGGCACCAGATCTCATTACAGATGGTTGTGAGCCATGTGGTTGCTGGGATTTAAACTCAGGATCTCTGGAAGAATAGCCAGTACTCTTAACCTCTGTGCCATTTCTCCAGCACACCCCCCAACACCCCCAAGCCTAGGTTTTATATGTTTTACCTACATTTAGGTATGTGCACCACGTGTGTGCCTGGTGTCTGTGCAGGCCAGAAAAGGGCATCAGATCTCCTGGGACTGGATTTATGGATGGTATTGAACTACCATGTGGGTCCTGGGAACTGAACCTGGGTTCTTTGCAAGTGCTGTAACCACTTAGCTATCTCTCCAATTCCTTAGATTACATATTCAGACCCTTGGTTTTTTGTTGTTGTTGTTGTTTCAAGACAGGGTTTCTCTGTGTTGTTTTGGTGCCTGTCCTGAATCTCACTCTGTAGACCAGGCTGGCCTCGCTTGAACTCATAGAGATCTACCTGCCCCTGCTTCCCGAGAGCTGGGATTAAAGGTGTGCACCACCGCCACCTGGCAGACCCTTGGTATTTATTCTGCAAGAAGATTGGGCCATCCTAGTATTTCCCAGTTCCAGTCAGCCAAATACAATCCTCCCTTTCTTTTTTTCATTCAAGTCATGTTTAGTATCATTCATTTTAGCCTTGTCTGAAACAATAGCATCTATGAAATAAGTTGGCTGATATGCTAGTGCTTTAAGTAGGTATGAAAATAAACATTAACTGTTAAACTAAACATTTTTGAGTACTATGAGAAAGTTAGTCTTATCACCAGTAACTGGTACTATTATATTTTGGGGCTTCCTATAACTCATTAATATTGCTGGCTTTCACCGGGTGGTAGTGCATGCTGTTACACAGAGAAACTCTGCCTTGAAAAACAAAAAACAACAACGAAAAATTGCTGGCTTTCTTAGTTGGTTAGGCTAGAATTGGGCTACATCTCTAAGCTTTGTTCTTATACCCAGCTTTAGTGAAGATACTTTTCTTTCTTTAAACTCTGCTAATTGCTTATGGAATTTCCAATGAAACAAAAATCCCTAAGAGTTGCCTCTTTTTCAGTATTCTTTTCTTTAAAAGACATACCTTTCCTTCATTTTAAGATCAGATCAGTGTCTCTTCTTGTGATCAATTAGTTATACAAGGTCTTGTTCTCAGACAAGGTCCCATGGACTCCAGGCTGGTTTAAAATTCACTATGTAGCCAAGGATGGCCTTGATCCTCCTGCTTCCTGTCACCAGTGCTGGAATAACAGATGTGTACTACCATGGGAAGCTGATGCACTTGTTGGACCTAGGACCTTGTGGATGTCAGGAAGGAATTCTACACTCTGAGCTACACCCCAGCCCCACACAAGATCTTTTAATTCTCTAGTCTCATCCTGTCTAAACATTGAGTCTTGATTTCTTTAGATGCTCAGTCTGGGGGTGGGGGCGGGGTGAGACTAATACAGAGTACATGTTTAGCAAGTACAAGGCCCGAGATTTGAGCCCCAGTACCACTACACCACTACAAACAACAATAATCTAGGAAAAGCTATCCCACACTCTATTTAGTAGATGTTTACATACCAATGATTATTTTGCCGTCTATTTTTTCTAATATAAAACGAGCTTGATTATTCAGTTTAGCAGATTCTGCACCAAGCATTCCTAGAAGCCATTCTTTTCTTAATCCATAATATTTAAGCCTGAGCTCAAAGAAGTCTTTCAGAATATCCAGCACAGTGTCATATTTCTTTAAGCAACCTACATGGTCAAAAAGCACCTGGAAAAGATTCAAGAGATTCAAGCTATGAATCAATAAATTGGGTAACCAATATGCCCTTTAAAAATCAATTATTAATTGAAAAAAAAGATATACATGGCTGTTTGCCTATATGTTTGTATTGTAACATGTGCTTGTGTGCTGTCCATGGGGGCCAGAAGAGGACCTTGAATGGCTCAGATGGAGTTACGCAGTTGCAAACTGCCATGTGGATGCTGAGAAGTGAACCCAGGTCCAATGAACAAGCACTAAACGCTCTTAACTGCTGAACCACCTCTCCAGCCCTTCTTTTTGAGACAGGGTCTGACTACATAGCCCAGGATAGCTTTGGAATTCATAAGGATCCTCCTGTCTCTGTCTGTGGAGTGCTAGGATTACTAGGGGGATCCATGCCTAACAATACTAGTTTTGAAAGATATATCTCTTACAAAATAAGACATACCATAGAGTTGCAAGTGAGACTAGTCTGCAGTTTGAAGACTTTGTGTAGTCCCACTCTCTCTGCCTCTGCCAATTTTTCTTCAGTCATCTTTATGACAAACCTCACAGTGGTATCTGTATGGTATTCCCTATAATCTGTTATAAGAGGGGGTGTCTTCTCAGTGCCATTCAACATGGGTTCTAGAACCTGTTCTTTGTAAGTCTAAAAACAAAACAAAACAAAACACAGTAATCCTTTTGTAAGGAGTCTCTTGAATAGTCAACAGCAACAATAACATTTTTCAATTGAAAAACCAAGAAATCAACAGTTACTTACCTGGGTCCATGTTCTGACGGGAAGCTCTGAGATTTCAATGGTTGTTGAATTCAGAATAGCTACTTCTCCATTAATCACGTACTGATTTGAAGCCAGTTCTTCGATAGTACCTTTGAAATTCTTGTAGCTTGGGAGCTAAATTAACAACAATGAAAAAGTTTTCTAAATGTTAAATCACAAATATGTTCAACAAACAAATCTAAAGTATGAAATAAATCTCAGATTTGTACACTGTATTGTAGAACGCACTCAACTGCGCCTGAGGAAAAACAAAGCTCCGACCCAGAACACTCACCATGGGCAGGGGCTCCTCTCCATCCAACAGTCGTCTGATATTATTCACCACCTCACGGACATCAAAGTTGGGGATTTTGCAGGACCACCCGGTACCAATTCCCTCAGCACCATTTATCAGCACCATGGGTATAATAGGAATGTACCATTCAGGCTCCACACGCTGGTTGTCATCATATAAAAACTTTAATGTGTGATCATCTTTTGGTGGAAATAGCAACCGAGTCAAAGGGCTAAAGAGAGCAAAGAATATCATTTAGTAAAATGGCCCTGGCACTTCTCACATTCAGTCGGGCATGGTGGCACAAGCCTGCACTCGGTGGCAAAGGCAGAGGCAGGCGGATCTATGTGCGTTCCAGGCCCATCATGGAACATAGTCGAACCTTGCTCCAAACCCAAACAAAAACCTGTCAAGCTCATGATTTAGTACAGGTAGATAGATAATGAACATGTATTCTGTAGGGCAGAATGCTAAAAAGGAAAATTAATAGAGTGATTACTCGGGACACAAAGAAATGACTGTGCAGTAACACATCTATAATCCTGGTACCTGGAGATGTAGTGAGAGAGGATTTTGAGTTTGAGGCTTACCTTGGATATATATTAAGACTGCTTCAAAAAACCCAAATCAAAACCATACCAAATAAAAAGAGTGTTGGGCTGGGCAGACAGCTCAATCTATATGCTAGCACAAGGACTTGAGTTTTAACCTTAGAACAACCCACATACAAATAATAAGTGGAGTAGCACTCAGTTATAACCCTAGTGCCAGGCAAGTGAAGACAGGCGGACTCCTTGGGGCTTGCCGGCTAGCCTGGCAAGTACTAGGTCAGTGAGAGGTGTCGCCTAAAAAACAAGAAAGGGGGTAGATGGCACCCAAGGTTGCCCACACATGCATATACACACACAGAAAAATGCTAAAGTGGGTAGGGTGTTATAAAAACCACAACAGAAAGTATGAAGATTCAAAGCATGAGGCACGTGCCTGTGGAAAGCTGATACAGGGATTACTTCAGTAGTTAGCTCAACCTGGATAACATATGAGTTCCTATCTCTCTTTTCTCTCTCTCTTGGTGTATATATGTATATATGTATGTATATAATATGTATATGTGTGTGGAGAGTGTTAATGTGGACATGTGGAAGTGTGAGGACAACTCTGGGTATCAATCCTTGCCTTCCACCATTGTGAGACAGGGTCTCCTGTTGTTTGCTACTGTGTATGCCAGGTTAGCTTTTTGACATTGTCCCCCACAACTTCAGCTTACAGGGATTCTCCTGCCTCCACCTTCCATTATGCCAACTGAGCACCAGATTACAGACATGTGCTACTACACCCAGCTTTATATGGTCAGCAAGCACTTTCTTCATTGTGCCATCTCCTAAGTCCAACAGAGTCTATGTGGAACAGAGACGGTATGAAAAAGGATCAGAAGACATAGGGAGCCCAGGGCAGACAGCACACAAGGTCTGGGTGACTAAATTTACTCTGGGCAAGCAGCAGGAGTGAACCAGTGACCTATTGTTTAAAACTAATTGGTGCTATGAGGAAAGACAGTGAGATGAATGCTTACTATTTTTCCAAAGCAAAAATCATTAGGACTTGCTAATGAATTAGATAAAAAGTGTAAAGAGGGCTGGAGAGATGGTTCAGAGGTTAAGAGCCCTGGCTGCTCTTCCAGAGGTCCTGAGTTCAATTCCAGCAACCACATGGTGGCTCACAACATCTGTAATGATATTTCTGAGACAGAAATGTAATAAAAAAAAAAAAAAAAAAAAAAAAAAAAAAAAAAAAAAAAAAAAAAAAAAAAAAAAAAAAAAAAAAAAAAAAAAAAAAAAGACAGGCTGAGAGATGGCTCAGCGGTTAAGAGCACTGGCTCCTCTTCCAGAGGTCCTGAGTTCAATTCCCAGCAACCACATGGTGGCTCACAACCATATGTAATGAGATCTGGTATCCTCTTCTGACCTGCAAGCATATATGTAGGCAGAAACTATATACATAATAAATAAATAAATCTTAAAAAAAAAAAAAAGAAAAAAGAAAAGACCTGCTGGGTGAATTGGGGTATGTCTTTAGTTCTAGTACTTGGGGATGCAGAGGCAGGTAGACCTCTGTGAGTTCAAGGCTAACTTGGTTTACATAGTGAGTTACTCAGGATAGCCAGAGTTACATATTGAGACTTGGTCTCAAAAAATAAATATAGATAAATAAATAAATGAACTACTGCTTTTTTTTTTTTTTTTTTTTTTTTGGTCCTTTGTATGTAGATGTATATGTATGCATGTAAATGTCAGAGGTCAACTTCGGGTGCCATTCCTCAGGAGCCAACCACAAGTTTCTGGTTTTTGAGATAGCATCTCTCACCAATTTGAAGCTCCCTAATTAGACTAGGCTGGCTGGCTAGCAAACCTCCAGGAACCTGCCTGTCTTCACTTTTCCAGTGTTGGGATTACAAATGTGTGCCATTAGATCCCAATTAATAAAAACTAATAATTTCATGCGTACAGGTGTTTTCCTGCCAGGTATGCCTGTGTGCCATGTGTATGGCTTGATGTCCAAGGAGGCCAGTAGAAGGCACTGGATCCCTTGGAACTAGAGTTACAGACATTGATGAAACAACATGTAGGTGCTGGAAACTGAACATCTTGGAAAAGCAGCAAATGCTCTTAACTGCTATTCCATCTCTCCAGCCCCTACACCTGACATTTTCTCCACACCTGCCACAGGGATTCCCTGCTGAGCCCTGGCTGTCTTGGAATTCAGAGATCTGCCTGCCTTTGCTTCCCAAGCGCTGAGATTAAAGGTGTGTGCCACTACTTTCTTAAAATTCTGAGTTGTGGGAAGGAACTCAGATCTACCCGTTTGTATAGCAGGCACTTTACTAAGCTAGTTTCAGCCCAGGATTTGATTTTGGAAGAGGTTGTTTTGGGTTGGGAGTGGCTTTTCTGAGATAGAGGCTCACTCTGTAAGTTGAGACTGGCAGTAAACTCATGAAGCTCCTCCTTCTGCAGGGATTACAGGCTTGTACCACTATGCCCAGCTCGAACTGGTTAGAACACTAATTAATGAGAGAGCAGTCAGACATAAAAGATCAGAATTTATTTGATTATTTGAGAAATGAGTGTAGATAGCAGAATGATGAAGGAGTCCTTGGGGAGGCCAGTGTTTAGGGTGGGAAAGAGGACAGGAACATAGAACAAAGAAAGTGAACAAGCACAGATGCCCAGACACTTCCAGGACAATGGTTGGTAACTGCTGAGTGGTGTTGCAAAGGTGAAGCGGAGGCTGGAAACTGACTGTTATAACACTGGATGTTTACTACTTCGGTTTCATAGGCTTCAAAACTGGTAACGTCAAATCACCAAACGCAAACTCACCTGAGCATAGTAAAGATGTATCGAGGACTAGCTGAATCCTTGCCACCATGCAGCCTGGTACCAAACTGACCAATGGGTTGCAAGAGATTCAAATTATTACTACCCACAAAATTCTGAGCCAAATTGATAATGGTCATCATCAGTGACATCTGTGGAGGGAAAAGAAAAATCATCAATCTGATCCAAAGATGAAAATAAATATGGGCTGTGTGTGTGTGTGTGTGTGTGTGTTCATTATTACAACTAAGTCATATAATAGTCTTGTTAAGTTTTGAGGTTTAGATGTTTATACTGATGTTTTCAAGACAAATATATGGTAGAAGAGGTACCCAAACATAAGACTTCTAGGTATCTAAATTTTGATATCATACAGTCATACTAAATCTTAGTTAAAAATCTACGAACATAACTTTACAGACAAGTATCCTAATAGGAATGTTATTTCTAGAAAGAAACTTGGTTAAAAGGATAATCATATTTTTTAGTTTTGAAATTTTTTTTTTTTTTTTTTTTTTTTCGAAGTTTTCTCGTGTTTGCTTTTACTACTTGTGCCAGTGCTCGAATCACAAGATCACTGTCTCTCCAATGCTAATTAGCTGCCCCCCCCGCTATTTTGATTTTAACAAGATTTTCTCTACTATGGATATAACAGCTTATACTTGTACAAAATGTGTTTGGAGAACAACTTTCAGTTATTTCTGCTTTAAGGCATTCTGGAACTGTTAAGGATTGTGGGTTTACCTCACCATGATGATAAGAGGACATTTCTGCCACTGACCCAGCTAACTGGGCAACCTTCACTTCTCGCTTGTCATTCCGTTTGAAACAAGTAAACAAAACTTTTCTCTGACCTGGTTTCAAACCTTTAAAATGAAAGGACAGTCATTAGCATTTGCAGTTTAGCAATTTTTGAGCACAAATCACCTTTTATGATAAAAACAGACTAAGACATTGACACTTACCATCTACCATAGATGGATAGATCTTTCATTATCAGAATTGGAGAAGAGGATAAGTTCCTTGTTTATGAAGTCATTATAGGTCAGGTAAGTAGTGGTTTGTCCATACAAATAATCCTAAGGGATCAAAGACTGCATTAGACGATCTGGTTGAAAATAAAGTACTGGTATTAACAATGCTTAATCAAAAATAAGAACAAATCAGAGCTATCATTTATTCAATAATTCTTCAGTGCTTGAAAAAAGGATAGGTGAGCCAAGCAGTGGTGGTGCACGCCTTTAGTCCCAGAAGTAGGCAGATCTCTGTGAGTTTAAAGCCAGCCTGATCTACAGATAGAGTTCCAGGACAGGCAGGGCCACACACACACAGAAACCCTGTCTTCAAAAACAACCAAAAAAGAACAATAGGTGTATGAGGCTGCTGCTAGAATAATAACATAGCAGTGTATAAAACATTAAACTTTTTTGGGGGAGGGGAGAAGTACTGAGAATTAAATTCCAGGCTTTCTATACACTCAATCTCAGCTTTTAATCCAGCCTTTAAAGTTTGGTTTTTTGAGACTCATTGTCTAGCCCAGCCTGGCCGCTTGTCACTGACTTCATACTACACAGAATGGCACATACTTGTAGATGACTCATCGCATAGTAACTGTTTACAATAGCATCAGCATGAACATGTGAGAAATGCCTTGCCACATAACTTTAAGACTATATTGCCGGATGGTATTGATGCAAGCCTTTAATCCCAGCACTAAGGAGGAGCTATGAGTTCAAGGCCAGCCTGGTCTACAGAGTGAGTTCTAGGACAGCAAGGAATACACAGAGAAACACTGTCTTGAAACACCTCCTACCCCCAAAGACCATATTACTAGGTAAGAATTTTCTCAATACCTTCATAATCTTAGAGGACCACTATTGTATACTATAGTTACTATATCAAACTTTTTACTGAAATTACTATTTAGCAATTTTAATTTGGTATAACATCAATTCTAAAGTCAGTTAAAGAGCATATAGTGTGGGATATATTTAAAATTCTTACCTCAGGAAGGCCAAGTAACTTACGCTGTCTTCTGTCTTCCATGAAGTGAGTTAACCATTCCTTTCGATCATCGACCTGTTTCTTACTAAAGGCCTACAGATTAGAAGGTGGGAAAGGTGTCACTGGTGCTTACTGGTTCCAAAGATCTTTTCTATACAACAAAACATCAAAAGTTCTGGTTTTTTAAATATCTGGTCCTGTCAGTGGGATATGCTTACCAGAAACATTTCATAAAACACTGTTCTGTGGAAATTAAACAGCTGTAATCTGACCAGCTTAGTGGTGACTTCTGAAAGCAGAATGTACATGTACAGCATGATTCAAACTCACCAGACTGATTGCAGCATCATCTTCAGGCCCAGAGTATTTGAATTGAATACGATGTCTTTTCATATCTGCAAAATATTCCTTAGCTTCCTTTGATGTGCTGGTGCCCAAACCTATAGAAGTGAACAAAACAGGTAAGTCACCCCATATAGCCTTATAAAACACATAACAAAACTGAGAATTTCTATGTGGGTTTCATCACAAACCTTTGTAATATTTGACTTTCCATTTTTTATGATTTGGAGTAGAACTCTTCCATTCTTCAAACTCAGGAAGACTATAGAAAGCCATTTCTTGCTTGTTTTTAGACACCTATGATAAAAAGCACATCTCTATGGCTTTGAACATTGTAGGCTCCTCATATAACATTACATATGCAGAGTTACAGGTACACCCAGTATTAAGCATGGGCCTTAGAGTCTTTTTACATTCCAGAACGTGCATACCTTTACAATGGGAGTAATAAATTCTTCTAGAAAGCGATGTCTCAGAAGCGAAGGCCAGTTGTGATGGATAAAATTGATCAGCAAGCCTTTGATATGGGAACCATCTTGGTCCTAGAGATATTTGAAAAGTCAAAGCACAAAGAACTGTTTAGAAATAAAATTATGACTGATTTGGCAATTTTTCAAAAATTCTTCCATGCAAATTTAAAAAAGCCTATTCAAAAGTAAATTTATTTATCTTGTACAAGTGATTTATTATGATGTCAGCATAGCATATCTGATTGGATATTCATTAGCGATAATGAGTAAAGCTCTTTTTATGGCAGGGAAGTAATGTAACAGGAAGACCTGCTTAGTGAGGTACAGTGTATGTGCTTATAGTTCTAGCCACTCTGTGGGCTGCTGAAGGTGCATAGCTGAGCCCACACATTTGATATCAGTTTAAAAATCTAAAAAAATCTGACCTGATCTGTCATAATCATTATCTTTCCATAACGAAGAGTTTTCAATGAATCTTCATCTTCATAGTTTTTCTTGTACTGAAGACCCACAATCTTGATGATATTGTTAATTTCAGCATTTTCCATGATCTGAAACACAGTGGAAAAGAACAAAGAACATAATTTCATATGTTGCTTGAGTGGTTGTGAGCCTCAGTATTTTGAATTATGACTTACACTTTGATAAATCAGATCTATTAAGATAAAACTTCAATGTATCCAAACTCCCATTTCTCATTCTCTCTTTCTGTGTGTATATGTGTATGTTAGTAGGGATTGAAACCAGGGCTATGTACGTGCCAAGCACACTCAATTTGTTCAACTAACAGTCTACGATATGTTTTCAGATGTCCAATGAGTGAAGGCACAAAACACAAGTGTGAAGTCCTGCATTATAAACCAGACTAGATCCCACCCTCCCAACAGCACTTTTGGAGTGCTGGTGACTAAACACGGGCTATGCACACCAGACAAGTGCTGCACTACTGAGTTGCGCTCTACCAGCCCGAGTCTAATTTCAACACTAGTATGATAGCCTACCTGTTTATGCGAAGCTTCTCGCACATTGAGTATTTTTCCTCTAAGAGGAAATACCCCATATTTGTCTCTTCCCACTACACCAAGGCCTGAAACTGCCAGAGTTTTGGCTGAGTCTCCCTCAGTCAGGATAAGTGTACATTCAGTGGAGTTTCGACTCCCTAAAATAAAAATATACAAATTAATTTTAGAACATTTAACTCAATCAATCTCAAATATACTGATTTAGACATACTGCCAATAGCCTGCAATAAAGCAAAATAATTTATAACAAATTATCTTAGGAATAAAGTGACCCCAACAATTATATATGTATATGAATGTTTTGCCTGCACGTATGTATGTGCACCACAGAGATCAGAAGAGGGTGGTGGAGCCCTGAACTAGAGTTATGGATAATTATGGGCCAACCGGTGGGTGTTGGAACCCTGAACCTGGGCCCTCTGCAAGAACAACAAGTGCTCTTAACTGACCAAATCTCCAACGCTGCTTCCCATACACATTTTTTTTCCAGTTAAGGTTCATAGTAAATTAATACAGTAGTCTACCTTATCTATGGTTTTACTTGGAAAAAATTATTTCTATTATTTTGAATTATGTGTGTGTATGGATTTATGTGTATGTGAGTCCAGGAGCGTGCAGAAGCCATAGACATTGGACTGCCTGGCACTGGAGTTCCAGGCAGTTGTGAGCCATCCGACATGAGTTCTGGGAACCTAACTTGGGTCTTATATAAGAGCAGTACAGGGATTTCACTGCTGATCCAACTCTCTAGGCGCCATGGATTTTCTAATTTCCAAATTTTCAATTAACAATAGCCTGAGAATACTAAATAGAAAATTCAAGCCCAATTATGACAGCTCATGCCTGTAATCCTAGCACTTTAGAGAATGAGATAAGAAAATCATGAGTTCAAGACCAGCCTGGGTTACATAACACAATTATATCTCAAAAATAAACTAAAATAGGGCCAGCTAGATAGCACCTGCCTCCAAACCTGACAATCTAGGATGCACATGGCAGAAAGAGAGAAACCACTTTTGTAAGTTGTCCTCTGACCTCCAAACATGTGCTGTAGCACACATAAAAATTAAATCAATATTTTTTAAAGATTTATTTATCTTATGTATATGAGTACTCTATCTGCATATACAACTTTATGTCAGAAGACGGCATCTGATCCCATTATAGATGGTTGTGAGCCACCATGTGGTTGCTGGGAATGAAACTCGGGACCTCTGAAGAGCAGCCAGTACTCTTTAACTGCTTAGCCATCTCTCCAGACCCTAAATAAATATTTTTTTAGGTTCAAGAAATAAACAATTCCCTGGCAGTGGTGGTGTACGCTTTTAATCCCAGCACTTGGGAGGCAGAGCCAGGTGGATCTCTGAGTTCGAGTCATCCTGGTCTACAGAGTGAGATCCAGGACAGACACCAAAACTACACAAAGAAACCCTGTCTGGGGAGGGGGGGGGAACATGTCTGAACTTATTAACATCTTTTATGACATAACATTTCCTAGAACCTTCATAGGGAGAGTGTAGTACAATAAGACATAGTTATTATAGTACACATCACTGTAACTGTTGTACCAGCTATTCTCACTATGCTTTTATCATTAAGTATCATAAGTATAAGAGAAACAAAGCATAATAGAGGTTTTTTTTTTTTTTTTTTTTTTTTTTTAAGATTTATTATGTATGCAGTGTTCTGCTTGCATGCATGTCTACGCACCAGAAGAGGGCACCAGATCTCATTACAGATGGTTGTGAGCCACCATGTGGTTGCTGGGAATTGAACTCAGGACCTCTGAAAGAGCTGTCAGTGCTCTTAACTTCTGAGCCATCTCTCCAGCCCCGAGTTTGTTTTTTTTTTTTTTTTTTTTTTTTTTGAGACTAAGTTTCATTGTATAGCCCTGGCTGTCCTAGAACTCACTCTGTAGACCAGGCTGGCCTCAAACTCAGAGATCCACCTGCCTTTGCCTTCCGAGTGCTGGGATTAAAGGTATGCGACACTAACGCCTGACTTAGTATGTTAAACTCTTAGATTAATGCCTCATAATATTTATGCTGCTGTTGGATATTTGTTTTGATATTATACTGCAAATGTTTGTTAGGTTGATTACTGTATTCTCTTTAGAATCATCTCAGTATTATTTAAAATGACCCAGATTGGAAATAACCTAAGTATTCAATAAGAACTTGATTAATTTTTTTGTTTTTTTGAGACAGGACTTCTCTGTGTAACATCTCTGGCTATCCTGGAATCCAGTGTAGATCATACTGGCCTCAAACTCACAGAGATACACCTGCCTCTGACTCCTAAGTACTGGGATTAAAAGTACGCGCCACTATTATCCAGTATGAAACTGGCTTATATTTTAAGAGAGTTATTCTGCTGAACATTATGTGTTAAGAGAAACACATCACAGTATGCTGCTGTTATTGTAGTAAACATTAAATGTGTACCTGCATCGTTGGCATCATCAAGTTTGGGAATTCCCTTGATTCTGTTATGTTTTACAGCTGAACACTTCTTATTTAACTGGATTTGGGCCTTAAACTTCACCCAGTTCAGTATGCTTTCGACAATACCACAGCCAATTGCCTTCAAAACAGAAACATTCACATTAGGAAAGATTCAGTCAAATATAGAATACATAAGTTCCTAGGAAAATAAAATAATTTGAAAGAACTAGGTGTGGTACCATAAGACTTTGATCCTAGCGCTTGGGAGGCAGAGGCAGATGGATTTTTAAAGACCAACCATGGCTACCCAGTGAGATCCTACAGGAAAATCAACCAAATATACAAAGCCAAACAAACAAAACTCAAAAAATTGCAACATTTCTAGACTAGGTGAGGCGTGTGTGTGTGTGTGTGTGTGTGTGTGTGTGACATAGCAACCCCTGGATCTTTCCATGTTAGGGTCTTATACCTGAAGAAGCTGGTTCCTCTGGACTCATTCACTCAATACTTTTTATGGACTTAGGTTGTGCCAGGCACTGAACTACTTGTTGGAGATACCGGAGTTAAAATAAGTCAGGACTAGGGAGATAGCTCCTTAGTTATAGGCAATTGCTGAACATTACCTAAGTAAATACCAGATAGGAATGGCAGCCCACTTCTAATCCCAGCCTTGGGGGAAGAGACAGGGATCTCCAGAGCAAACTGGCTAGTGAGGCTAGCCAGCCATATTGCCAGCTCTAAGTTTGATTGAAAGACCCTGCTTCATCCAGTAAGGTGGAAGAGGGATCCAGGATGATTCCTGAGATCAACGTCAGGGTCCACATCCATGCACATCCCTCACACATGTGCCTACACAAACAAAACATGGACACCACATACACATGAAAATACAAACAAAAAAAGAAACCAAACAAGTCATATCTGTGCCCTCATGTGGTTGAAAGATAACATGGAAGATAGAAATAAAAAATTACAAGTGTGGTTTGGTGGCAGAGGTGCACATCTTTAATCCCAGCACTCAGAGGCAGAGGCAGGTAGGATCTCAGTGAGACTTAGGTCAGCCTGGTCTACAGAGCGATATCCAGGACAGCACCGACTACTTAAATCCCCCTCCCCCCCAAAAAAAAGAAATTACAAGAGTGATGTTATGATTGAGAAGTTTGCTATATAATAATAATGTAAGTTTAATATTATACTGAACTATCTTAGCTGAAAGAGAGAAGAATGTAAAGGCTTTCAACAGACAAGGGAATTTGCATTTTCCTCAGTGGAAGATATTAAAGGATTTCAAGAGTGAAACAGAAATGTCAGGCAAGCGCACTGTGGAGGGGAAGACTGGAAGCAACAGGAAGGTTAAGAAGAAGCTGTCACAATGATCTGAAGAAGAGAGAACAGTGGGGCTAATGAGTTATCAACAGATGTTCCTTACTAGTTAGATTAGAGAGAGGAAATAAAGGAGCTCCTACTTTTACTTTGTATTCAGTCTGGTGGCTGGTTGGTGCTTTTTAAGTAAGGTAAGTTTTGTTTGGTGCAGAGTAGAGTTCCACATACTGGATGAGGTAATAGTTTAAGTGTATGTTTTTAGGAAATACAGACAAGCTGATGGTAAGCTAACACCTAGTTAAGACTGATGAACCTGTCAGATCGTGGCCAGGCTTGATGGTATACTGCTTAACTCTAGCACTAGGGGGGTGCAAGGCAGGAGGGTCTGGAGTTAGAGGCCAGCCTAGGCTACAAAGCTAGACTGTTGTAAAAACAAAACACAGACTGAAGAGGTCTGAAGAAGTATAGTGCAGCAAGCAATTTTTGTTTCTGCAGAGCTGAGGATAAGAGAAATAAAATAAGACATTTCTAGTTTAATTTTCATGTAAGTACTCACAGCTTTGATGAATTTTTCACTTAATTGACATGTCGATCCAAAGCTCTTGGCTTGTAAAGTCATGTTTTCTTTTGTCTGAGAGTCAAATGTTGGGTTTTCAATCAAGGCATTTACAAAAATCCACATGTGATTTTTCACCTGTAATAAAGTTGATACAGTCACCAAAATGTCTTTAAGCCCCACCCCATCTTAGTGCTAGGGACTGACTAGGACCCTGAACATGTAAAGCAAGCGTTCTATCAGCAAGCCACCCCCAGCCCCTCAGTCTTCTTGAGTTAGGAGGAGGAAGCGCAGGGAATGCCGTACGCACCTGGTGTGCTTTCACTGCGACACCACCCTTGTTCTTCTTTTTCACCACATCCACCAGTTTACTCACAATCTGATCAGCTACATAATCAACATGTCTGCCACCCTAGCGAAAAAATACCATTTTAAAACACCTCAGAATTAACCATACTTTAGACAAATGTTTAAACCATTTTATATTATATTTTAAAAAATTAATAAAACTCTCAAAAACTACCTTAGAAGTAGCAATGCTGTTGACAAAGCTAATTTGCTGGAAGCCCTTTTCACTCATTGTTAAGCACACTTCCCACCGTGGATTGACTTGCTCATGCACTACTTTCAGTGCGTTACCGGTTTCATCTAACTTATCCTTCAAGTACATGTCCACATAGCTGCGGAACCCTTTGACCTGTATAGGAATTAAAGAGGGTGGTATTAAAATCATGGGAAATTCAAACAAACAAATAAAAAAAAGCAACAGTGGAAAATGGAATCACTAACAGACTATGAGAGGACTGGGGAGATGGCTCAGTGATTAAGAGTGCTTGCTGCTCTTGCAGAGGACCAGCATTCAGATCTCAGCACCTATACAGAGGCTCACAAGGCATCTGATGACCTCCTGTGACCTTGGGTACCAGGCATACAGAGGATACACATACACATGTGCAAGCAAGACATTCATACATAAATAAATACATTTAAAGTTAAATAAAATAAGAGTTGATATTTTTTATTTTAGAACTTTAGCTTATGTGCATGTGAGAAAGGGACAGAGTAGGGAGAGAGAAATTGGGTATTGCACATGCCATGGTATGCACACAGAGATGGAGAACTATCAGGAGTCAGTTCACTCCTATCAATACAGGTTTCTAGAAAACAGAACTGTTGAACCATCTTGCTGAGTCTAAAAAAACAAGAAAATACAAGCTGGGCAGTGGTGGTGCACATCTTTAATCCCAGCATTTGGGAGGCGGAGGCAGAGGCAGATGGATCTCTGTGAGTTCAAGGCCAGCCTGGTCTACAGAGTGAGTTCCAGGATGGCCAGGGCTACACAGAGTAACCCTATCTCAAAAAACAAAAACCAAAGCCACCAAAAACCAACCCAAACCAAACCAACAAAAAACAAAACAAAACCAAAAAATGAGCCTGGTGTGGTGATGAGTGCCTTTAATCCCAGCTTTTGGGAGGCAGAGGCAGCCAGAGCTATATGGTTGTTTCAAAAAACAAACAAACAAACCAAAACCAACAAACAAAACAAAGAAAAACAACAACTGTGAGCTGTCAAGATGGCGCAGCAGGTAAAGGCACTCATGGCTAAGCCTCATAACATGAGTTCAAGCCCTGGGACCCACCTGGTAGAAGACAACTGATTTGTACAAATTGTCCCCTGACCCCCACACACTTGCTGTGACCTGTGGTATATGCTATACACATACACAAAAATAAATGTAAAAATCCCTCAATAACTTTGTGTACATATGTGTTTATCCATGAAGACTTAACTCTGGAGGCCAGAGGTTGACATCTGGATGTCTGCTTCAATCACTTCTCCAACTTATTTTTGAAATAAACTCTCTCACTGAACCTGAAGCTCACCATTTTGGCCAGACCAGAGTGCCAGTGAACTCCTTAGCTCCACCCGTCTCTGCACAGTCACGTGGCTCCATGCCTGGCTTTGTATGTGGGCCCTGGGGTCCAAACTCAGGTCCTCATGCTTACACAGCAAATGCTTCACATACTGAGCTGTCTTCCCAGCCTAGGAGGATTTTTGTAAACCACTAAAATGATATTCACTGAAAGGTTGAGAGGATGGTTATTTAAGGAAGAGAGCCGGGCGGTGGTGGCGCACGCCTTTAATCCCAGCACTCGGGAGGTAGAGCCAGGTGGATCTCTGTGAGTTCAAGGCCAGTCTGGTCTACTGAGTGAGTTCTAAGACAGTCAGGGCTATGTAAAGAAACCCTATCTTGGAAAAAAAGAAAAGTAAGTAAGTAAATAAATAAATAAATGAAATGAGATGATTTTTAAAAAGTGTGCTAGTCAAGTCTCTTTTCAGGAACTTATCTGAGAAATTATAAGAAAATGTGGGTGAAACACAAATTGTGTACTTGACAATGCTCACAAATTCCTTTGCAGCCTTATTAACCAGAAAAATACTCACTGGCAGTCTATTTCCATTAAGAAAGACTTTGACATCTTTAGTGGAACCAGCAACATCATATGCTCTTCTAACCATCAGTGCAACAATATCTTTGTCTAGGCTTTGCATTTTAAACTTCGATAAATCAGGCTGGAAGGTAATGCATGTATAATCTTCTCCATTAAAGGGCTTGAGTTCCATTTCACCAGCTCTCCCCATGTTATCCATCCATGTCTATGGCAGTGAAGAACAGGAAATATGAAAAAGCCAATCCATTTCATAAACAAATGAGAAGCAAATAATTTAAGTGTCTATATTTTGAAAAATAATTTTATGTAGCTTACAAATTGTTAAATTTAACCAAACATTAATGTCATTACAAATGACTGTACTGTAACTTAAAGACACATTACAAGATACCTATTGACTTACCTGTTTGAACATTTTCTTGTATTCTCTACTGGCTGTTTCCACAGTAAATTTGGTGCTGAATATGTTACACAGTTTGGCTCCATAGCCATTGCGACCACCTGGGCAAATAAATACATAACACTACTTTATTATTCAACTAAGATTCCTTTCTTATGTTTTATTCACTTTTTGAGTGCTAGAACAGAACTTGGCCTTGCCCATGCCAGGCCAGCAATCCACCACTCAGTTTTCTTTAGTACGTTTGAGGTTTTACTTTTTTATATATGAGGGTTTTGCCTGCATGTGCGAAAAAGGGTGTCCGATCTCCTAGGACTACAATCAGAGATAGTTGTGAAACACCATCCAGGTCCTGGGAATTGACCCTGGGTTCTTTGAAGAGCAGCAAATTCTCTTAACTGTGGAGCTATTACTCCAAGTTCGTTAGCTTTCTTAATTGCTGGCAAAACTATTAAATATATGGCTTATTTTATTTATTAATCAATTTCCTCCTCCTCTCTTTCTTTTTTTCTTTGGTTTTGAGATAAGGTTTCTCTGTGTAGCCCTGGCTGTCCTGGAACTTGCTCGGTAGACCAGGCTGGCCTGGAACTCTAAACTTTGTATTATGCTTTATATATATATATATATGAGTGTTTTGCCCATATGAATGTCAGTGCACCACAGGCATGCCTGGTTCCAGAGGTCAGAAGAGGGCATCAGATCCCCTGGAACTGGAGTTACATGACATATGTGTTCACAACTGAACCTGGGTTTTCTTTGAGAGTAGCCAATTCTCTTAATCACTGAGCTATCCCTCTAGTCCCCTAATCCCATATTTTTAATCCGCACATCACAATTATTTAAAAGATGTTATTTTTATAATTATTATTAAAATTACTTATTTTTCAGCAATAAACATTACTTTCTATCAATACTCTACCTGTTACTTTCTTTTCATCATCGTCATAGTTACTAGAGGTTAAGAGCTGTCCAAATATGAGAGCTGGGACATACATTTTCTCAACTTTGTGTTCAACAACAGGAATTCCTTTTCCATTATTCCATATGCTAATTAAATTATTTTCTCTAAGAAAAGATAGAAAATTTTATTATACAACAAATTTTAAACTATGCTTAACATTTGAAAATAAAATACATAAGTTTCAATTTCATGTGACTCTCTCTACACATATACCCTCCAAAGCTAGCATGGTCAACTTTTTCCACATGCTTAGCTCCTAATATATCTGAAATAGCATCAAGGGGTGGGAAACAGAAACCTTTTCCAACACCTGTGTAGACACTGATAATGCTGAAAAAAACATGAAATTTAAAAATACTAGGATAAACAAAAGAAAATGAATTATACTCAATTAAAAGGCAAAATTATGAAATAATGATACCCTTTCAAGAGGATTATCTGTATATTCCTATTTCCTCTAGTTTTCCCACCCAATAAAACATACTGAAAAACATTAAAAAGGAAAAAATTAACAATAGTAAACAAACTGCCCTGCTTGCTAACAAATGTTAGTCACTCTTTTTAAAATTATGTCTGTGTGTGTGTGTGCTTATTTGCACATGAGTGCAAGTGCCCACATAGCTCAGAGGCACTGGATCCCCCCACCCTCAATGTGGGTACTGGCAACCAAACTCAGGTTCTCTAAACTGGTGATCCACCTCTCCAGCTCAGTTACTAGGACTTTTATCTTACTTTTTTGGGGTTAATCCTCAGAACTATATACATACATACATACATATATACATATATATATGTATGTGTGTGTGTATTTATGGTACAAATAATAATACTGGTTTAATATTATATGTAAAAAACAACAACAAAAAAAGACCAGCTAAAACTAGCTCAACATCTTTAAAAGATTGTTATTATGTTGTCGTCATTAACATATACCCACAAGAGCCTTAAGCATAGTTTAGGTCAGCACTGATTAGCCTAATAAAAACCGTGAAACAGGCATCCTGACCACCCCACAAATGAACATGAGCATTTAAAACCAGAAATGTAAACCCAAATTATTCTCTACTACCACCTGCTGGTTTGCTGTTCAATAGCATCCGCAGAAAAGAAACAAAAAACCAAAAAAAGCCTTTTAGATTTTTAGACAACTGATCAATTATTGCAAATGCTAGCTGAACTACTGCACTATTTAGGGATTAAGCGTCACGTTTAAAAATTATTTTGAAATGGTTCAGAGCAAATATGGAAATTTGTTTTGTTTTGAGACAGGGTCTCACCAATGAATTCTAATTGGTCTGTAACTCACAGAGATCTCTGACTCTTCCTGAGTGCTGAGGTGGAGGGTGTAGCTATCATATGGCAAAGTGTTTTGTTTTGTGTTTTCTGTAGTACTGGGGCTCAAACCATGGCCTGTACACATGCTACCACCAAGATACACTCTCAGCCTTTTTTTTTTTTTTTTTTTTTTTTTTTTTGGTTTTTTCGAGACAGGGTTTCTCTGTGTAGCTTTGTGCCTTTCCTGGAACTCACTTGGTAGCCCAGGCTGGCCTCGAACTCACAAAGATCCGCCTGCCTCCGCCTCCCGAGTGCTGGGATTAAAGGCGTGCGCCACCAACGCCCGGCTTTTTTTTAATTTAAAACTTTTATTTGGGACATGGTCTCAGTACATGCCTCAGCCTCCCAAGCAGCGAGGATTATAGGCCTATACCACCAGGCCCAGCAAGGAAACTGTTGACGACACTGGGTATGGGTGGTGCTCACCTTTAATCCCGCACTTGGAAGGCAGAGGCAGGCGGATCTCTGAGTTCGGCCAGCACATTGAAGTTACATAGGAAGTTCCACCTTAGCCAGAGCTACACAGTGAGACCCTGTCTACAAACAAACAAAAAACAACAGGAAACAAACAAAAGTACTAATAATTGTTAGTTTTAATTGTTGAGTACCTACAGGCTGTTCATTTTAGAATCCTGTCTTTCTGTACTTTTGCAAACCTTATTTTATTTTTTTCCAGACAGGGTTTCTCTGTGTAGCCTTGGCTTTCCTGGAACTCACTGTGTAGCCTGCCTCTGCCTCCCAAATGTGCTGAGATTAGAGGTGTGATGAGCCACCAAGCCCAGCAGGAACCTTAATTTAAAAAAAGCTATCTTCACTAGTAATCAAAGCAAATACAAATAATCTGAGCAAACAAAAAGCTCACACTTACGGATCGATTGTGACTCTAATACAGGACATCTTGGGGTCCCTTTGTTTGTTGTCTGCAGCATTAACTGTAAGAAAATGAAATGTACACTTAGAAGACATTAAAGTGCTTTAAAACACACTAGCTCTACAATATAGAAAAATAAATTCACAAGTAACAAAAGAATAACAAGGCGTTAGTTTCTATAATTTTTCTTGAGACAGACTCACATGTATTCCATGCTGACTTTGACTTGCTATGTGGTTAAGAAGAGTCTTGAACTTTTGATTTTACTGCATTTGCCTCCCCGGTGCTAGAATTACCACCTCACTGTTTTACTATAGCAATTTTGAAAGTTATTTATTTTTATTTTATGTGCATTGGTGTTTTGCCTGAATGTATGTTTGTGTGAGGGTGTCAGATCTTGGAGTCACATACAGTTGTGGGCTGCCATGTGGGTACTGGGAAT
The DNA here is from genome assembly GCF_004664715.2 of Peromyscus leucopus. NCBI lineage: Eukaryota > Metazoa > Chordata > Mammalia > Rodentia > Cricetidae > Peromyscus > Peromyscus leucopus. The sequence continues at coordinate 93,447,637 of NC_051086.1, read as the reverse complement.
TGAACCCGGATCCTCTAGAAAAGCAGACAGTGCTCTTCACTGATGAGCTATCTCTCCAGCCCCCTATTATAGCAGTTTTTGTTCATATTGTTGTTTCCAGAGAAAAACTTAATTTTCTGGACTTTATAAGACTTCAATTTTTTTTTTTTTTTTTTTTTTTGAGGCAGGATCTAGCTGTCCTAGAACTCACTATGTAGACCAAGTTTACCTCAAATTCAGAGATCTGCCCACCTCTACCTCTAAGTGCTGGGATTAAAGGAGTGAGCTGCTACATCCAGCCTGAGTGCCTCACTTTTGACAACTAATTACTTAAAATAAGAAGAGTTATGTCTACAGAGGTTTTTGTATGAATGATTCTTAAGAACTTGACCAATACATCTTTATATAAAAATATTTACTTACCTAGAATTTCATCAAAGATTTTATACAAACCAGGAACAAAAGTTACTTCCCTATAGTTAATGCCAACATCTTCATCGTAAACCCACATTTGCTAAAACCAAAAAAAAAAAAAGCAAAATTATTTTTATTTATTTATTGTTTTGTCACTAATCATCTAGTCTTTCTTTTCTTTTTCCCTTTTTTTTTTTTGAGTCTCACTACGTAGCACTGGGTGGCCAAAAACTGGTGGTCAGAGATGCACCTGCTTCTGCCTCTTGAGTGCTGAGATTAAAGGCGTGCGCCACCATATCTAGGAGTAGTCTTCTTGAATAAAGGTTGAAGTGTGTGTGTGTGTGTGTGTGTGTGTGTGTGTGTGTGTGTGTGTTACCCTATGTGCACAAATACTAGGTCAGTTCCAGTGACAGTAAGTTATGTACAAACATTGGCCGGAAAAAGTCCGTCATCCAACAAGAGCTTGGCTTTACCTGGGTAACTAGTTCCACGGAGCCAATGTAGGTATCCGGGCGGAGCAGTATATGCTCCAGTTGTGTTTTTTTCTGATAGATTCTTTCAATAGACATTCTTTTCTTGGCATCTTCATTTTTCTTTTTGTTCATTTGCATATTTTCATTTACAGGCTAGTCATTGGGGGAAGAAAAAGAAAATTGATTTTCAACCACAACTTTATCCGAAATGATCAACAAAAATAACGACGAGAATGATAAACTCAATATGCTGTATCACAATTTGACATCTGTTTGTAGGTACTGGTGAGTGTACAAAGTTTTGAACAAGCAGTTCCACAAGAATCCTTGTAACTAGGTTCTAAGGTGTGTATTGTGTGTGGTGCCAGGCAAATGCTCTGACCTCTGAGTAAAATTCCCAGACCTTTTTTGTTTTTGTTTTTTTTCTTATTGCTGACTTTAACAGAGGGTCCCATTAAGTAGCTTAAACCATCCTCCTGCCTCAGTCTCGGGGGCAGCTGCCATTACAGGCATGTCCCACTAGGTCAAGCTACAGGGGTCCCTCTAAACAGGTATTTCACCGCGAATGACAAATATGGAAATTTCTGCCCTGAACAACATCTTTATGTGAAAACTTTTCTTTCACCTAATGGGCAAAACCTTCCTGATTGCCCACATAGTCCCGGGGAGAAAACAGACGGTGCCACCCCGCCGGGACGCTAGCAATGCAAACCCTGCCTCGAACAGGACGTTTTCCCAGCCACTCGGCCGGCCCGCTCCCCCGGGGAGACCTGGCAGGCTCAGCAGCTCCCGACGTGGGAGCCATTCACACCAGCCAGAGGGCAGGGAAGGGAAGAGGGCCACTGAATTCGATGACACGCCGCGTGGAGGTCCCCCCCGGGGGCCACCGGACTACAGACCCCTCCCGGGACGCGTGGACGCCGCCCCCGCGAACCACAAGAACGCCCGACCCGCGCCAAGTCAGTTGGGACGGTATCGGGTCGTAGGGACCTTCACCCCGCCCACGGGTCCCCCCAGGCCTAGGAGACGGGGTTGACGGGAGCCCCGCCGGTCGCCGGCCAGCCCTCCGCCCCGGAGCCTCAACCCTCACCGGCTGACACGGACGCGGGGGCCGGCGTCAGGGCTCTACCACCCGGGACCCCGGCCCCCCCCCGCCCCCGCGAGCTGTACCTGCAGCGGTGACAGCTCCATGGCGACGGTCCTGAACGGGGCGCGAGGATCCCGAAAGCGACTGTAACCAGCGGGAAACGCGAGGCGACCCGCGACCAGGACGCTCCGCCACAGACGCGCGGCGGTTAGGATGGCCTTCCGGCTTTCATTCGAACCTCTGCCGAGCCCGCCCAAATCAGAGGAGCCTATCACCGAATCGCTCTCATTAGCTCTGTTCAGAGGAACCAATCATAGACGGTCTTTTATTCGTACCCATCGAACGGGCGGCCTGTTCGAATGAACCAATTAGGTGAGGGAGGCGGGAGCCTCTTCAAAATAGACCAATAGCAGTTGTAGAGGGGGACTGACAGGAAATCTGACCAATGAGGAAGGCCATGTGCTCCGAGCCGACTGCTCTGAGGCGAGAGGCGCTTTGGAGGTACAAAGCGGTCTCCTCAGCTAACCGGCTGAGTAAAGTGATGTAGAAACGGCTGTTCATTCTTTATCTCAGATTCGTTGACATTACAGAAATTCCCCCTTAACCCTTCAGTAGGCAGCGAGAGGAAGGTGATTTAGCCTCGCCCCCAGAAAATGGCAGCAGCTGGGTTAAGGCAGCGGTTCTCATTCTGTGGGTCTCGACCCCTCCGTTTACATTACGGTTCGTAAACAGTAGCAAAGGTACAGTTACGAGGTAACAACGCAATCATTTTGTGGTTGGGGGTCACCACAACAGGAGGAACGGTATCAGGGGCGCAGCATCAGGAAGGTTGGGAACCACTGGGTTAAGGAAACCGTTTCCCGTGACAGCCCCACCTCCCCTTCAAATTATTTTCAATGAAAAGAAAGTCCATCCGCGGTGGTCTGAGGCGTCTACACACGGAAGAGTGTAGAGACGCCGTGCAAAACCTCCGGGAGCATCAGCATCCTCTTGTGGAAGTTAAAATTATAATAATTTTTCTTTTTGAGACTGGGTCTCTCTATGTAGCCCTGGCTGTCCTGGAACTCACTCTGTAGACCAGGCTGGCTTTGAACTCGGAGAATCCGCCTGCCTCTGCTCCCGGGTGCTGGGTTTAAAGGCGTGCGCCACCACGGCCTCCGCCACTGCCACCTCCTTGTGTATTATTAGGAATTTCATGCTTGTACTGATCGAGAATGCTGCTCTGTGTACCGGAAGAGGGCATCAGATGCCATTGTTATTAGGGAGTCAGTGGTGTATACCAAGACATGATGGTTTGCTGGGAATTGAGTCAAGACCTCTGAAGAGCAGCCAGTGCTAGGTTTTTGTTTTTGTTTTCCATTTAACTAATTAAATTTCGAGACAAGGTTTCTCTCTGCAACCGCTCTGGCTGTCCTGGAACTCACACTCACAGAGATCCACCTGTCTCTGCCTCCCTAGTGCTGGGATTAAGGGCGTGCACCACCACCTCCTGGCCCTTAGTGTTCGATTTTTACCGGCAGTTGAGAGAGAGACTTGGTCTGACCGTAGGCGGAAACCATGTTTATTCACGATGAGGGAGCATCTGGGAATGACAGGGCGGGAAGGCATTGCACACGAAGCGAATTCCACGTATTGCTAGATGCTAGTTCTTGGAGGACAGGAGTTGGGACTGAGTGATGTGGGGGAGGAGGCTACCATCCCTAAAATGGTGCTGATGGAGCTCCTCTAGCCGGCGTGAGGGCGCACGCCTTTAATCCCAGCACTCGGGAGGCAGCGGCAAGTGGATCTCTGTGAGTTCGAGGCCAACCTGGTCTACAAAGAGAGTTCCAAGACAGCCAGGGCTGTTACACAGAGAAACTCTGTCGAGAGGGGGAGAGAGAGAGAGAGAAAGAGAGAGAGAGAGAATGCTCCTCCTATGGTGAGGAATCACAGATAAAGTGTTCAGCGCATGACCTAGAAAAGACCATTGTTTGAAGTGCTTCTTACCACTACCCCCACCTCCCCACTCCCCTCACACACATACCCCCACAACCACCCCCACCACCCACCCCAGCTTTTCAGGACTGGCTTCCCTGTCCATTCTACAAAACTGCCTTAACATTCCTGTCTCTGGGGAGTCCTCTCTGTCCTCTTTTTAGATGGAAGCTAGATTCTCTTAGAGTGTATTTGCATACGCATATGCACTTCTTTAATAAGACACCTGGCTGTTTTCTCCTGGGAGCTGTGTTGTTTCTGCTTCTCTCCAGAGCCGCAGCAAGAGGTTAAGGAGGTCCTGAAGGCTCCCCATCATCAGTCTGGGGGCACTCCTGGAGAGCGAGCGTCATTTCTTCCCTGTAGTGGACTAATGGAGTAGGGATTAAGCATCTCTCTGTCTCTCTCTGTATCTGCCCTACCCCCCCCCCCTTACTGAGAATAACAGCTAAGTATTCTGTTGGAATAGACCAGGAAATCCCCAGGGCTCCCACAGAGTTCAGCCTCTGGGTGGCTTGTGGCTAAGGGAGGTAGAGGACCACATACCAGGGAGGAGAGTAAAGGAAGTTCCCGGGAAGTGACTCAGGATCATTAGTCCTCAAATCTACTGAGACGTTCCCTTTGGCAGTGTGGACACTCAACAATTAAATATCTAGAAATTATGAATGAAATCCCACAGCGGTGCTGAGTTGCAGTTTTTTGTTTGTGATTAGATTATTAGTGAAAGCCTTGGTTTGACCTCGGGTAGGACCATGTTTATTCCCAGCCACAGGGAGGGGGTATCTTTGTCACCTACATGAGGATGGCCAAAATACCTTCTGAAGAAGATAGGATGCGGTCTCTTAGGGGGAAGGAATGACTTCTGTAGTCCACAAGGGAATCTGGGGAGGGTAGTTTTCAGCAGGAAACTATCCTAACTCTGAAAGGATATAAAAAACGCAGGGCAGAGGCATTATAGCTGTTTTCTGCTGAGGAGGATGTTAGAGCATGTAGCTCTGAATCCATGGGGCAGGGGTGGGATTGGGGGGGCTCTGGTCATGTAGCAGGGGTAGAGAGTCTTAACTATCAGCTGCGATGGGTCAGGTGGTCGCTGTCCTGTATTCCTGAAGATAATGAAAAAATAATTATTTGTACGATTTGGTTACAGAGTAAAAACGGAGAGATTTTTCTGGGAAGATTTGAGGAGATGGAGGGGCGTCAATGGCAGCAGTGGAGCAGGCTGGTGATTCAGGGTGACGGTGACTGGTCCCATTGTCAGGACTGCTGAACTGAAATGAGCCAGCAGAAGTAGCAGGGAGCTGCAGAGCATCAAAGGAGAAAACAGGGCCGGGCGGTGGTGGCGCACGCCTTTAATCCCAGCACTCAGGAGGCAGAGCCAGGTGGATCTCTGTGAGTTCGAGGCCAGCCTGGTCTACAGAGCGAGATCCAGGACAAGCACCAAAACTACGCAGAGAAACCTTGTCTCGAGAAACAAACCAACAAACAAAGGAGAAAACGGAACTAGTGCAAAGAGTTGCAGGGTGGAAGGGATGAGGGTCTCTCCACAGCATATCTAAGAAGACTTTTTGCAGATGTATCAGGAAGAAGCTGTTGTAGGGGTGAGGTGAGATTGGGAGAGCTATTGGGACATTTTGTTTGGGTATGGGGTGAAGTTCAGCAAGCAAAACATTTAAAAGACAGGGTAAGGGGGATTGGAGAGACGGCTCAACAGTTAAGAGCACTGGCTGCTCTTCCGGAGGACCTGAGTTCAATTCCCAGCAGCACCCACATGGCAGCCTCCAGCTGTTTGTAATTCCTGTTCCAGGGGATCTGATGCCCTCACACAGGCATGCATGCAGGAAAAACACCAATGCACATAAAATAGAAATAAATGATTTGCTGAGTGATAGTGGCACACGCCTTTAATCCCAGCACTCAGGAGGCGGAGGCAGGTGGATCTCTATGAGTTCTTGGCCAGCCTAGTTCCAGAACAAGCCAGAGCTACACGGAAAAACCCTTGAGGGCAGGGGAGGGGAGCGGGCAAGGAGACAGGGTAAAAACATAAATATGAGGATAAAGAGGAGGAAAGAGTGATGCACAGGAGAAGGAACCGGAGTAGGGGGAACCAGAGGTTTTTGTCTGGTCTGTGTGTCTTTAGGGCCCATGTCAAACCAGTTAAGATTTGATGGTATGAGGCAGTATTAGTCATGAAAGAGGTCACAAATCCCATCCTTAGCAGCAGTCAGAGCTAGTGTTTTGCTGGTGGTGGTTTTTGTTTTTGTTTTTGTTTTGTTTTTGAGTACTTTAACAGTCAGGGAGTCCAGCTGGTCCTGAAGGATGTTAAGCTGATCTGAGCTGGTGAGACTGGAGTGAATTGGTGCAAAGAAGGCATAAGTCCAGCTGTTTTAATTCTGAGTCCCCAAAAACAATATCCAGAGTGGCAAGAAGAGAGAGGGATGAGTTGACTAGTCCATGGCTCATTCGTCTTCCTTCTAGAGGTCACCTGAACTGCTTTCTGTAGACAGATTTTTTTTTTTTTGGTCCGCCAGCTTACAAAAAAAAACGACATGGAGACTTATTATTAATTATGAAAGCTTGGCCTTACTTAGGCCTGTTTCTAACTAGCTCTTAGAACTTAAATTAGCCCACATTTTGAAACCTACGTTCTTCCCCAAGCTTATGACCTCATCTCCATTTTGCCCATCCTGCTTCCTCTCCATCTGGCTGGCTACTCCGTCTTTCTTCTTCCCAGAGCTCTCTCTGTCCAGTAGTCCCATCTAATCCCTCCTGCCTGGCTATTGGTCATTTAGCTTTGTATTAAGCCAATCACAGTGACCCCTTCTTCACATAGTGTAAAGGAATAGTCTACAACAGCTTTCAGGGATTTGGGGTGTCAGTCTTTCCAGTAACTTCTTCAGGGCTGATCAAAGGGCAACAGGGGAGCAGCCATGAAGAGTGCCTCAGTAGAGGATCCATTCGAGGGGCCATGGTAACCTAACACTTGGCTAAAATCCAGAATGTAAGTCAGGAGGTAACAACCGTACAACTCTGTAGAGAACATCACAAGACAAAGTTACATGAGGAAAACTTACACCAAGATTAACATCAGTCAGTATAACATATGGTTAGATATAAAGTTAACATAAGTTAAAGGCAATTGTACAACTGACTGGACCGTGACCAGAGTCCTGAGAAGGATACGGTAATTGTAGATAGTTGTTTACATCAGACTCCTGCATAAGGAACACACACCTGGAATCTTTGTAAACAAAATTGGTCACGGGCGGTGGTGGCACAAGCTTTTAATCCAGCACTTGGGAGGCAGAGGCAGGCAGATATCTGTGAGTTCAAGGCCAGGCTGTTCTGCAAAGTGAGTTCCAGGACAGCCAGAGCTGTTATACAGAGAAACCCTGTCTTGAAAAAACAAAAAACAAACACAAACACAAACAAAAACCTCAAACAAAAAAAGTTAAAGTGAATATCCAAGGAATGAATCTGAACAGAAAGTGTCTAAGTGACATTACTTGCTTCCAAGTATGATGAGCTTTGTGTATTTGTTTCAAATGTTAACAATACCAGTTCAACAATTCATTGAACAAAACAGACAGAGTATTTTAAGTGAAACACAATTTTTGGTTAGAAACAATTTGATAGGGCAAAATTTTTAAAATTGGGACTATTGCCTTAAATGACCATATCTAATATTTTGAGTAGATATATTTTATATTGTCAGACTGTGTGAAGAGATATTTTAATTTTAAATTGTACTACCTAAAAAAGAAATGATTTTCAATATCCAAATAAAAAATACTCCCAGAGACAGTGACTGCCTTGTTCTCTCCTCATTAGACACTTCTCTCAAACTCTCTAGAACATCCTGAGGCATTGACTCATGTCAAGAGTAAATGATTCATTTTGCAAAGTGTACACTGAACTGAACCAGAATGTTTTTCTAAAATTAACCTTATTAAAAGAACCTTTAAAAAAATCTCTACATTTTTTGTAGCCATTATAAGACCATTAGTTATGCTTCCTGTGAGCTGACTGTTTTTTCTTTATGGTTCTTAGTTGTTCTTTTGCAGAGCTGCCAGCTTAAGTCATGCTGGGATCAAGAAAAAATGGGCCTTGGCGGTTCATGTTCCTAGAGTTGTATCCATGCCAGTGGATGCCCACACACTCCAGAAGAGAATTTGACATTGCTGCTGCTGTTTGTGTTATAGCAGAGACGGCCACCACTGCTACTGTTTCTGGGATTACCATCTCATAATTGCTTACTACAGCTAGCACAGTGGAGACCCTGGCAGCAAAAGTAGCTACCACAGTTAATTAATCTTTCATTCTATTGGGCATGATAAATTAATTCAATAGTTATATACATTTCGATTGGCTTTGAAAATTATAAATTTATAAACTCAAGTTCCATTTGCTTTTGGGATACCATCTTACAACGACTCCAATTTGCAGTAAGGCTCGTTAAGGAAGGGAATGGCTCAGTTGCCTTTAGCCTACTGGCTATGAGTGAGATAGGACCTCTGTTGGTCTTTTCTGTGTCAAACACACAGATTGCAAGCCCAGTGCCACTTTGAGATCTTTGTCAGCAGTTAACTCTGCAGCTCACACACGATTGAGCCTGTATGATAATGAGTATTCAGAGATGGGTAATGCCTGGGGGGTGCTCACCAACCTAAGACAGAGTGCCTGTGTGGCCTGGGCAGGCGTCTCCATGATGGGTAAGGTGACCTGCTGATGTCCCATGCAACCTAAGTCAGAAGCTCATTTTTTAGTAAAAGGGGGACCTGTAGGGCCCTGGCCCCCCCATTTTGAGTAACTGTTGCCTTGCTTGCTGACCTTGACCTTGATATCCTCCCAATGCTAATTCCCTGCCAGGTTTCACCCTTCTGAATGCTTAAGGGAAGTTCCTTGTCTGTGTATCCTGCATAATGGGCATTAACAGCTTAGATGCAAGATTGTAAATCATCGGTAGTGAACTTCTGCCCTCCGGGGTTCTCCCATTGTGCTATAAGCCTGTATTTAAGACCTCTTCCCTCCTTCAATAAATGGCATTCGACATTAAAAAAAATCTTAGCAACACACACACACACACACACACACACACACACACACACACCTCTACATTTTCATTCCATACACTCAACCAAGCGATAAAAGATGAAAGTCGGTCATGCCAAATCTGTAATGAGTATTCTTGGTTGTGAGCCTAGCCCTTAAGAGTTGAGCCATCTCTCCAGCCCTGTAACAAATATTTACATGTAACATAGACTGAATTAATAAAGAAGGCTAAAGCCATCTCTTTAGTCCTTTTGTCGATGGACAAATCTCTAGGACACCACATACTGACAGAGGTAGGCATGTTCCTCAATATTCAACTTAAAGATAGACTGGTTGTTTAGACGCATAATTTGTAAAACAGTATAACCATATTAAATGGGCCTCTGCCTCCCCAGTGCTGAGATTAAAGGTGTGCATCAGCATAAGCAGCCACTTTTATAAATGTTTAACAGGATATCGTGGGGCTCAGATCTGCCTTCGAACTCCTGAAGTAGTTGAGGATGACCTTGAACTTCTGGTTCTCCTACTTCCACCTCTGGAATGCAGGGTTTATAGGCTAGCTCCACCCCAGCCTTTGCCCTCTGGATCATGAAAGAAGGGGAGCCGCAGGAGCTGAAAGGTGGGCATGTTCTACGTGTTAGCTGGAACAGACAGTCCTTCCCTTACTGGAGGGGAAAACTACAGGTGTTTTTGAAAGCAGACTGTCCTGAAGCCTGGCCAGTGTACCTTTTCAGAAGCTCTTCTCTCTCACAATGTGCTTGCCTCTAGGTTTGCCTGGCTAAGAGCCAGATGTGGAGAGGTGGAGAGCCTGGAAGAAGAGTTCCCATTGGCTAGTGGATGTCAGGGAAGAGTGAGAAGAGTAAGGACTGCTATGAGAAAACACCGTGACCACAGGCTTGGAGAGGAAAGAGTCTGTTTCATTTTCCAATTCTCAGGTCACACACACTCTATGATGGAGAGAACTCAAGGAACGAACTCGAGGCAGGAACTAGAGCTGAGGCTATAGAAGAAGCCTGCTTTGGGGCTTGCTCCCCCTGGCTTGTTCATTTTACTCTCTTACATACCCAGGACCACTTGCCTAGGGATGGCACTGCCCACAGTGGGCTACTCCCTTTCACATTAATCGTCAACCAAGACAGGCCCCCACAGCCTTGCCTATAGACCAATCTTAGGGAAGTATTTTCTCAGTCGAAGTTCCCCTTCTCAGATGACCCTAGCTTGTGTCAAACTGGCAAAACAAGAACCAAACCACCAACCAGGACACAGCAAGATCGGCATACCAGGTAGTTGATCCTGTGGCTCTGACTTTAGACTCCAATTTCAAGGTCTTATTTGAGGAAGAGAATCCCTGGAGCTACAGAGCCCCAGACTCCAGTACATTGCCCTCAGACAGTTCTTGATACGGCTGGGAGGAGTCCTAGATATGACTGTGAGGCCTGCCTCAGCTGTCCAGTTATTACCTCCTTCCATCCTCTGATGAACGAATGAGGAGAAAAGGAGACTTGATTGGAATCTTTGACTTCATATCTGTCTTCCATCTCTTCAAGTTGTTCCTTTCATGATGTCTCTCCATTTTTCTGTGCCTTCCTGTCTCTCTGTGATATTCTGTGATTTTTTTGTATGTGTTGTATTTGTAGTATATCCATGTAAGTGTACAAGTACACATGTACCTGTGTGTCCACACATGGAAGTCAGAGCAGGGCATAAGGTGTCTTCCTCATTGCTCTTTGACTTGAGACAGGGGGTCTCTTACTAAACAGGAAGCTTATCATTTTGGTTATGGTGGCTTATCAGTGAGCGTTCTCTGCCCTTCAGTACTGGCATTATAGGCATAAACAGCCATGTCCAGCTTTTTATCGGGTGCTGGGGATTTGAGCTCAAGCCTTCATGCTTGCAGAGCAAGAACGCCTATCTACCGAGTCATCTTTCTAGCCCCTGTTTAAACCCTCTGTCCTTCAGCCTTTCCCTTGCTAATACTCTCTTCCCTTCTTCTGTCCATCTACTCTACACCATCATCAAATCTTTGAGTAAATCCACTCATAATAATGATGTATCAGTTTATAAACCACTTTCTTCTGTCTATAGCCATTAGTGTACATACATGCCTGCCTCCTTTAATATTTCTTTTTTTCATTTAAAAATTTGAAAATTTATTTTTATTTTATGTTCATGAGTGTTGGCCTGCATGTGTCTATGCGTACCACATGCATGCAGTGCCCGAGGAGGCCAGAATGGGATGTTGGATCCCCTGGAAGTGGAGTTACAAGCAGTTGTGAGCCATCATGTGGGTGCTGGGAATCGAACCTGGGCCCTCTGCCAGAGCAGCGGTGTTCTTAACGCTGAGCCATCTCTCCAGCCCCCATCTGCTCCTTCTTAGCAGTCTTACAGAGTGAATTGGGACCAGAATCATTGCTTTACAGACGTCAAAACTGAGGTCAATCTTACTGGAGAGGGAAGCTCACAGGGCCCAGCTGATAAAGACAGAGCTGGCCTCGGAACCCTGGGCTCTGACAGCAGGAAACCGGGGCTCTCAATCTCACAGTTGCTGCACACAAATCCGGGAACAGAGATCTTCTCCACTGTTGGCCTACTGGGTTCCCACTACCATAGGGCCCAGTTTTCTGATGCTCTTAACGTCATGTCATCATGACTAAGTAGGATAAGAATCTGACTCAATAGGTCTGGAGGTTTACTGCTGTGGAAACAACAGTAGGCTGAGGGAGTGAGGCCAGGCTTCAGGGGTGGTGAAGATGGGAGCTATGTGATTAGGGGATTCAGGTACTATAGCCTTGCTTCTGGGGCCACATAGTCCTGCCCTTAACTCTCCAGTCCCCACCTGTCAGTCATCTTTCAGAGATTCCTCCTTCTGTTAGGCCAAGGACAAGGCTGTAGCAGAAGAGATTCCTGGAGTGAGAAGTGGGAAAGGTCCTGGGCCTTCCCTCTGAGACCCTGCCTTCCTTCCCACAGCTGGGGTTAGATCTTGGTTCCAGGGCTGTGGCTTCAGCACCCTGACTGAGAAGACCAGAACTGTCAGGTTGGCTCCACAGCTGGCTCATTAGAAAGACACATCCGCCTTGGACACAGGGACCTTGGCAGTGCAGCTAGAGGGACAGGGGCTTAGCCCTAGCAGCATTGACCAATGATGGGAGCAGATGCTGCTAGGATTGAGAAAAACCCAGGACTGTGGTACCTCTGTGTATGTGTGCTCAAAATGGTGCCCAACACGTAGCAAGTATCCAGTGAGTATTAACAATGACCAGCTAAGTGAGTTGGAAGCCAAATTGCCTAAAGTGATTCCTGGATTTGCTATTAACTAGCTCTGAGATTTGGCAAAGTGATATCTTCTCTTTATCCTCAAATGCTCTCGGTTGTAACTGAGGGATAACGTCAGCCCTGCCTGAGAGGACTGGGCAAAACTGCAGGGATGATGCTCACTTAACACTATGTCTGGCAGGGTTGGTGTCAGTACATTAGCCATTGTGATCATTAGTTACCATGGCAACCCTATAAACCCATGATATAGATGGAGTTCCGGGCGGTTAAAAGATTGGCCTAAGGTCATATGAGACTAAATGTGATTTAAACCTATTTGTGAGACAACCCAGGCTTCAACACATACCTTGAGACCTGAACCTGTGGTGACAGGTCTGGTACAGAGGCAGGAGTGTGCACAGAAAGTTGATATGGTACACACAGACCTTGCTGGTCATCTGCTACCTGTGTGCCCTTGGGTGAGAACTCTGGGTGGTGACAGAGTTCTCAATGAGTCCAACACTGTTCACTTGACTTGTCTTCTGTATCGGCTTCAGCCAAGAGAAAGAGGTTTCATTGGTGCTTATTGGTCTGGAGACAATTCGGACTCTGGAGGGTTGGAAGCCATGTCAGAAGGGTGCTTTGGACTTTGTCAAAGAACTCCAGAATTCTGCCGTGTGGTGGTGATGGTACACACCTTTAATCTCAGCACTAAGGGAGGCAGAGGCAGCTGCATCTCTGAGTTCGAGGCCAGCCTGGTATAGAGTGAGTTCCAGGACAGTCAGGGCTGCACAGAGAAACTCTGTCTCGAAAAACAAAACAAACCACCAAACACTCCAGAATTCTAATGTTCTGAGATTGCCAGAAGAGGACAGGGCTTCACGAGGCAATTTGTTCTCCCAGTCCATGGAACAAATGGTAAAAACTGAAGTGAGGAGAAGGAAGTGGTCACGAAGCTGACAAGCAGCTGAACGGGCTGGTCTGGAGCTAGGAAACAGGATGTTGGCCAGCCCAAGTGCATACAGACTCCCTCTTCCCACCTCTTTCCCTGCCTGGCACCTCAGCCTGTCCTGAGGGAAGAGCCTAGGCTCTGGAGATGGGCTGTACAAGAGTTCTCATTTTTAGGGGAGCTGGAGAGATGGCTCAGAGGTTAAGAGCACTGATTGTTCTTCCAGAGGACCTGAGTTCAATTCCCAGCAACCACATGGTGACTCACAACCATCTGTAATGAGATCTGGCGCCCTCTTCTGGTGTGCAGTTATACATGCTGTATACATAATAAATAAATAAATCTTAAAAAAAAAAAAAAGAGTTCTCCTTTTTGTATTGTGGGGCCTGTTTGAAGATCCTGCAAGTATGGAGCCCTGGTGGGCAGGAAGAAGGCTGTGCTGATATGCTATTGCTTGGCCCACACGTAGGGTAACTGTGGGGCTCCCCTATCAGTACTTAGATGTCAGTGGATATGAAGGATTAATGTAGACTCAGTGAAGTCCAAGGTGGTCAGGAGTGGGCTGGAAAGCAAAGTTATAAGGAGCCTGGAGCACGATCCCACACCAATGCCACCTCCACCTGACCTCCGTGCTCAGCGTGAACTCTGAGTCCTAGGCTTCTGCCCTTGATGGTCACGTAGCATGTTTCTGACAGCTGACTGAGACAGCCGTGAAGTATAGGAGGTAATTGTGCAGACTGGAGAGAGAGAGAAGAGAGAGAGAGAGAGAGAGAGAGAGAGAGAGAGAGAGAGAGAGAGCTTAGGCTCGCATCTTTGTCTCTCTACTAGCTATGTGACTTTGAGTAAGTTACATAATCCCTATGTGCCTCACTTTTCCTGTCTTAAAAAGACAACACTGATAATGCCTCCTCCTCCATGAAGCTTGTGTGGCCCCGGTCAGTAGTAGTTAAAGGCTAATCCTCATAATTATATATTTTGTCCACTCCATCAGACAAGATGGCCCCTAGGGCAAGCTTATCAGATTGGGTGTTCCCTGAGAACAGAACTTTTTATTTTATTTTTTTGAGACAGGGTCTCACTGTGTTTGTTGCCCTGGATGTCCTGGAACTCACTGTATAGACCAGGCTGGCCTCAAACTCACAGAGAATCTACTGGCTCTGCCTCCCAAGTGCTGGGATTAAAGGCGTGCGCCACAGAAGTCTGGGATTGTCCCAGTAAGGCTGCTAATGAGATCTTTGATCAACAAGCCAGTGAGAGAATGGAATGGAAGGGGCTAGAGTGGTGGAGGGGTTTCTTCATCTGGGCGCCAGGTGGAGTGTCTTCCCAGCTCTCAGGAAGCGGGGGACGTGCAAACTCTCGCCTGCCCGGGAAAGACAGCCCGGAAACAGGCTTGAGTTTTGCTTCCCACAGGCTCAATATGGAAGCATCAGTCCACAAGGAGGCAGCAGTCAGGTGGAAGAACCTGCAATAAGCCCTGTGCCTGGATTTCAGGCTCCTCTTTTTCTTCTTCGGGGTGGTAATGGTCGAATGGTCGGAGTCTTACTTTATAGCCCAGGCTGGCCTATCCTAGGTGCTGGGAGTAACCAGCATGGGCAATCATGCCTGGTTAAAATGACTTTGGCAGGGCGTAGGGATTTGAACCTGGGACCTCATGCATGCTTGGCAAGCTCTCTACCGCTAAGCTACAGGTCCAGTTCTCAGAGCCCTTTCATCTGTTGCCTCATGTTTTCTCCGAACCATTCTCTGTGGCTGAGACCACGGATTTTGCCCCTGTTTCTCACTCTTTCTCTGCCTCTCTCTCTTCCTTTCTTATCTCCCTTCCTTCTTCAGTGATGAAAATTACCCATTTAAATGTTAAGTGGGGACCTGGAAGGAGATGGCTCTCAGCTTCCAATGAATGCCAGTTCAGGTCCCAGAACCAGTTCTCAGGTGGTTTACAATGCCTATAACTCCAGCTCTCAGATATCTGATGCCTCTGCCTTTGTGAGTACCTGCACACACACACATACCCACCCTGACACACACACATACTCACACACACACTTGTACACATAATTAAAAATAAAAAGTAGCTGGGCTTGGGGGCACATGCCTTCAATGCTAGCACTCCAGGAGGCAGGGGTAGGTGGATCTCTATGACTTTGAGGCTAACCTGGTCTACGTAGTGACTTCCAGGCCAGCAAAGGCTATATAATGAGACCTTGTCTCAAAATAAATAAATACTGATAAATCTTTTTTTTGGAGGGGGGTTTAGAGACAAGGTTTCTTTGTGCAGCACTGCTGTCCTGGAACTCACTCTGTAGTCCAGGCTGGCCTTGAACTCACAAAGATCCACCTGCCTCTGCCTCCCAAGTGCTGGGACTAAAGGCATGTGCCACTAACACCTCTCTCTCTGGCCAATAAACCTTTTTAAAAAGATGTTGAGGGCTGGAGAGATGGGTCAGAGGTGAAGAGCACTGACTGCTCTTCCAGAGGTCCTGAGTTCAATTCCCAGCAACCACACAGTGGCTCACAACCATCCATAATCAGATCTGGCCCCCTCCTCTGTATACATAATAAATAAATCAGTCTTAAAAAAAAAAAAAAAGATGTTAAGTTGCAGACACAAGCTCACATAACAATAAAAGGCTCTGCTACAACTTGGTCTCAGGTTACCTCTTCAGTGAACATTTCCCATTTCTCATGCCCCATAGGTAGAGCTGATTGCTTGTGCCTCTAGGTCCCCATGTGTCCTACAGAAATATCTCCCAGGGCACCTGTACATGTCTTAGAAAACTTATTTTTGCTGGGCACTGGTGGTGCATACCTTTACTCTCAGCACTCGGGAGGCAGAGACGGGTGGATCTCTGTGAGTTTGAGGCCAGCCTGGTCTACAGAGCGAGACCCAGGACAGGCACCAAAAGCTACACAGAGAAATCCTGTTTAGAAAAAAAGAAAAGAAAGAAAGCAAGGGAGGGAGGGAGGAAGGAAGGAAGGAAGGAAGGAAGGAAGGAAGGAAGGAAGAAAGAAAGAAAGAAAGAAAGAAAGAAAGAAGGAAAGAAAGAAAGAAAGAAAACTTATTTTCATTACACACTGATCTCCTCTCTCCTTGAGGCAGAATGGTTTTGATCTTCACTTTATTCTCAAGACAACAGGTGCTTAGTGAACGTACCATATGTGGAGAGAGCAGTTTTTGGTCTCTGGCTTCCTGGGAATGAATCTAGGCAGTGATGGGAAGGACACCAGAGGATGGGTTGGGGGCGGAGGAGGTGCCGCGGTTGAGGAGTGGGGGCATCTGTCTCATCTAGAATTCTGTACAGACCGGCCACCTTCACCAGCACTCATACTTCATCCCAGCGTTTCTACGCATCCTGGGTTTGCTGTCTGGCAGGTGAGTTGGGCACTGGACTTCAAAACTGTCCTTATGGGTCCATTTATTCCCACAGGAGTTCCAAGAGGTGGGTGGATAGGGGGTCATAATCAGTCTTTTTTTTTTTTAGCTAGAGATAGACTTCAAGTTCATCCATTAAGTAGAAGGCCGACTGGATTTAAGGAAGAAGGGGGGGGCGGGAGGGAGCAGGGACTGGCTTTTGAACCAGAAAAAACGCTGGCTTCCTCAGGAGCTTGAAGAACCTGTTCTGTTTACCTTCCTCCAAGGCAGATGGGACAGTGGGGAGCCAACTTTATCCTTGAGATGTGACTGAGAGTCCTTGTGTCCGGCCGGAACACGTCAGCCCTCCTGCAGTCTTAACGGTTGCCAGTAGGTGCCGTCAGTTCGCAACTTTTTGGTCTGGCCTCCAGGTCCGGGCTCTTGGCGCCTTTCTTGCTCCAACCCCGCCAACATTCTGCGTTTGCTGAAAGTGGGAGGTGGCTTAATCCCCTGGCTGAAAGAACCCTGCCTGGGGGACAAAGAACAGGAAGAGATCTAGGAGCTGCACTTTAGCTTGATTTCTCCTTAGAAGTTTAGGCCAGACCCTCCCGACCCCATCTACCCCCCAAATCCACCGAGCCTCCGAATATGCCCGGACAGAAACTAACTCCTCGGTTGGGGAGGATGGAGAGGCGTAGGGAGAAACGAGAAGGAAGGAGGTGGGTCTGTAGATCTACTCCCACTTCCAACAGGATTGCTGCGAGCTGTAGCTTATTGATAGATAGGCTTATCAGTAGGGTGTCGCCCAGGGGCGAAGTGGCGTCGGGAAAATGAAGAGGCTTCCCTTTCTGGAAATCTTTGACTGCCACCTACTGGGAAACGGTCACAATAACAATACAAATACACAAAGAGTGGTGCCCTCTGGGGTTGTTCAACGCACATCTTGTACACGGCCAATGTCAGTCTCCCAGGCCAGTCTCCTTCCAGAATCTAAGCGAGGCAGTGGAGGGGGAGACATCTAAGGAGGAAGAGGCTTGGCACCTTGTCCTGGAGTTAGGGAAGCAGGGTGCAGCGAGAAGACTGCCGATCAGGAAGCGCCCCAAGCCTGGGCCCTCCTGAACCCCTTGTAGAGTGCTTGACCGCCTTGACCCACTTCACTCAGGGCGGTCTCCAGAGCTTGAGACTGGACGTACCGGGGAGTAGGGTGGGGTGGCCACCTCCGGCCAAGGAGGGGGACTGAACGTGAGGGTCGCCTAGGTGTCTGGGAAGGAATCCTTCGAGGTCGGGGTGGGGGTGGGGGGAACGGGACCAAGCAGCATCTCCTTCGCCTCCCCTCGCCCTGCCTCCCGCACCCATCCTCCGAGGGCTCTGGTTCAGAGGCTCAGAGGCGCTCTGCACGCCGGTCACCGCTTCCAAACTGCGCCGGGTTTTTTTTTGTTTTCTGCGGAGCAAAGGACTTTCAGATATTCTAGCGGTGGCTGCGACTCAGGCCAGCGCCCCCTCCCCCTAACGGCCTCCTCTCCCGCTCCAGTTCCCCCTCGCCCGCCCCTGCTCTCCCACCTCAGGGACGGCGCTGGGGGTGTGGCCAGGGGGCCGGTATAAAGTCCCGGGAGCCGGTCCCGGGCAGCTGCTCAGCCCCCTGCCCCCGCCGCCTGCTGGGCCAGGCCGAGGATGCAGCGCAGCGCCTCGGTGGCTAGGCTCGCTCCGCTCCAGCGTGCTTGCTAACTTCCCCAGCTCGGTTCCTTGCCTGCCGGGGCCGCCCCGAGTCCCCGCGCCCTCCGGTCTGGTCCTCTAAGCGCACTGGGCGCTGCCTCCGGGTCCCTTGCAGCCAGCTCGCGAGCCCGCGCTCCCTTTCCGTGCTCCATCTTCGTCCTCACCATGCTGCCCTTCGGCCTCGTGGCCGTCCTGCTGCTGGCCGCAGGGCCTTGGCCGAGCTTGGGCGACGAAGCCATCCACTGCCCCCCCTGCTCCGAGGAGAAGCTGGCGCGCTGCCGCCCCCCTGTGGGTTGCGAGGAGCTGGTGCGGGAGCCCGGCTGCGGTTGTTGCGCCACTTGTGCCCTGGGCTTGGGGATGCCCTGCGGGGTGTACACCCCACGCTGTGGCTCAGGCATGCGCTGCTACCCGCCCCGGGGAGTGGAGAAGCCCCTGCGCACACTGATGCATGGGCAGGGAGTGTGCACGGAGCTGTCCGAGATCGAGGCCATCCAGGAAAGCCTGCAGTCATCTGGTAAGGCATACCTACCATTTCTTTACCACCTTTCCCAAGAGCCCTCCTCCCTGCAACTTGGCTCCCATCCTGGTTGGTCTGGAAGGCCGGTAAAAAGCTCCCAGTGAGTTGAGGAGAAGGGAGGTACGTGGCAGAGCTGACAGGCACAGCCAAGAAAATTGGCACTGAATCCCAGGGCCAGTTGTCACTGTTCAAGGGGAGCCTGGTCCCATCCCTTCATCTCAAACCTCCCAGGTACTTCTTTGGGAAGAGAGGCCTCGGCCTCAGTGGTAAGCCTGGTGCCTGAGGCGATTATGGTAAGTTAAATGACCTGATTCAGTTATATTTGTCATCCAGAGCCAGGAAAACTGCGATGGTGTGTGTGTGGGGGGGGGGGGGGGTGGAGGAGGTGGGGGGTGTGGGTGTGTGTTGGGACGGTCCCTTTCTGTTCCTGATCCAGGGCCCGATCCACACCCAGTTTCAGGTGAAACCCAAAGGTGTGAGGAACCAGTGATTTTTCAGTCATCACCCTGGGGTGAAGTGGGACATAAAATCAGAGGGACTTCAATAATAAAGAAGGAGATTTGTATTTCTCCTAAGGCCCTCAACACAGTAGAAGGCAGCGTTCTTTCTGCCAGGCTGGCACATCCAGGTTTCTCGCTCCTTCCTCTGGCAGGTGCCATCTGAGGGGTCTGGAGGGAAGCGCTGGCTGTCAGCCCAGAGTTGCAGAAACCTTGATTGTTGGGGACTGAGAGGAGAGGAGGACAGATAGACAAGCAGACAGATTTTCAAAATGTCCCTTGCTCCGGTCTTGTATTTACTTTTCTCTTTCTCCATTTCTCGGTGGGCCTTTCTCGGTTTCTTCCCAGAATCCCTCTCTTGTCCTTTTGTGATTTCCTGCGGTGTCTGTCTCTCAACTTCCAGCTGCACCCAACAGCCCCGAGTTCTCTTTTTCTCGGTCTCCTGAGCCTCATTAGTTTCCTTCCCTTGCTCTGCCTTAGTCTGTTTTTCTGATGACCTCTCAGACTTTTGTCTCAGACTCTGTTACTCTTTTGATGTCTCTGTTGGTGACTCTTCCTACATATCTGCTACCCTTTGGACGTTCTGTCTGTCTGTTTCCCCCTTCTCGGACAGCCTGGCTCTCTCTGAGCCCCTGTGTGTGCCCCCCTCTTTTCCTGGTGCTTGATTCTTCCATTGTTGCAGTCCGGATGCTGGAACTCCGGCCCCGAGCTTCCTGCTCTGGGTCCCAGACCGATCCACTTCCTCAACCCTCAGCAGTTTATGAGTCGAGGAAAGGAGGATGCAGGGAAAACAGGAAGGAGGTGGACCCCAGGGCTGCCTCTCTGCCCTTCCTGCCCCTGGGCAAGGAGAGATGGGTCAGCAGAAATATTCTGGGAGAAGTGCCAGACTGGCACCCAGCGTTGCTGGAGGGGGAGGGGGTCCTGGGAGAGTGAGTCCTTGATCTTGGGGCAGTGAGACCAGGAGGGAGGGCTGCCTTTAGGATGCCTACTTTGCCCTCTACCAGCTAGTGGACATCTAGCAGCAGGTGAAGATGGCTGGTAGTCTCCTCTCTCCTCAACTTGAGCACCAGCCAGAAGAGAGCTGCAAGAGTCTTCTCTTCCGGTTGAACAGAAACATCCCTACATCGCAATGGAAAAACCAATCCCCTTGGGGGTTAGGAAGACCCGGCACAGTGTCTGATTGTTCTGTGGATGTGAGGCAAGTCAGCTTCTAGAGAAGTCTAGGAGTGGGGTGCCTGTAGGTCTGTTCTGGAATTCAGAGCCCAAGTCACTAATTCTCTCACTTCCTGGACTTGTCTTCTACCCACACCATGGATACAGCTGTGTGAAGAGGTAAAAACAGAAACCAGAAGGACCCTGGAGACAGACATTTTTTTTTTTTTTCCCCAATATAAGGTTTCTCTGTGTAGCCCTGGCTGTCCTCGAACTCTCTCTGTCGACTAGGCTGGCCTCAAACTCACAGAGATCCGCCTGCCCCTACCTCCTCAGTGTCGGAATTAAAGGTGTGCACCACCACCACCTGGCTGACATTAGACACTCAATTGGCAAGCTAAGGTCAATGCTTTCTAGTCATCACAGTACTTCCCTGTCATGACCTGACACCTTTGCATCATGGGAGGAGTACCCACAGAGCCTTGCAGGGTCTCTGGTGAAATACTGAGCAAGGCTCAGCCCCTATCTCATTCCTTACACTGTCAATAGGCCATTGTCCCTTCTCAGTCTCCTGGTTTGGGACCTGGAACTCATTTGGTCAAAGATGTCAGTCTATTCTTCCCGCTCTTTGCTCTTGGGACTGAGCTCCAGATGATCATCTAAGTAAGTGGTCCTTTGGCACGAGCTCTCCAACTTATTTTTTTCTAGGGCCAGGTTGTCCCTTCCATTTCCAGTCTGCCTTGCTTTCCTTTGTGACAGGTTGGGGATCAGCACTACCAAGGCCACCAGAGGTGGGGACCGGTGCATGCGTCATAAGTCTACAATTTCACATCCTCGACTCTTGAAATCCAAGAGAATGTTCGATGGGGAGGTCAAGCTTGGGACAGGGAGTTCCTAAACCAGGCATTAGGTCCCTCCGGGACAGGGTTAGGGAACAGGCAGGCTGGGTTAATTTTTAGTCAACACAGCAAATATTGTCCGTACTTCGGTACTGGGAATGTAGTCATGCCATGGAAACTGGGCCTTCCCAGACATTCCGTGCTTTAGGGGAGAGGGGAGGAAGAACGTGGCTGCCTAGAGTTTTTCTTTAATACCAATAAAGCCCAAATTATTGATGCTTAAAGTGGCCAAAGACAAGTCTCCCTTCCTCTTCTCCACTTGAGTTTCCTCCTTGGTCAAAAGCCTCATCGTTTTGAGGTGTTTGGCACAGTGTGGAAGGTCACTAGGTTGGATGATGGTGAGGTGCAGATGAAGAAGCCAAGGGACTTTGCAGAGCCCAGGGTAAGGGAGAGTCCCAGGAGTAGGGAGGGGTTGCTTGTTTTTGCAGGCTCTCTTGTCTCATTAGAGGCCAGCAGTAGGGAGCAACAGTAAAGGGCACCCCTTGATCAAAATCTCAAAGAAACAACCTGGTGTCTGTCATGGGTGGTCTTGGGTTCTTCAGCCAAGGTCTAGGGGATGAAGGAAGAGAAAGGCATTTTTGGTGGGCAAGTGGGTGACTCTCCAGAGCATGGCTGAAACATCTGAGTCTGGGTGGCAGGACCCACTCAATTCTTAGCTTGGGCGTCTTGGAGGGGTCAGGGGCTGGTCCTGAAGAGAAATCATGGGGGGTGAAATTAGGGAGCAGGAACTTTTGCCTCTACTGGAGCTGGAGCTGTACACAGCTTCTCCCTGGGGGCTCGCTCCTTGCCCTGCTCTGCTTTGGAGCGAAGAGCAAGACGTTGCCATGGCTGGATGGCAGTCTGCCCAGCTCCACGCAGGGGCTAGAGGAGAAGACCGGCTCCACTTCCTAGACAAGCTTCTTGGAGACCTAACAAGAGGAGGGGGCTGCCTCCAGCTCCTGCTCAGGAGCATTGGGACCTTGGTAGAGGGCATTAGAAGCTGGAACAGTGCCAGGAAGTTAATGTTTTTGAGAGGTCCCTAGAGATGGACTCTCCAGGTAAGCATGGATGGACAAGGAAAAGTTACAGATTAAAGGAAGAGTCAACAAACCATGGCCAGAGAGACTGGGATATTAGTGAGTCCTGGCTTGGTCTATGTTTTTGACTAGGGTAGGGTCAGAGTACATGAGTGGGTGTAGATGTGCACACCTGGATGAGCATGTGTCTGGACATGTGATTGTCCGTAAACATTTGCGGTTCTGTGTTGGTGGGTGGATGTGGACTTAATCTGTGTTATGCCCCAAGACGGATTAGAAGCTATTCTCCTAAAATGGTGGACTTTACTCTAAGTGTAGATTCAAACCAGGGGTCACTGGGCTAGGCCATGGAGACACCCATGCTCAGGGGGCCCGCAGGCTGCTGACTCAGCTGTGTCCATGAGGTGCTTTAATTCTGACGTCAGTGTAAGCCATGCTTCTAGGCTCACTCTAGGTCCCATGTAGCTCTAGGTTTCAATAAGCTACTCAGTTGTTCTCGTTGATGGTGAACGTCTCAAATGCCCACAGATAAGCCCCCAAGGACTCCTCATGGTTGGCTTCTACTCACAGAAATGCCACATTGGGAAGCAGAATTGTGGTCAAGTCTCCGGGCCACCTTTTTCTGGACTCTTGAAGGCTCATCATATCAAAACTCTGGGACTGTAGGGTGGGCGTGCTATCTCCTGAGGCAACTCCTTTCTTTAGAAGCTCCTAAACAAAACTGAAAAATAATATGAGGGCTGGGGGCCAGATTATAGTGGTACCTGCCCATAATCCAATACTTGGGCAGTGAATAGGAGGAAGGGGATTCAAGGCCAGCCTCAGAGAGCGAGTTTGAGGCCTGTCTGGGCTACATGAGACCCTGTCTCCAAACAAAAGAAAAAGAAGAAAGAGATTGTAGGGCTGGGACTGTAGTTTAGGAGTAGGATACTTGCCTCTTCCCCTACCCCGCCCCACCTCAAATTCTTCCTTACTCCCTGAACTCTGAGCCTAAAAACATTTCATGTTTACCAAGAAGAACCAGAGACTCTGTGCAAAGCCATTCTGATTGTGAAAGGACAGCGAATCGGGAGAATAAACAGACTGGGATTGTCACACGAATCCCCGGGCTACTCTCCACCCTCGGTAGCTGACTCTCTCGAGCTTGATGTAGGTCTGGGGCCCCCTTGGGACAATCCTTTTGTCACCTACACATAAGGGTGGTTGTATCTATCTGCATCGTCCATTTCCATTCTTTAATTCTACACCAGTACTTCACTCAGGACAAAATCTCCTATCCCTCGTGAATCAGTTTTATTTGGGGTATGGAATCTTAACAGGTTTTTTTTTTTTTTTTTTTTTTTTTTTTTTTAATGGTATAGATCCCTCCTTGCCTGGTGTCCCTCCATCAACATGCTTCCCTTCCCTTATCCCCCAAACCAGAAGAATAAAATAAAAATCAACCCCCTAGCTTTGGCTAGGCAGAAAAACACCATTTGACCCAGAGGCAGCTCTGGGACTGTTGCCATGTATGGAGGAACCTGCTAACTCCTCAGGAAAAAAAAAAAAAAGAAAAGAAAAAAGAAAAAAAAAGTCCTGACGCAAACCAGATGTAACCTTCTGTCGGCCTGCCAACATCTGGAATGCTGGCAGGAGCTCTGCACTTGGGCCTGCATTGAGCTGCCAAGTCTGAGCATTTCAGAGGTGGCTGTGATGTGCTGAGAAGTCTTTCCAACCTCCTTCCCCTTCTCAGCCTTGCATTCTGGCTCTGGCTGCCAGGAGGGAGCAGCATGATCATGATGCGGAGCCTTCTGGATGGGGCAGCTCCCATCAAGCCTTCAGGAGGGGCCTTGGAGACAGGGTCCAGATTCATGGTTCGCATCTCCAGATAGCACTTTGCCTGTTTCTGGGTAACTCCTTTGGTCATTGAATGGGGCCTCACGTTTAAAGATGTGAGGTAGACTGGAGAAATGTGTGTGCCTGTTTTCTTTGTTCTGGGGTCACACAGTTTTTTTTTTTCTCTCTCTCTTTTTCTGTGTGTGAGTGTGTGTGTGTGTGTGTGTGTGTGTGTGTGTGTGTGTGTGTGTGTCTCCTCCTCTCTGTGAGTGTGTGTGTGTGTGTGTCTCTCCTCTCTGTCTCTTTCACACACACACACACACACACACACACACACACACACACGCAGGCACACACACTAACAGACCCAGACAGTGCGAGAACCTTTAGGGCCAGACTCCTCGCTCATGGAAAATATGATTTTGGCCCTAGGGATCCCTGGCAGGCTCAGCCAGACGCTGAAAGAGCAGGGAAGGAGACAGGAAGAGTGAGCAGATGGAGAGGGGGATGGTGGGAGGAGCTGAACAGAGGGGGTAGGAGATCCAGTAGTTCCCCCTCCCACTGCCTGCCTCAGACCTCCCTGCAGGGCCCAAGGGATCCCCCTGCCATCTGGGTGGCTGCAGCTGGTGACTTTTCTGAATCCTGAACTGGGTGGGGTGAGGAACAAGTCAAGGACTTCAAGAGGAATAGTCTTCCAAAGACATCCAGAGAAGTGGGGTGGAGGTGGGGCTGCTCCTGTCTCAGGCTCTGTGGAGACTCCAGATGGAGGAGGAAGCAGGTGGAGGCTTGGAGGAGCGGGAACCTCTGTTCCTTTCTGATGCCGACCTCTGCCTTTCTCCCTACAGACAAGGATGAGAGCGACCATCCCAACAACAGCTTCAGTCCCTGCAGTGCCCACGATCATAGGTGCCTGCAGAAGCATATGGCCAAAATGCGAGATCGGAGCAAGATGAAGGTCGTGGGGACACCCCGGGAGGAACCCCGTCCTGTGGTGAGCACCTCTGACCCACGCATGTGTGTGCTTAGAGAAATTCCATGACTAGATCTGGCATAGAAGCCTCCTGTGTGTGCAAGATGTACCTCATGAGAGCCTGGGGAGAATCCCCATCTCTCTCTCTGTGATTCCTTTTCCACTCTGCACGTAAATATGATGGAGCTGAGTTGACCGGTAAAAACGGGGTCCAAGCTCCCTAATGTTTCTTTTTCCTTTTTATTTCTTTTTTTTTTCTTCCTGTTTTTTTTTTTTTTTTTGAGATGTTTTCTCTGTGTTGCTCTGGCTGTCCTGGTACTCACTATATAGATCAGACTGGCCTTGAACTCCCAAGTGCTGGGATTAAAGGCGTGCGCCACCACCGCCGCCTAGCTTTTGGTCCTTTTTCTTGGATTCTCTGCCAAGTCTTAGAAACAAAGGGGTTTAATAAGCTGGCCTAGCAAGAGGGTTTGGGATCCTACTCTAGGGTCTGGCTAATTGTTCCAGTGGGCTCAAGCCTGAGTGTCACCTTGTTTATTCCTTTTGCTTAGACCTCTAAGTTCCCAAGGCCTCTCTCTTCCCTCACCACTCTCCCCTTTGACGTCTCTCTCTCTCTCTCTTTCTTTTTTTCCTCCCTGATCATTTCTTGTGAGACAGGGTCTCACTTTGTAGCCCAGGCTGGCCTAGAACTTCCTATGTGTACCAGGCTAGCCTTGAACTTACAATAATCCTCCTGCCTCTGCTTCCAGAGTGCTGGGATTGCAGATGTGTGCCACCACCACCTGCTTTAGTGACCACCATTGTTAGCTGAGCCTGAGTCTCTGTTTCCGCTTCTTGTGCCCTTGCCTAGTACCCAGGCTTTGACTCTTCGTACAGGGCCTTTAGCCCCCTTTAAGCTCAGAGCCCCAACTTGGTCTTCCTGCCTTTCTCTTCTGCTGAGCACTTTTGTTCCTCATCCCCCAGCCCCAGGGTTCCTGCCAGAGCGAGCTGCACCGGGCCCTGGAGCGGCTGGCCGCCTCGCAGAGCCGTACCCACGAGGACCTCTTCATCATCCCCATTCCCAACTGTGACCGCAACGGCAACTTCCACCCCAAACAGGTGGGTCTCCCTTCCTGCTGCGAGGTCCTGGCCTCATCCTGGGGAACTCCTGGCTCTCCGCAGGATGTTCCCAAAGAGAGCTCTTAGGAAGGGAAGCTCCCCAAATCCAACCCAACCATGTGGGCTAGCCTGAGACCCTCAGCATGTTCTGTCCATCTCATTCTTTTGAAGATGAGAGACAGACTCAGAGAGGGGTAGAAGGACCCTGGCCAGCCCACACCACTGAGTGAACTTGTCTTCCCCCAGGGCTCTTTGCTCAGGACTCCCCATCTGTGATGTATGAAAACCCGGCTCCCAACACTCCCCCTCCTCCTTTCCTCAAAGTAGTGCTCCTTGTCTCTGAATGTCTGAAGCGTCATCTGGGTTTAGGGATGGAGCCCAAGTTACGAGAAGTCAAGGAGGAGAGAGCTCACAGTTCCACAGCTGAGCTCAGATTCCCGGGGGGCAGCAAAGATGGAGGCAGAGCCAGGTCTGGTGGAAGCAGAGGAAAGAGGGGTCAGGAGAGAAGGAAGCAGGCCGTGGCGTCACGTTCACTCCTTCAGAATGCCTGGCATCGCTGGCATGAACAGCAGGGGCAGCTTGCTCCATCTCATCTCAGCCCGTCAGGAGGGTGGTGTATCTGGGCGAGGGACTGGAGTGTCTTATGCTGAATGTGGTCTGGGAAGCCTAGGCCTGGTTCTCCCCTAGGTCATGTGACTGTAGGCACACATGTCGGCCTCCCACTACGGAAACATCCCCAGCAGAGGCCTCACTAGGAGGATAACACTACTGTCCTGGGTCTGTACATCCCAGTGTAGCAAGGTGAGGGTGTGGCGTTGTGTATCACAAGTGCCGGGCCAGAGAAGGCTCCTCGGAACCAGTGCCTGGTCTATCTTCAGCCTGCGTCCCAACACAAATTCCATGTCTCAATTCCTAATAGCCCCCCACCCCTTAATTAAACAAACCAAAACAAAAACACCTGACCTTTTTTTAAAGAATAGTTTGGGGTTTGTGGAAAAACAAGGAGAAAGTGCAGAATTATCCAGTTTTGTCATTTTAACCATACTCCCTAACCCAACTTCAGCTGTGGTCCTGATGATGCTACCTTCACCCTGACTTGGATCCTGCTCCCAGATCTAACCAGTCCCATTCACGACACACCTGAAGCATCTTCAATGCACCCAGCCTTTACAGTCTATCTGTGCCTTGAAGTCTGAGGACCTTCTTAGGTCCCTGACCAGAAGGTTCTAGAACTTCCCTTGGACAAATCTCCCCGCTTCAGTGAGCTCTAGGGACTGGTGCTCAAAAAGAGCCCTGGCCTTCAGATATCATGTTGGAAGAGCACCTGTCTGATCTGGGGGCTGGACTGGAGGTGGGGTGGTCTACCTGGGCTCTTTTGGCCTTCCTGGGAGCTGACCTCTCACATCCTTGTCTTCACAGTGTCACCCCGCCCTGGACGGACAGCGTGGCAAGTGCTGGTGTGTGGATCGGAAGACAGGGGTGAAGCTTCCAGGGGGCTTGGAACCCAAGGGGGAGCTGGACTGCCACCAACTGGCTGACAGCTTCCAAGAGTGAGGGCTGCCCGCGGGTGGGGGACTCAGTGCCCCCTCCTAGGCCCCTGTGCTCTGGGGGCTGTAGAGTTGACCTGCCATGGAGTTTTGGTCTGAGTCCTGGCTCTCTGCCTCTGGCCCTGCCCAAAGTTTCCCTTGGTGTGTGTGTGTCTATGTGACTGTGTGTGCGTGTGTGCGTGTGTGTGTTTATGGGTGCAAGTGTGGCCCATGGGGCAAGCCTGAGCCTAGAGTACCCACCATGGGCTTAGATAGCCCAAGAGGTCCGAGTGTAGCAACAGGAAGCCCCAGTGTGTTTTCAAATCATTCTTGAATCCATTCATTCATTCAGCCATCCGAAAACGTGTATTGACAACATACTACATGCCAGCTTTAGTTTTCAGCCCTGGGAGGCCTCACTCTCATTTTCTGATTGTGGCATGCGAGGTGTTCCTCTAAGGTAGCCAGAGGCCTGTA
Source organism: Peromyscus leucopus (assembly GCF_004664715.2). Taxonomy (NCBI): domain Eukaryota; kingdom Metazoa; phylum Chordata; class Mammalia; order Rodentia; family Cricetidae; genus Peromyscus; species Peromyscus leucopus. The sequence continues at coordinate 93,419,434 of NC_051086.1, read as the reverse complement.
GGAGAAGCGAAACCTCATTCTTGGAGTCAGAGAGGAAGAAAGTTGTGACCACTCTCCTTCTCCTCATCCTGGTCAGCGCGGGAAGGTGGGAAGTAGAAGAGGCCTCATGAGACATGCCTCTACTCTCAAGCCAAGCTTTGTCCTGGTCCCCTGTTCTCATCTCTCAGATTCCCCGGGGGGATGAGGTAGAGGGACAGGGCCCATCTTTGGATCTGAGACTGGGTTATTGGATTGATTGCCTGGCAGATGGAACTCTGCTGTGGGAGAGGAAGGCCTGAAGGACAGGGACCCGGGGGAGGGGGGTCATCTCTTTGAGCAGTCAGGAGAGAAGAAAGGATGTAGGATGGCTGTGTGTGCCTGATGGAGAGGAGGACCCGTGTGCTGGGATGAGGATGCTGAGGGCCCGTCCTGGGCCCCCTTGTGGTTCCTGGTCATGAAGTCACCAGGATGACCCTCTGTCCCCAGCTGCCCACTGCCTGTGACCTGCCTCCCTCACTGTATTCTCCTTCCCTTGCACCCCTGTCCCACTTCCTCTACCCCCCCCACCCCCGGGGCATTTTCTGGCTTGCCTGGATAGACTTAGAGACCTGCTTGTTGGCTGTGATGTCTTTTCATTCAATTTTTTTCTTTTTTTCTTTTTTTTAAAAAACAACAACAAAAAAAAACCAGAACAAAACCAAAAGATAACTGTGTTTGATTTATTGATTTCCTTCCTTCCTTCCTTCCTTCCTTCCTTTTTTTTTTTTTTTTTTTTTTTTTTTTTTTTTCTTTTCTTTTTCCTTCCTTCCTTCCTTCCTTCCTTCCTTCCTTCCTTCCTTTCTTTCTTTTACTAGAGATGAATCATGGGTGGAGGGAGGTGGGCCCTGTGTGGTCTCCAGACCTTTCCCGCTTGGTAGGGGACTGCTGCAAACCAAATGTCCTCTCCCCTGGGGGTCTCCCAAGGCACTCACACTGGAGGTGGGATCCTGAGGCTTTGGAAATAATGGCCTAGGAAGCCTTATGGGGCCATAGCTGGCGTCTAAATAGGTACTCAGTGGAGCCGGGACATTATCTAGGGTTAGGACATTATCTAGGGTTTGCACAGCATGGGTTCACAGCTCCATTTAGTTTATTCGTTTAGATGGGAATGGGGAGGACACACTGCACTTGGGGGACGGGATGGTGGTGGTAAGTCACAGCACATTCCGCAGCTCTGGTGTCCTTGTTCTTGACTGGGGGATGGGCATGCGCCACCATTCAGTCCTGGAAGAGTGGGGACCCTTGACTTGAGACTCTCAGGCCCAGCCTATGCTTCAGAGCTCGTTCCCACGTGGCTTCATAGCCATCTTCCCATGGCTTTTACAGGTACATATGTACATAGCTGTGTGATGAGTGCAGACAAGACATACACCTGTGTAACTGGTATCTGGGCTCCATGAATCTGTCAAACCGGAGACTGGAGATCTGAATGATGGGAGAGATAATGTGACATCCACGGAGTGTACTTCCATTGTAGGGCTTGAGGGGGTTGTCTAGCACCAGATAAGAAGGTGTGGGCTACGGGCTGGAGAGATGGCTCAGTGGTTAAGAGCACTGGCTGTTCTTCCAGAGGTCCTGAGTTCAATTCCCAGCAACCACGTGGTGGCTCACAACCATCTGTAAGGAGATCTGGCGCCCTCTTCCTGCAGGCATACATGCAGGCAGAACACTGTATACATAAATAAATAAATAAATAAATCTTTAAAACAAAGAAGGTGTGGGCTTTGGAGGGGTTCCACATTTCTCACAAACACCCCTCCTTTCCTGGATAGTTTTTCCCATGGTCTTGGGGCCAGGTCCCAAGCGTCAAAGCAAATAAAAGCAACGCTGTTTGCTCGCCATTCCCAGATTCTGAGACGCCCTCCTGACCTGGCCTCCACGTGTCCTTGAATGGTCCTAGTCCCAGAACCAGCAGCTTAGGAGAGAGAGGCAAGGCCCAAACTCCGCCCCCCCTTCGCCCCCCTCCAGACAAGGCTTTTGGAGCCTGCCCTGGATCTCTCTCTAGAACAGGCTAGCCTCAAACTCACAAAGATCCACCTGCCTCTGCCTCCCGAGTGCTAGGATTAAAGGCGTGCACCACCACTGCCTGGCGAGGCCCAGACTTTCATGTCCTTGTGGGGTCACTGCACCTTGAGAACTGAAGTCCTGCACAAGAAACTTGCTTCTGGGCTAGTGAGGTGGCTCAGTGGGTAAAGGCCTTTGCCACCAAGCCTGAAGACCTGAGCTCAGTTCCTGGGACTCACATGGAAGGAGAGTCAACTCCTATAAGTTTTCTTCTGACCTCCACAGGCGTGCAATGAGATGCGCGTGCCTACACGTTCACACATTACATCCTCCTTCTGTCTGTCTCTTACACACACACACACACACACACACACACACACACACACACACACACATGCAAAAAATGTTTTTTCCCTCTGGCTTGGTACTGGGGTCTGGGTGGGGGCCCTCCCTTAGCTCACCCATGCCCTGGCCTTCAGTTTCCATTTCCCATCTCTTCATGGAGATCAACCCCTGATCTGCTGAGGGTGGGTCAGCCTCTGTCCTAGCATCTCGAAGCGTCCTGAGCTGCATGCAGCCTCTGCCAATCCCTGGCTCCTTCCAGGAAGAGCCCGTCATCCCAGCCCTTTGGCCCTCTGCCGCCAAGCGCCTCCAGGAATGCCACAGGTATGCAAGGACTTGTGCACCTCCAGAGGTCTCCTTCCTGGAAGGCACATGGTTGTTTGGCAAATGACCCCAAAACACCCCTGGCTAAAGAAATTCCCACACCGTTTCAGGCCTTTGTGATAACCTCACCTCCGATCTGGGGGGGGGGGGGGAGCAGAGATGGAGTGGCTGGAAGGAGTTGGGAGGCCAGCAGCTGCTGAGAAGCTGGGTCCTCACAGGGAGGTAGAGGGAAGGGGCAGTTGTAAGTATGGCGGAGGGGGAGACAAAGAAACCAGCCTCTGGGCACACCCACAGTGGGGGCCAGATAGCCCCTCAGTCAGCCAGGGGTCTAATTAGATCCTGCCCACTCTGTGTCTGAAGCCCCGGGGGGTTGGGGAGGGTTGAGGTCAGAGGGTAGAAGTGGGGGATATGCAGATAATTAGAAACATACCCTTGTGAGTGGCAGGCGCCATGAAGACCACCACTCCCCTCCCGCCTTCTTTGCTCAGGTCCACAGGTCATCTTCCCCACCCCCACCCAGACAAGCCCAGCCAGGCTGACAGGAGCCTGTGAGGCGAAACTCCAAGGGACTGGCTTCCCAGGCCCTTACACAGTCTCTAAAGTGCAAACAACATATTTTCACCATGCAATGGTATTTAATTACACATAAAAACAGAGCCATTAAACTGAAATTAAACCCTTGTTGGAATCACTTAATTCAGGGCATGACAAATTGCTTTCAGCGGAGGCGGCTGGGCCATTCCCCTGGGGTGGAGGTGGGGGGAAGAATGGAGATTAGTGGCTTCCATGGCTGGCTCGGTCCCCTCATTCTCCTGGTCCCCTTGCCAACTCTAAATTCTGAAACTGGGGCCAGAATCCTCTTCCTAAAGACCACCCAGGCCAAGTGGGAAGGCTCTAGATTTACTGAGGATGACCAGGACAGGAGGTTGGGAAATCACTGGACCACCATTCAATGCAGTTATAGACACCCCGGGCTATATGGACGGTGAAGCCCAGGCCCAGATGGGACAGGAATCCAGGGCCAGGATTAGGAACTTGGCACCCAGCCATGACCATGGATGCTGGCTCCCCCCACCCCTCCCTGGACTGATATCATTGGCTCCTGGGCCTGGAGAGAGGTTGGGGCTATGCAGTGTGAGTTAGAGACCAGAACTGACCTTGGGTGACTTTCTGGGGGACAGCTTGAGAGTCAGACACTGGAATCAGGCAGGCTAGGTAACTCTCTAGTGAGAGGTGGGTCGGCTGAGGCCTTTCGTAACAGGCCCAGCAGAAATGAAGAGCTTCTAAAGAGACATTTGTGGCTCTCAACTGGACTATTGACTGGTACAATGACCCCAAAGAAATGGGAGATTCTCTAGGAATATTATGCTGGGAGAGGGAAAAGGTGTCATTCGGGTGTGTGTGTGTGTGTGTGTGTGTGTGTGTGTGTGCTTGTCTTTCAGAAAGAGACTTCACACAGTTCTAAAGACTTGTGAGACCACCTCTGGAATGAGACCAGAGCCCAGACAAGGATGGCTGGCTGGCGGGCAGAACCACACCTCGGCCAGGACTGCTTACATGTGCCTATCTTTGGCCCTCTACCTAAACTGTCATCTCAGTTAAACCCCCTGGAAGACAGACTTGGGGACGTTCTCTGTATCTCTTTGTCCTTCTTTCTGGCTCTTGTAACTGGCTTATTGAGGACAGGTAGCCAGAGTACAAGTTGTGACTATTATGATATTGCTCTCAGGAGACCCCCAGCTGGCTGGACCAGGGTGTCCCACGCGTGAGGAAACATGCTGGGCAGATGTAGGGGTGGGTGGCATGTCATTCACGACCCAGGCGCTGCATCCACTTGGAAATGAGTTTATTTGATAGAAAGATAGGGAAAGACAGAAAGAAGCGGGGAGGGGTCGAGGGTGCACACCTCGTGGGAATGGAGAAAAAGAGAGCAGAAGAGAGAGAGGTAGGGAGGAGGATTGCCCTTAAATCAGGTTTTTACATCAGGATGCAGGGCAGCCCTAAGGGGTGGGTTCCCAAGGGGTGAGTCAGAATATTAACAGTGACCCTCAAGTTTGCAACCACAAAGGGACAGAGACACACTTGTCATTTTACTCCAGGAACATTGTCTCCTCTTCCCACTTCAGCGGCATCAGCTGCTTTTTCCCCTGTTTCCTCTGACAAAACACGCCTTTTGCTAACGTGTGTGTGAGACACACGCGTCCACAATCTGCTTACGATAACTAGCAGCGTTCCCTAAATTTGTAGGGGATTTCAGAGTTTGACCGTTGGTGCCTGTACTGGCTGGTTTTGTGTCAACCTGACGTAATAAGTTAGAGACATCAGAGTGGAGGGAGCCTGCTTCAGTTAAGAAAATGCCTCCATGAGATCCGGCTGCAGGCAAGTCAGTAAGGCATTTTTTTAAATTAGTGATTAATGGGGGGGGGGCAGCCCATTATGGGTGGGGCCGTTCCTGGGATGCTGGTCCTGGGTTCTTTAAGAAAGCTGTCTGAGCAAGCCGTGATGAGCAAGCCAGTAAGCAGCACTCGTCCATGGCCTCTGCATCAGCTCCTGCCTCCAGGTTCCTACCCTGCTTGAGTTCCTGTCCTGACTTCCTTGGATGATGAACAGTGACGTGGAAACCTAAGCTGAATAAACCTTTTCCTCCCCAAACTGTTTTGGTCATGGTGTTTCATCACAATAATAGTAACCCTGACCAAGACAGAGCTATAGATTTATTCTTCGAAGTCAAAGATTCTAAAGTTTGCTTTAGAAATAGCTTCTGGCCGGGTGTGGTGCTGCACGCCTTTAATCCCAGGACTCCGGGGGCAGGGGATCCCTGTGAGTTTGAGGCCAGCCTGGTCTACATAATGAGTTCCAGAACAGCCAGGACTACATAGTGAGATCCTACACTCCCACTCCACACTTTTTCTGTGCCAGGAAGCTAATTGTTGCTGGTGCTGACTCTGTGTATAAATAGATGCCTCTTAAACTTTGTAAGCCTTCTAAGGATTAATACTAGATATTGTAAGTCTGCACAGTTACTTAATTTTCCAAAGAGTTTTACTCTTTTTTTTTTTTTTTCCGAGACAGTTTTTCTGTGTAGCTTTGGCGCCTGTCCTAGAACTCACTCTGTAGCCCAGGCTGGTCTCGAACTCACAGAGATCTACTTGCCTCTGCCGCCTGAGTGCTGGGATTAAAGGCGTGCGCCACCATTGCCTGGCAGCTTTTTTTTTTTTTTTTTTTTTTTTTTTTTTTACTTATTTATGTGTATGGGCATCTTGTCTGCATGTATATTTGAGCACTACTTGAGTACCTGGTACCTACAGAGACCTGGGACTGGGGTTATAAGCAGTTGTGAGCCACCTTATAGATGCTGGGAATTGAACCTCGGCCATCTTGTGGGTGCTGGGAATTGAACCTGGGTCCTCTGGAAGAACAGCCAGTGCTCTGAACTGCTGAGCCACCTCTCCAGCCCCTCGTTGGTTGTGCTTTTGAAAAGACTTGTAGCTAGCGATTGTCATCAGCTGGTAGTCGTGTTGCTGTAAAAACGTATAACCAAACTGTCTGTAGCATTCTACCGAAGTATGGCTTCTGGCAAAGAAACAAACATTTTTTCAGATGTTGGAACAGTACCCGGAAGACAAGTGAAATGTCTGACCTATGGGTCATTTCTATACCTCGGTGGCTTAAACTGATTCTAAAAGCATTTACTAGCGTTAACTCCTTGACATTTGCCATTTACCCATACCCCCGACCTGGGATCAAATCAGACCAACCAGGATGAATCTCTTCCTGATAGCATGGGAAGAAAGAGAACAAACCAGATGGGTGGGTTAATGAGCAGTGTCTTCAGAGAATGTCGTTCAGTGACAAGTGAGGAAATCGTCAGCCCCGGAATAAAGTCACGCTGGGCATGGCAGCTGAAATAGGAGGATCAGGAGTTTGAGGCCAGCATAGCACTAGCTCACGATGAGACTCGTGAGTCTCAGACAAACAAGGGGTGGAATAATTAGTCCTTTAGTGAGATACTGTGCATTTCCCTCCCAGAAAGCCCGCCTGGTGCAGTAACTCTCTGGGCTGCAGCTGGGTGTTCTCTCAAGGCTGACTGCTTTGGGGTATTTCTTCTTTGCTTCATTGTATCTCCCTTCCAAGCTTGCTTTCCTCAACACTTTGGGTTTCTACTGTAAGTTTGGACTTCCTTACTCTTTCTCTAGAGTATCCTTTCTTACCACCGGGCTGCTTGTCTGCCATGTGGCTGGCCTCCATGCTGGCTTAAATGGCATAGCTTTTTTCCCCTGCTCTCCTCCATTCTCCGGGCAGCTGTTGAGGTTTACAGCTTGCCTGCCCTGGGCAGTTTTCTCTGAAACTAATAAAATTGTCCTTGAGCTTCTATTTGAGTCCATTCTTAAATTTCTGTTTTTTTTGTTTTTTTTTTTTTTTTTTTTTGTATCAATGAGACTAAGAACTCCAAGAAGGAGCTCAATTTCCCCTTAAGCTTCCCAGCTCTGCCTATGTTCTTCTGTGACCTGGGAACCTGTTCTCCCTATCAGAATCAGATGTGGCTTGTCACTGCGACTGGAGAGCAGGAAAGGCAGGGGACGCTTAAGAGAAGCAAGGGCGTAGGAGATAAAAGGGGTTGGTACTTCTCTTTCCCTGGTGGAATGGACAGGGTTAGCTGGTGGAGAGTTGTAACGGGGAGGGGTGCAGCTGTGAACATCCACTCTTGAGGCTGGGGTGAGCAGTCCTTACCTCATGGGAGCCGCACTCCTTGTCCCCCGCTCTGAGGCAGAGCTCCGCTGCGGGTTGCTAAGCAGGGAATGACCACTCCTGTCCCCGGGTTCCCTGGTATGGCTTCAAGGTCAGTCTCCTCACCCTCGGCCTCCTTGGCTCTGGCCGAGAGGTTCTGATACAGGGCGGGCCCTGGAGTGAGAGATCCTGGAGCCTAGCGCCTCCTCTCGCTGCAGAGGCTCTCTCCGAAGCCTGGCAGCCACATCAATGCTTCAGAGCTGGGCCTCCATCTAACTGCTTGCCCCGGTGACCCGGAGGCTGAGGTGACCCGGCTGGATGTGAACAAGCGTTGTGAGCTGCTCAACACACTCAGGTTGCTGAGAGAGGGAGATACAGTTGCCGAACAGCTGCCCAGGCCCACAGCAGGGGGCTGGCCAAGGCAGGCTTGGGTGCTGGCAGGTGGGGCAAGGTGGAGGAACTTTTGGTGGCCTCCTCTTCCTCCTCCTCGTCCTCCTCTTCCTCCTCCTCCTGGTGTTTGAGCCAGAACTTCCAAGCCAGAGGAACTCGGAGGGAGGGGAGTAGGAGCCTTTCTCCACCCAGGGGAAATTAGACCAGACTGCTCAGGAAATCAATGCAATTTTCCAGCATCACAGAAGGTTAGTTGGACAATAGTTTTTTTTTTTTTTTTTTTTTTTAAATAAAGAGAGAAATCCAATCGCTTTTGGTGGGGTTGTTTTTCGACTTCATTTCTCAGCCATAGCTGAAGGCTTCTCATTCAATGTGACATGTGACTGCTTGGTGACCCTGGCCTGGTCTGCGGCTGTGCCAGGGGTCAGGCCAGGCCAGCTGGAACCCATGCTCCCTGGGTCTGTGACCACCTCTTTCTCAAGAGTCCTCCAGTGGGGTCTGGAGGAACCTCTGCAGGCTGCCCCAGCTGCCTGTCCCCAAAGGAGAGAATGAACTCAGGAGCTGGTGAATCCTACATGCCAGGCACAGAGGGGTTTATATGGCGGTACACGCCTTTAGTCCCAGCACTCAGGAGACAGAGGCAGGTGGATCTCTATGAGTTCAAGGTCAGTCTGATCTACATAGCAAGTTCCAGGACAGCCAGAGCTACATAGTGAGACCCTATCTGGAAAAACAAAAACAAACAAATAAAAATGTCTATAAATTGGGGCCTTGAAAGTACTGGAAATGCCCCCTCTGTCCCCTCTCCCCCACAGGAAGTAGGAAGGCAAGATTGCCCCCAGAATGCAAATGGCCCTTGTAGTTTTTCATGGAGAGTGCTCTTGGAGTCCTAAGAAGGAAAAAGACCCTGCATGCTGAGGCAGGGCCACCTCCAATCCTACTCTGTACAGAGGATGGACTTGTGGGGGACACAGGCAGCTTTGGGGAGAGCAGGGAAGTGTCACATCAGAGAAGAGACAGCCGGGTGTGGGCAGGTGGAGCGGGGCCAGCTCTGTCGAGCTTGGTAGCCAAGAAGACCAGGGCTGGGAGCAGCAGCCTACGTGAGCAGTCTTTTTTTGTAGTTGAGCCAGTATGAAGACGGGTGGGGGTGGGTGGGGGGGGGCTGGGCATGGACAGGCCTAGACACCTGCTTGTCTGAGCCACACATTAGCTGGTGGCAGAGCAGGTGAGGACAGACGGGCCCGGCAGTATTCTTATCCCAACAATTCACCAGGAGGCTGGAGAGGGGATCTTTGGGCACCTGAGTAAACAGAGTCACTCAGGCATCTGGAAGGCAGCACGGGGGGGTGGGGGTGGGTGGGTGGGGGGAGCCACTTGGGGAGATGGAAGGGGAGGCAGGCAACTTCTAAAGGGGAGCCAGGACCCCACGTGAAAGGCACGGATGGATGTGTGAGCATCTGGGAGGTGCCTGGGGCCACAAACCTGGGCCTTAATCCTGGCTCTGGTGCACTAGGCTCTGAAGCAGAGGAGGGCAGTGGGAAGGATTACTCTGACCCTGTGTTATCCATCCTCAGGAGCCTCCCTCTGATTGGCCCGGGCCTCTCACACTCAGTTCTCCGGCCTCTTTACTATCACCCATGCCAGCCTCAGGGCCTTTGCACATGCTGTTCCCTCTGCCTGGATCACCTCTTTACACCGTCGGCTCTTTAACTTCCTGCTCAGTGTCACCCCCTTTTCTTTTATTCCTTTTCTCTTTATTTTGTCCCCTCCTTCTTTCTCTCCCTTTCTTCCTTTGACAAGGTCTCACCCTGTAGCTCAGGCTGGTCCGGAACTTACTCGGTAGACCAGGCTGGCCCTGAACTAGCGGTAAGCCTCTTTCTTTGGACTCCTGAGTGCTGGTTCTAGGCACCGCCACCATGCGGCGGTGCTGCAGCTCATCCACCTTCCTTTCCAATGCCTGTGTGCTTCCTTCACCGTGCTTTTCCAACACACTTCTCTGCTTACCTAAAGCACATGTGTTCTTACGTGTTTCCCCTTCGCCCTTCTCCTGAGCCTGGCCCACGGTAGATACTCAGCGAGTGTTTGCTGAATGAATAAACGAACGATAAAAAGAGAGACAGCTGAGCAAACGCCTACTGGTGGATGTTAGGGCAGCAGAACCAGGGGATTCTTGTCCTCTCTTCTCCTGGCCTGGCCCTGCTGGGTCTCCAGGACGGTTCTGGTGGCGGGAAAGTGTGCTTCCCTAGGGATTCACAGTGAAAGGAGCTCTGATGTCTGAATGCCCCCAAGAGTGGGAGGCTAAGGGGTAGACATGCCAGTTTCCAGTTAGAAATAGAAGGGGTGGGTTTTTGGAATGTCCTGAGCAGCTGGAGCTGGTGACAGAGGGTGTCTGTCCCCAGCACCCCATTTCTTCACTCCCTACACTAGAGCTCAGCACACAGTATTTTTCATCCTTTGGTTGGTGAGACAGGATCTCACTGTGTAACCCCAGGAGACTGGAAGTGGACCCCCCCTGCCTGCTTCTGCCTCCTTGAGTGCTCTACCCACTGAACCATGCCCTCCTCTCTGTGTGCGCTGCCTGGCAGGACCAATGCTTTCTAAGAAGTGTGAATTCTCTCCCCTCCCTGCAGTCACGGGGATGAACCTGTGTGAGCACACGGTGAGGAGGTGGCCACCTTTGACGCGGGGAGGGTGTCCCGCAGAGCCCGGCCGGGCTGTACCCTGATCTCCCCATCTAGCTTCTAGGGTTATGGGAAGTCAGTATCTAACGTCTGAGGCCTCCCAATGTGGTTGTTTATTATAGTAACCTGCGCTGAAGGTGACAGGATCTCCAGTCTGGTTTTTTTCACATGGTCCTCCTAAATTCATGGAGAAACAAGGACTGAGGCCCAGACCAAGCAGGGTTAGGGCCCCTCTTCTAAGCGTTTCTTGTCCTGCTCTGAACTTCCAGTTCTCACACTCCTTACCCTCTCACACTCCTCCCAGCCCTGGCCTCAGCTCCTGTCTCTTGCCCCACAGCCATGCTTCTGAAGCACAGAACACATAGTAAAACTTAAGAGAGAGAGAGAGAGAGAGAGAGAGAGAGAGAGAGAGAGAGAGAGAGAGAGAGAGATTAGCCTCAGGACCACTGTGTTCTGTTGAACAGGTTGTGCAATGCACAGGCAGGCATCACAGTAATGTGTTTGGACTTCACCCTAGAGGTCACAGGGAGACATCAAAAGCTTTTCCCACCAAGAGTAATTAATTACTTTCCTTGGCCCATGTGTATGTAAGTGTACTGCATGTGTGTCTGGTGCCTATGGAGGCCAGAAGAGGGTGTCAGATGCCCTGGAACTGGAGTTATTCATGGCTGTAAGCTGCCAACTTGGGTTTCTGTAAGAATAGTCAGGGGTCTTAATAGCTGAGCCATTCTTTAAAAATGGGGAAAAAAATCCTTCCCTAGATTTTTTTTTTTTTTTTGACCAGGCACTGAAGGTCCTGGTGGCCCTGGACCTCCTTCATCTGCTCCTTGTGGACTTTACATGTACCACATTGAATATAACACGTTTTCATACTCCTGTGCTGCACACACACACACACACACACACACACACACACACACACACACACACACGTTTACCTACCAAAGAATGCTGGAGAGGAAGACTGGCATGGACCAGAAATTCAGCTATTGGGCAGGTGACCTCCAAGCCTCAGTTTCCTAATCTGAAGAGTGGGATTAAACATAAAACTCACTCCTCATTGCAGTGAACACATAGGAACCCTTCCAGTAAAAGGTGGTTTCTCGAAGGGTGGCGGCGTGCGCTGCCGCCTTTAATCCCAGCACTCTAGCCCTCCAGAGGCAGGTGAATCTCTGTGAGTTCAAGGTCAGCCTCGTCTACAGAGTTCTAGGACAGCCAGAGCTACACAGAAAACCCCTGTCTTGGAAAAAAAAAAAAAAGAAGAAGAAGAAAAGAAAAAGTGTTTCCTCACAGTTGGGTGTGGTGGTTCATGCCTTTCATCCTAGTATAGAGGGTTCAGGCAGGAAGACTATCATGAGTTTCAGACCATCCTGGGCAACAGAGTGAGACCCTGTTTCCAAAACAAAATAAAAATTTAATAACAACAGGGCAGGGGAGGTGGCTTAGTGGATGAGGCCCTCATTAGGCAATTTGAAGCCTAGAATGTGGGTCTTCAAGACTCACATAAAGCCAGATGTTGTAGTCCACATCTGTAATCCCGGCATGCCTATGGGGAGATGGGAAGCAAAGGCAGGAGACTCTCTGGAAGCTCCTGGACAGCGAGCCTGGTCTACAGAACCGTGAACAACAGACCCTGTCACACACAGGGTAGAGTGTGGGGATTCACATCTAAGATTGTCCTCTGACCTCCACACATACATGATGCCATGCATGTACCCATACATGCCTCAATTCACACACCCACACACATTCAAAACAACAACAAAACCCCACCAAAAAAAAAAAAAAAAAAAAAAAAAAAAAAAAAAACCCCACTACCAAGGGGGCTGGGGAGACAACTCAGTGGTTAAGAGCATTGGCTCACGAGGTCCAATTCCCAGCACTCCACAGTGGCTCCTATCTGTCCAACTCCAGGAGAGTTCCAATACCTTTTCTGCCCTTAGTGGACAATACACGCACATGGTGTGTTCAAGTGTGTCACTCTGCTCTGTTGGGTCCCCTTTTCTATTCAGGACTCAAGAGATAGCTCTCAATGTCCAGGACCGGCTATCATGCAAAGAAACTTTATTTTCCATGAGGCACACGGGTGGTGGTGGTGGTGGTGGTGGTGTGGTGTGTATGTGTGGAGGACTCCCCATACTAAGCCCAGAATTGGGCACTAAATGGGAAAACTTTGCTAATATCCTTCGGACCCTGATCTAATGCTAGGGCTGGTCTTAGCCTGTACCTCTAGCCTAGCACCCCCCACCCCGAGTCTGATGTGCTTTTCCTGAGTGGAAATCATAATCCCTCAGATCTGACCTTGGCCAAAGACAATGGTGCTCTGTGGGCTGATAGGAAGGGACAGACACTTGCTCCACATTGAGTTGCAGTGGGCTTCTTCTGTGAGCTTCCCCTTGCATGCCGTGGAATAGTCTCCTAAGGAGGCAGGTGGGCTGGACGAAGAGCAACAGCTTTTGCCGGCTGGCTGGGTGTGGGAACAAAAGGGCTCAACTTCTCCAACCAGCTGGGGAAGCCGCCTCTTTGCATTCTTGACTCTCTGCTGCCCCCTTGTGGTTGTAAGACTGGCGATGTGTGTGTGTGTGTGTGTGTGTGTGTGTGTGTGTGTGTGTGTGTGTGTTTGTTTGGGGCTGGAGCAGAGAGATGCACTTGTATCTCTACTATAGTAACAGGGTCTCTCTTCCCCATCCATCAGATGTGGGTTACAATGCCAGGCAGCCGTGATACCTGCTCCGGGGCACTTGCTTATCAAGAAATTGAAAGCAAAGAGGGGTGGTGGTGGTATTCATTTGCAATGTATTGGGAAGGAGGGGTTAGACAGTAAGAATATGAGCAGTGCCGAGTCTTTTCTGACCATGGGGACAAGGGTCTTCTATTAAGCTAGCCCCACAGCCACAGCCAAGCGAGCCTTCAGAATCCTAGGCCAACGTCACAGAAGAACTGAAAAAACTAGACAGGAGCACAAGTTTGTAACTGTATAGACTAGGAATCTTTTATTATGCTCTTAGGAAAAAGATCCCAAAACCTAGGTAAATTATACCTAAAATCAAAGGAATCCAGAAAGTTCCACCAGATGGCTAGGAGTTGATCAGACCGCAGCAACTAGATCTCAAGATGGGAAGATATCTTGACTACCTCACTAGAGAGGGCCACACCGACAGAATCTTGATTGCAGAGTGGAAGAGGCAAGGGGTAGGAAAATTCACCCCCATTCTGTACTCAGGCTCGATGAGTCCCCCAGAGCAAGCTAAAGTGGGTTGCATTATAGGGTACATGCATTGTCTCATGCAGGTCTGCTCTGGCTGAGACCCTTGACCCTGTCTCTTCATCATAGATTTTTGGATTGCAATCGCCTGCTCTTCCCACAGCAGCTCTTCTTGGAGTGGTACCCCCAGGCCCGGGTTGGAGTGTGGTCTCTGTCGTGAGAGCTTTGATGCTCATCGGGTGAGATTTGAAAACTACTGAAACTCGCCCCCCCTCTTGTGTGTTGTGTGTGTGTTGTGTGTGTGTGTGTGTCCACTTCTTTTTCTCAACAGAGTCTCATGTAGCTAGACTGGCCAAACTCATTACGTAGCTAAGAATGACCCTGAACTTCTGATCAAGGATTCACTGCTGTGCCAGGTTTGCGGTGTTGGTGATCCAGACTAGCCCTCGACCATGCCAGGCAAACACTCTATCAACTGAGTTACATTCCCAGTCCCTAATGAAAACAAAAATCCTGGGCAGGCGGCTCTCAGCAAACAGAGGAAAGAAACAGGTGTGAGGGAAATCGAATCTGTCCCCAAACTGCACACATCATTACCAGCTTCCAGCCAGAAAACCTTCGGGTTCTGACCCAGCACCTGCTGTTTGCCATGAGGCAGGGGGTCACAGGTCTCTGGCTCAACCTGCCACGTAGGAAATGTTCAAGCTAACAAAGCCAGGAGGTCATTGCAGGCGTTCTACACAGGGAGTCTTGGATGTGGGTGGGCTTCAGCAGCATGGAGGAGCCGAGGAAAGGTTCCCAGCGGAGTCTCTGAGGAACAGCTGTCTGGTGGATGGGTCACTTTTTATAACTGAAGAGACGGAGGCCCAAGACCTGGGTGGTTACTGCTGAGGGTCACAGCAGGTTCTAAGGCTTCAACTTGATCGATCCTCAGGTCCAACGGTCAGGTCTGTCAAGGTGGCCATAGCTCCATGTCTAGGGCAAGTCTCTTGAGATGTCAGAGAAGGTACACAGGCAGTTCCCTTCTCCTACACCCTGTCTGTGTCCTGAAGTAGAGCAGTCACCAGGCTGATGACCTGGAAAGCTGGCTGGGCCGCGTCGTACTCTGCGAAGAGGTGGCATACGTTCTCTTGTGGCTCTGTCTGGCTCTTGGCCACAAACCCAAAGATCCTGGTGAGAGAAGATAAGTCCGTGGGGTTGTGGGCTAGTGAGACATCCTGCTGAGGGGAGGGCTGGGAGGGAAGGACACTCAGCCTGAGCCCAACTGTCTCTCCCCAAGCCAGCTGATGTCAATATCCATGTCTTGTGTGTGTGGTGCACACCTGTTTGTGTGGACGTGGCATGTGTCCGTACATGTGCGTGGAGGCTGATGTCGAGTGTCGTCCTCAACTGCTCTCTACTAATTTTGAGACAAGGTTTCTCACTGCATCTGGAGCTCACTGATTAGCTAGGCTGGCCAGCCACTGAGCACCAGGGATCCACTCATCCCTGACTCCCTAGCACTGGCATTATAGATAGGCACGCTGTCTGGCTTTTTACATGGGTTCTGGGGATCCGACTTCATCTTCTCACGCTTGAGTGGCAGGCATTTTCGTCACTGAGTAATCTCCCCAGCACTTTCAGCACCTTCTCATAATGGGGCAGCTAAAGAAAGAGGGTGCCTCCCTTGTTAGACTGGGCGATCACTTATTTTAGGCTCTGGGTCTCCATTTTGAATGGGGCTTCCTAAGGACAAGACTTGGAAGCTCCATTAGGGCAAGGGTGTACTTGACCATCATCTATATATCTCTGAGATACAACCTGTGCCTTTGGCAATGACACCTACGACTCCAGACTGGGGGATCTTGTAAAAGCCATACCACAAAGGCTCTTAAGAACAAAAGGGAGGCCGGGTGGTGGTGGTGCACGCCTTTAATCCCAGCACTCGGGAGGCAGAGCCAGGCGGATCTCTGTGAGTTCGAGGCCAGCCTGGTCTACAGAGTGAGTAGTTCCAGGACAGGCTCCAAAGCTACACAGAGAAACCCTGCCTCAGAAAACCAAAACCAAAAACAAAACAAAACAAAAAAAAAAAAAAAAACCAACCAACCCCCCCAAAAAAACAAACCCCCAAAAAAGAAAAGAAAAAAGAAAAAAAGGGAAACCCCTTCCTTCCTCTCCTCTTTCCCTCTTTTCCTCCTTCCCTTCCTTTTCCTTATTTCTCCTGAAATAGTGTGCTGTGGAATAATCCTTTTGTACACTGTGAAGATGTGTTGCTCTCATTGGTTTAATAAAAAGCTAATTGTCCAATAGCTAGGCAGGAAGAGGTTCGGCGGGAGAGCCAGACTGGGAGAATGCTGGGAAGAAGGGCAGAGTCACTAGCCAGACACAGAGGGAGCAGGACATGTAGAAAATGAGGTAACCAAGACATGAGCCATGTGGCAGCAGGCAAATTAATAAATATGGGTTAATTTAAGTTGTAAGAGCTAGTTATAACAAGCCTAAGCTATTGGCCAAGCATTTATAATTAATAGTAAGTCTCTGTGTGGTTATTTGGAAGCTTGCCTGGTGGACAGAAACCACCTACAATAGGGTCTCCTTATGTAGCCCTGTCTAGCTAGCCTGGAACTGACTGCAGAGACAAGGCTAGCATGGAACAAACTACATAGACCAAACCAGCCTTGCACTCACAGTAATCCTCCTGCCTCTGCCTCCTAGATTCTGGGATTACAGGTGTATGCTACCACACCTGGCCCACCCTCCTTCTGTTCAGTTTGGGTCTCTGGCACAGGGCCGCCTCTTAGAGCCACTGAGCGGTGGGAGGGGCTTACCTGGAAGCCTTGTGGTACTTTTGCCACCTGAAAGAAGGGAACACAACAGGAGTGAGTGACGGGGCTCTGCCCTGCGCCCCAGGACCCCATCGAACAGTGGGGGCTGAGTCTCCACCTCTGCCATGCCCCACCAGGCCTGATTCCCAACCTCTTAGGGCTCAGAGGCTGTCTCTGCTGTTTCATCCCAGAGTCAGCAGATACTGCGGAAGGCAGCTAGGATTGGCATGGCCTCCTTAGTTCGGCTCAACCTGGAACTTACTTCCGTTGCTCAGGGTCCATTCCACAGAAGCGGAGGGTGGTGAGTGGATAGTGGCGTCGGAAAAACAGCCTGGGTGGATGCAGGAAGAAAAGCCAGGCTGGTGAGGGCCTATTCCTATGCTGTGTCCCCCATTCCGGGATTTCTGGCTCCCCCAAAAGCTCCCCCATCCTGTCCTCGTAGGGTCTTAATACCTGTATGCTTTCTCTCTCACTCCTGGGACTGGGCACACAGGCTGCTGCATCTTTCTCCTTCCATGGACTACATCTGCCTTATGCTCTTATACGGGGGTCTTCTGCCGCCCACCCCATCCATTCACTTTTTGAGGCCAGGGGTTATAGCTTGGTCTACTCTTGCCCTCCTGGTTAAATAAGGGAAGGCTTTGGCTAGATTGAGTCCCCAAGTCCCTGGGTGAGCTCATTCCACTCTGTGTCTGAGGAGTCATTGGTGTCTGGCCTACACACAGACTTACTCAGCACCCAGTGGGAAATGCCTAACTTCATCCCTGTTGGTCTCAATGAGGGAGGCCTAGGGAAGGCAGGGATCTTGTCTGCTATCACCCAGCATTTGCCAGCCCTTTCAGATCGGGGCCCTGACCTCTGTCCCCAGCCTTCCCTCCAGTCTGCTCTGTTAGCCTTGCAGCCCAGGAGCTAGTAGAGGCCCTTACTTCCTCTGGACATCTGTCAGAGTGATGCCCTGTTCAGTGACTTTGAAATCGACCAGAGTAGGTGTGGGGAGGACCTCCCGCTCCAAGGTGATTGAGATGGCCTTCTGCACAGCCAGGGCCCCGCTCAGGGTCTCCACACTCACAGAGTTCAGGTACAGCGTGTGGCAACCTGTGGGATACAGAAATTGAGCTGGGTCTGTAGCCAAGGTTGTATAGTGTGTGTGTATCACCCGGCTTGGGTCCTCCCTATGCCCAGGGACAGGAACGGGGCAGAGGGAATGCCTTTCTTCGTCAGAAATCCAGTGGGATCCTCTTAGAGCCACAAAACAGACTAGGAGTCCAGGGGTGACCAAAACTTCTTTCCCTCTACCTATGGCTATCCCACCCCCTTGACGAGAATAGGGAGAGAAAGAAAGAACAGGAGGAGGGGAGGACAAAGCAGAAGCCATCACTGAGTGCAAACGGATGCTTGGCCTCTGGAAGTGGGGACCTTTGAAACCCTTAAGATCAGATCTCATCCCCCACAGAGGGTCCAGACCTGGAGACCACCACCAGGGCAGGAATCTCAAACACAGAGAGACCCTATTACAGATATGTGTACAATATGTGCAAGGGTGTCGGCTTACCAGACCCCCCTCCCTGTGCCCGGTCCTCTCTCCTCCCCCCACTGGCCCGCGGCGGCGGCAGCCTCTCATCTCTTGGTTTATGAGACCGAGAAGGCTGGTGTGCAGCGGGCTGTTAAGGCTGCAGAAACAAAGCAGTAATGGGAAGCATGTGTGGACTTGTGTGAGTCTGTGTGTGTGTGTGTGTGTGTGTGTGTGTGTGTGTGTGTGTGTTCGTAGGGCTGGGAAGTGGTGTCCGGGTGCAGTGAGCCTGGTGCCTCCCCTGTGCTACTCACCAGCTGATATCTTCAGGCAAGAGGTCTGGCCTTGTGTGGGGGAGTCCAAGGCTGGTTCTGCGCCTCCCAGTTCTGAACAGAGGCAAAAGAAAAATGCCCCAGGGGAGAGGGAGGAATGAGTGGACCCCTCTCAGGGGAGCAGCCCTCAAGAATCCCTTTGAACGCCTCCCACAGCCGCCCCCACCGCCAGGAAGTGACAGGCTGGGAAGCCAGGTGTGAGCGCCTCAATTAGAGAAATGAGGACCACTTTGCCTAGCTTGCAAGCCTTTTGATCCCTTCCCACCTCTACCCTCCCGTCCCCCAGGCCTGGGCCTGCTGCTCCGACCTTGCCCTCACAAGCCCCTGACCTCTTCTTTTGGGCCCTGCCCCCACCCCAGGCTCTTTGTAGAGTAGGGGTGCTGTGTCTCCATGGCTTGTTTAGGGGCTCTTCCTGCTCCCTCTCCACTTCACTCTCGCACAACCGAGATGACCCCCTTGGTCTGGGAGCTCGGGCTGCATCTTGTGGATGAGGCTGCTGACCTGAGCCTGGGGTGGACTCTGTGGGCCTGTGGACCAGCTACTTAAGCCTGGAACCCCATCTATTTTCCCTCTTTCTTCTTCTTATCAGTCTTATCACAGAGTGCTAACTGGACTGGAACTCACTACAGAGCCTCAAGTTCCTGGTCACTTTGCCTGAGCCTCCCAAGTGCCGGGATTACAGGTAAAGACCCCGCCCTCATTACCTACCTATGAAATGGGGCGACGGGTAAGAGTTATAAGGGTGGTGATAGTGGGGTGTGTAGGGGGAAATAATACCAGACTTGCTCATCCAAACTGCTGGATTTAGGCGCTGTAATCCTTTCAAAGAAGGCTGTTGACTCTCTAAGCTAGTGCTTCTCAACCTTCCTAACGCTGCGGCCCTTTAATAACTTCCTCATGGTGTGGTGACCCCCAGCCAGAAAATCATTTTCGTTACCACTTCACAAGTGTAATTTTGCTACTGTTTATGAATCGTAATGTAAATATCTGATGTGCGACTCCTGTGAAAGGCTCATTTGACCCCGCCCCCCTGCACCCAGCGGGTCACGACCCACAGGTTGAGAACTCCTGCTCTAAGGTCTATTCTGGGCCACGCACTGTGGTGTCAGGCTTGTCTGAACAATCTCATTGAATCTGGGCGCTGACACTTTGGGTATGTCTAAAGATGGTCGTTCTTATTTGTGTATTGGGGGGGCGCAACCTTAAATTCTCACAGGTGGGAGATGGAGAGACACGGACCTAGCCCAGAGCAGGCACTTGTCATACTGACCCTAAAACAAATTCGTCAGCAAGGGTGAAGTGGCCGCTTTTAGTGAGAGCCAACGGGTCTGACCCAGCCACCTACCTTTCTGTGGGATGGAGAGTTTGCAGGGCAGGGCCAGGGCCATGATGGAGTGCTGGTACACGAAGGCCGAGAGGCTCCCTGCGAAGGAGCAGCAAGCCCCGAGTGAGCAAGGCTTTCCCAGGGTTTCTCCATCCCCCATTCATGGTGCGGGAGACCATGCCCCAGAGGCCCGGAGGCTGGCGAGTCTTACCAAAGTAGGGCTCCTCATCCGCTCCTTTCAGGTGTACCCCTTTGGCTGAAGACTCGACCAGGAAGTGACGTATAAGGTCAGCGCTGTCCTCACCTAGACAGAGGGAGGAGTTTGGTCTCAGAGCCCGGTGTTAGCCGAAGCCTGGCCCACATGATACGACCCACTTCTTCGGGAGTCCATTCGGAGGCTCGCATGCTAGCCTCTGCCTCCCCGTGGAGCGGCACGGCGGAAGCATATGTTCACGGGCTCCAAAGTGGCAGGGCATTCGCTCAGAGGAGCCTGGGTTTAGAAATTCCCCCAGCCCATGCCGGCTGCCATTATTTCCCTTCAGCTCATCCCTGCAGGCGCAGGGAGGACAGGCATCAGCGTGCCCTCTGACCCCGCTGTGACCCCAGGGGTGGCTGATCCCCCTCACTCCCCGCCCCATGCTGTGGCTGTAACCCATATTAAGCGATCTCTCTACCACTGGGCCAACCCCCCAAAACCCTTGCTAAGAACACGAGGTTGGGTGCTCCATCCTCAGTCTGTGTCTTAATTCCTCCCCTGGGGGTCATCCCTTGAGACTCAATCACAGTTGTGTTTAAGTGACCCCTTGTAACAGTGTCCTAACTGTCCTCATCTATCTCCCCAGTGAGGTGGTTTCCTCATGTCAGTGACTCCTCTACATGCCTGGTTCCTTACACAGGGGTCTGGTGCGTGGTAGACCCCTCGGAGAGGCATGTGCTGAGTTACCAGATAAGCACGTGAGATCACAGGACAGCAAACATACTACCACACATATGCTATTAGCAATTACACACGTGATAAGCTCTGTCACACAGGATTAGTTTTTTATTTTATTTTTTTAAGACAGAGTTTCTGTGTAGCCCTGGCTGTCCTAGAGCTCCCTCTGTAGACCAGGCTGGCCTCAAACTCAGAGATCCACCTGTCTCTGCCTTCTGAGTGCCGAGATTAAAGGCCCCGCCCAGCAGGATGAGCTATTTATTAAACACGTGATAAATTATTACATGAATGATAAGATATTGGAAGTGTGATAAGCTCACACATACATTAGTCACATTAGGTTCCTGGAGGTAAATCCAGGCTAGGCAGGAGAGCCCAGGAGACGGCAGCCTGGGGAGAGACTAGGAGCTTCCTTCTCTACCCTTTCTCAAGGGTGGGACAGGGAATCTGGGGAGGCAGGGGCATCTCAGCCTTTCAGAGATGCTCCTCATGGTGCCTAGGTGCTAGAGGGTGCCTGGGGGAGCCAGGAGGGGGACTCTCCTCCTGGGAGTCCTCCTGATAGTCACTGTCAAGCTGGGACAGAGTCCACCATGGTGAGGATTCTGAGGTGATCAAGCAAAAGATCCGTACCTGGTCGGTTTGGGGCAGATGCTGGCGCCTCCTGTACCTTCAGGGCAAGGCCGAAGGAGCCTTGGTAAGAGGAACTGTCTCTGATGACGAAAGCCCCTGGCTTCTCCTTCCTCAGCAGATCGATTGCTGGAACAGTCTTTGGTTAGAGGCCCAGCCACTGTACACCAACACTCTCTCTTCTCATCCCCGCAGGGTCCTCCGAGAGAAGTCACACAACCTCCTGTCCCCAGGAGGCCCTTTCTCCTGTCCACTTGCTGCAGGTTTTGCTTACTTCCTATTTCCTAATGGGGCCAGCAGGTCACCCACCCTTCCGCAGGCTGCTGTTTGCCACTTTCTCTATCACATGACCCAGGGCCCCGTCTGCCTGCTGCACAGTACAGGCCAGTCACTGGGTCACTTGTCCCCTCCAATACAGTGCTGGCTTTACCTTGCTCTCGAGTGATGCTCGGCTTAAACCAGTATTTTGATGTGTCCATCACGAACTTCATGGTGGGCTGCATGTCCTTGGCAGGACCTGGAGACAGGCAGAGAAGAGGCGCTCTGGAGGCTGGATAGAGGGTGGCTGAGAGACCCCCAGAGAGAATGCTGGAGACCTGTCTTGCTCCTCTTCCCAGGGATCCTATTCCACTCATCCTTTCTGAGCCCATCTCCAGGGTCCCTCCAAATAGCCTAAAGAGGAAAGCTCAACTGGAGCTGTGGCTCAGTGGGTAGACACGTGCTTGCCTAGCATGCACGAGGCCCCAGGTTTGACCCCTAACACAACATAAAACCAGGAGGGATGGTTCTTGGCTATTAAACCCAGCAATCAGGAAGCTGGGGCAGGAGGATTGCATTGAGGACAAAGTCAGCTTGGCTACAGAATTAGACCCTATCACAAAAGCTGGAAACAGTGTTGGCAGGATGGCCCAGTGGGTAAAAGCTCTTGGCATGCAGGCCTGACAACCTGAGTTTGAGCCTCTGAACTCACGTAAAGGTGAAAGGAGAGAACCCACTTTAAAAAGGTGTTCTTTGAGTTTCACGTGTGATCTGTGGCCCGTGGGCCCCCGGGTGATAAAGTCTGTTGTTGTTATTTTAAAGGCATAGCTGAAGTGTGATTTTTTTTTTTCCTGTTTGGGTTGCTTTCAGGGCAGTGAGCCTTGGACTATAGTGCACAGCTCACAGACACAGGAGTCATCCTGGGAACCCCCGGGGAGGAGCCAGGCTCTGCCTGCAGATGGCTGAGAGAGGAGAGTCTGGGACACGGTCCCTGGGACTCTGCTCATGGGAGGTGTGTGCCTCCAGGGTGCCGCGGCTCAGCTTGTGTTTACAGCTTCGGCTTCTCTGGATGTCTATAGTCACGGGCTCCGGGAAGGAGGATGTTTGCTCTTTTGTGGTTTTCAGCCATCTGGGTTGGGATGCATCGTCTCCATTCCCTGCTTGCCTCCCCACCCCGCTATGTTCTTGTCATTCATGAACGTCAGAGTGAGGAATGACGCACCCTCTGGCTCTCCTCAGGACAGCCAGTTAGTCACCAGTTAGCCTCTTTGGATGGCCTGAGGGTTGTCTGGCTCCGTTTCCTCCCTTACCCCAACTGCCCAGCCCTGGTTCTAGCCCCATAATCCTTCTGCCAGACAGCTTCCATGGTAAGCCATTCCGTCTACACTGCTGACCCCACCCCTTCTTCCTTGCTGTGTTTCTTACTATAGGCCCCAGGTATCTCTGCAAGGAATGCCCTTTTCCCCTTCCTTTGGTTGCCGACTAGCTCAGATGTCACACCCTCCATTCTTCAAGTTGCCTAAGCCACTCCATCTGTCACCTATGAAACGTCGATACCTCTGTGAGGACCCTACTCTACGGTAAGTCTTGGTTTGGGTCACTCTTTCTAGAGTGTGTCCATCTGTGTGTCCTCACACCCTGGCACTATGCTTGGTAGACCAATACTGTGGTAGTCAATAAAAGTGGGTAGTCAATAAAAGTGTCCACTGGCTGTTGCCAAGTCCCCTTGGTCTTTGACTAGTCCCCTTAACTAAACCCTCTGATGCTGAAGATGTTGGTTACAACGTACCCTCTGGAGATGCAGTGAGAGGACCGTCTGGTAGAGTCTGGTTGTGGCTCTTGGTGGCCTGACAGGGGTGACTGGGAGATGCAGCCCCAGGCGGGACAGAGCCCTGGTGTCCTGGTGTCCGCTGGGCTGGGGGAGACTGTGGTTCTGGGCACCCATTGATTAGCACAATGGGTATGTCCACCATGGAGTTGGTGACAGATGGGGGGCAGCTACTGGCCTGCTCCCTGGCTCCTGGAGGACAGTGGGCTGCTTGAGACTGGACCACGTTTGGTATAGAGTTGTTGCTGGGAACCTGGGCATCACTGGGTCTCACGCACTGGGACCCTCGGTCCAGGCTGTGGAGGCTGGAAGCGGAGCTGGCTGGACTTCCCAAGGATCTTGAAGATGACTGATAACTGGAGAGGCTGGAGTGGAGGAGGGACTGACTGCTAGAGAAAAGTGGACAAGTATTAGGATGTTGGGTGGTGACTCCGGGCCAGAGCTATGTTCTGGAATCTAGCCATCTGGGGGCCCCATCCTGAGTCAAATAGACCATTGCGTATACCCTTACCCCAAACCCAGAACAAAGAGCACCCCCATCTGAATTCCAAGGGTGCAGCAGGGTGCAGAACCTCCCTAGGATGGAAGGATCTTTTGTCATTTAAACTAGCCAGTGGGATTAACCTCCAGCCATTAGTCCAGCCTGGATTTTCTCGGCTTTCACCGACTGGGTGGTCTGACTGAACTGTCACAGACAGCAGGATCTCCACTACTCATCACTCTCAAAAGGCCAGCAGAGAGGCTGCAGCACCTGGGCTGGACATGCCTGTGGCTGGTGCAGGCAGAATGTTCTAGCCGGAGGAGGTAAACACCACTAGGCCAGCACACGTGGTGGTGGTGATCTCTGGCTCCTTTGCCAGGGACTGCCTTGGCCAATGCCTTTGGAGTCGGTGTGTGGGGCTGAGGTCTGGTGGGTTAGTCATCCTGAAGCAGGATGTGCAATGCTACTGTGAGGCCTAAGATCGGAGACCTGGGACCACGGAAAATAGGGTTCAGGGGGGTTGTCAGTGGCGCAGGGAGGGAGGCTTTCGTTCCCCCAAGTCTGTGTACACCCTGAGCTGTACTTATTAATTTCAAAAAGGATTTGTTTTATGTGTGCGAAGGCCTTGTCTGTGTGTGCACAGTGCCTGTGAAGGTGACAGGAAGACACTGGATCTCCCAGGACCAGAGAGAAACAGATGGTTGTGAGCTGCCGTGTGGGTGCTGGGAACTGAACCCGGGTCCTAGGCCAGAGCAGGCAGTACTCTGAACCACTGAGCCACCTCTCCAGCTCCCACCGCTGAATTTTAATAACCTTCCCTCCAGATGGGTCATGTGAGGGCTGGGAAGAAAGCAGGTGAGTCTCAGTAACGGAGTACCCTATTCTCAAAAGGTCAATGGAGGCCATGAACACTGAATTATGTTCTAAATGCTTTGAGGAGAATGTGAGATAGAAATGGCTGTGACGGTAGAAAAGACGTGTATTTTTTTGTTTTTTGGTTTTTCCCTAGATAGGGTTTCTCTGTGTAGCCCTGGCTGTCCTGGAACTCACTCTGTAGACCAGGCTGGCCTCCGACTCACAGAGAGATCTTACTGCCCCACCTCCCCTGGATGCTGAGACTAAAGGAGTGAGCTGAGCCACTGCAGCCCAGACAACATGTATTCTTTTGACTCTTGAAGTCCGTGCATTTTGCTCACAGAACAGGGTGCCCTTCTGTTGTGTGTGTGTGTCTCCGTGCCCACACGTGTGCTGCTACGCGTGCGAGGCCACGACCACGGAACTTACCTCCCAAACACATAGCTGACGTCTGACGTGGGACTGGCTGACAGCACCGAGACCCTGCTGCCTCGCTGTGGGGCCCTCGGCCCTTTCTCCCAACCTGGAGGAGTCGCCAGTGGAGAGCCTGAGGCCCTGCTTTCCCGGCCGCCGGGGCTGGAGTTGCTAAGGGAAGACGGGGTGTGGGGAGAGGGACCCCTGCCCTGGTTCCCAGAGAAGATGAGGCTCTCGCTGCTGCTTCGGGTCTCTCGGGGGATGTCTCTGGAGAAGAGGAGGCTGCCGTTGCGTGGGGAGCCGAAGGGTGGAGTGGCACATGGGCTGGAGCAGCGTTGGGGACCCTCGAGGCCCCTTGATCTGGTGGAGGTCACTTCGATATACTTTATATCTTTGGGGAAGGGGAGAGAAAGAAAGCATTGATGAAAGCCAGGAGCCGGCGAGGACTGATGAGTGGAATGCTGTCTGGCAGAGGCGGTGGAAATTAGGGGTGCACAAGCTGTCCCCCCCTCTAGAGGGTCATGAATCCTTTCCATGGTTTCCCAGGATGGAAATTAGGGTAGGGCCCTGGAAAGCACTCAGTTTACTAAAAACAGCTCATTCCTCGCCTGTGCAAAACGGTGCAGCCCAGCCTGCCCTGGGGACTCAAGGTTCCTTCCTCTGCGCCTGTGGTGCCTGAGCCCCGGGGTACTGGGTGGAAGTGGGCATTCTATCAGACACACAGGGCTGGTGGGCTGACTCAGGCTTGCTGGCTCAGGGGATGTAGAAACAGCCTGGATTGCAGTCACACACACTTGGGCGTGAATCTTGACGTCATCACTTTCTAGCCAGAAGGCACTGAGTAACTTTCCAGACCTCTCTTGGCCTCAGTTTCTTTATCTGCAAAGCCGTGGTCTACACCCAGCCTTCTAGGGTGGTGCTGAGGCTCAAACACAGGATGAATGGAGCCTGGTTCATGGCAGGCCTCCTCAAGGAGGGAACACTCCCTACCAGCTGCTCTTGGTGGTCCAAAGGGAGCCCCTCACTAGCTGAAATGGGTATCTTTGGCTTAAGAGAATGGAGTAACAGAGGTATTCGGGGAACTACACCGTAGGCTCTGAGAGAGAGCGGAGAGTGAGAGAGATTTTTCCAGGATGCTGGCACGTTTCTTTCCTTCACTTACAAAAAAACAAAAAAATCACTGGGTGGTGGTGGTGCACACTTTTAATCCCAGCACTTAGGAGGCAGAGGCAGGTGAATCCTTGTGAGTTTGAGGCCACCCTGGTCTACAGAGTGAGTTCCAGGACAGCCAGGGCTGTTTCACAGAGAAACCCTGTCTTGGGGGGTGGGGAGTGGGGGTAACAAAACAAAATCTTTCAAGAAACAACGTAGCCCCAAACATTGTATCCTTATGTAGCCCAGGATAGCCTTGAACTGCCTCTGATATCCTTGTCTCTACTTCCTCAGTGCTGGGATCACAGGTAGGAGCCGCCGCATCTAGTTTTATGTGGCATCTGGAGTACTGGGGCTAGAACCCAGGGCTTTAGGAATGCCAGGCAAGCCCTTTTACTGAGCAGCATTCCCGGCCCCAACGTCTCTTTTTATAAAGACGTTATACTGTTTATGCCCCAAACCACCTCTGACCCTGACAATGGCCCTTGAGCAGGCCAGACATTGTTTTTACAGAGGAGGTAACCGGTGATTGGAGATTAAGCGGGAGTAGAGTTGAGGCTTCTTGCATAACTTTTACCAAAGACAGGCAATTGCTAGCACGTTGTCCTGTTGCCGCAGCTCTGCTGAAATGCCATCGATCCCCATGTAACCATGAGAACTCAAGGTTCAGCTAGGCTGAGTGAGTCGTTCAACGCTGCACAGCTAAGGGAGCGGAGGGCTCCAACTTCTGCCCCGGAGCTGTGTTAGCAGCCTCTTATAAGACGAAGAGGAGCTCTTGGGGATCCCATTCCAAAGCCTTTCTGGTGTTTGTCCTGGTGTGTGGGTCTCTTGACCTGGTAAGGCTCCTAGGCCCCAACTTCATGGGTCATAAAAAATATCTAAGACCTTGCCTGGGAGCTGAGCAGGGTGGGAGGGGCCTGAGCTGTGAGTCACCGCCCCCCCCACCAGTCCTGAGGTGGATATGGCTGGGGAGGTGGAGGCTCCCACCCCATCCCTGGGGTGCAGCCGCTGTTTACAGGCCTGTGGGGCAAGTCCCGGCAGTGTAGGGTGGATGCAGGCGCCAGCCGCGGGCCTGGCCGGGGAAGGGAGGGTATGTGGGTGGGGGGAGGAGAGACAGTTATTAAACAGCCTGCCCTTGGGACTGGCAAACAGCCTTGCCTGGCAGAAACTGCTGGAAAATGAAATGTGAGGACCTGATCCAAGGCTGGGGTGGGAGGTCGTAGAGAGGATAAGGGAGATGGTGTTTGGGTCTAGGAACCAGGATCCCTCTGGGATGGGGACTCTGAAGGACAAGTCTAAAGAAAGGTGAACAGCAGGCAAGGGGTGGGGTGGGGTGGGGGTGGGGGTGGGTGGGGGGAGCTGAGTTTCAGAGGAGAAGCGTGTGGGCTTCCTCTAAGCAAATTCCACTTTAGGGAGAGAGAACAAGGGCTTTAAGGATTCCTGATCCCTCACTTGGTAGGGGGTGACTGAGGACCGTGGCGTCCTTCCTCAACCTCAGTTAACATATCTATAGAATGAAATCACCATGATTTCCTTCATGGGCAGATGCAGGAACTATGCATCACAGGAGCTAATCCCCACACACACAAAAAATCTACGCAGCTGTGCCGAGGGAGTCTAAAGGAGATGGCCAAGCTCCATGGTTGAGCTTTACCGAAGGAGGAGAAAGGGGCAGGGTGAGCCTCGGCTGCTTCCTGAAGACAGGGTCCCTCAAAGGAGGATGGATGGGATGGCAGGAGGGGGTAGGGGGGTGTGGGGGGTTGAATCCACACTGAGGATGTTAAAATGTAAGGGATCTCACCCAGAATTACCTGCAGTGTCCTGGACCATGAGTACTTTCTCACCAGCCACAGTGGCCCACGGGACGGTGTGGGGAGACTGAGATGGGCACAGCGGGCCTGCAGTGCAGGAATCTGCCACTCTTGGGAAGGGAAGTCCCCTGAGAGGACGCTGGCTTGACCCTGCAGTCTTAGGAGGAAAGAGTTCTGGGGTGTGAGAGGCATGTGAGCAGGGGCCGGAAGACAGGATTGTTTGCTTCCTACCAAAAGGAACAAGGGAGATGAGGGTACCTGTAGTCCAGCACTCGAGGACTGAGGTAGGAGGCTGCCTGGTTGCTGGCTAGCCTGGGCTACCAAGCAAGACTGTTTTTTTTTAAAAAAAAGGAGGAGGAGGAGGAGGCAGCCTGGCAGAGGGCTGTCATGACCTTGGGGCCACTGCCAACCTTTCTGCAGTCCTTGTTCTGCAGAGGTGGATGGACCCATGCTTCTAGCAGCACGGCTGGACCCAGAAAATCTGATGGGGACCACTGCCCTGTCAGCCACCTGCTCTTCACCAGCCCTTTGGGGGAGGAAGGGACTAGCTGTCTTCTGCCCGCACCCCACCCTATGCATGTGGACTCCTAATACCGATCTTGCCCCAACTGGCCTTGGCCGGGTGGAATCCCTGCCTTGGGGCATGAACATTAAAACCCTGGGCTGGCTCCTGCCAATGGTAATTAGTTCGAAAGCGCTTTCCCGCCATGATGTGCCCATGACTGGCCTTCAGCAGCAGAAGGCTGCTGCGGGAGAAGACAGCCCCTTTAACAGGCGCGGCAGGAAGAGGGGAAGCAATGGGAGGCCAGGATCCCCTGGTGGGTGCCAGAGGGCTTGGGTGCTGTGCTGGCTTCTATCTCAGAGTCTCAACTGCCCCGGGACTGGCTGTCCAGGCAATCCCCCACTCTACCATGGCTCAGTGCACCGAGACTTGTGACCAGCAGGCAACAAGTCCCTTCTCTTCATCTCCACCGTACTCTTGGAGGTCAGAACTCTTATTTTGTCCATTTTATAGATGAGGAACCAAAGACAGAGGTGCTGTTGATAGCTTGCATAAGGTCGTAACCCAGGGGTTAGGCTAAACTGGTTCTTTATTCAAGCCCATGTTAACTTAGTTTTTCATCTGTAAAATGGGGTCAAATTCTCAGCTCGGTGGGGTAGCATAGGAAGATTCCATACAAGTCAGGCATGGCAGTTCACACCTGTAATCCTAGCACTTGGGAGGAGAAGGCAGGAGGATGAGGAATTCAAGGTTATCCTGGGCTACTTTGACATAACTGAGGCCAGCCTGGGCTACATGAGATCCTGTAGAAGATACTCAGCATAGGACAGGGCCTGGCATGCAGTAAATGCCCAGTAAGTGGATGTCATCCTGGGTTCTGTGTATACCTCCCATTCTTGCTCTCTGACCCCTAGGGACCTGACCTTTCTGTCTGCCCGATGGATGGGTCTGCTACTCCCTCATTCCCGGAATACACTGGAGATTTTTCAAGTGTGGGGAAGCGAATCGGCACCCAGGGCTTTCCAGATTCCCCTGGCTATGTGTGCTGGTGTCTGCTTGTACCAGCTTGTTACGAGCTGAAGATTGCCGATTTCAGATGTTGTCTAGCTGGTTGCTGAACTCGGTCATTATTAACAACCGCATTCTGCAAACTGATAGTGAAGTAACTTGCATTCAAAACAAAAGCTGACCAGTGGCAGTGTTCAGGAGGCGAGGTGGAGCGGTAGGAACTAGTCTGGGCTATGCAGAGACTCTTGTCTCCAAAAAAACAAAACAAAAGAAAAAAAAAAACAAAACAAACAAACATATGGGCTGGAGAGATGGCTCAGAGGTTAAGAGCACCGACTGCTCTTCCAGAGGTCCTGAGTTCAATTCCCAGCACCCACATGGCGGCTCACAACCATCTGTAATGAGATCTGGCACGCTCCTCTGTATACATAATAAATAAATAAATCTTAAAAAAACAAACAAACAAACATATATGGAAAGTCAGAAACACTCAAAACCCGTACATCCCCATTATTTTACTATTATGTGTGCTTTGAGATTTATGGCTATTGTATTGATACAGTGAGGTTTTATTTTTTTTCTTTTGTGCTGAGGACAGCTTAGGTTATCACTGAGTTGCATTCCCAGCCCTCCTTCCACTGTAAACACTTTTTTTTTATTCTTCCATTTTTGGAGACAGGGCCTTGCTATGTAGTGCAGGCTAGCCTAGACGTCAAGATCCTCCCCAGCGCTGAGCTTCCCGGGGTGTGCCACTAGCCCTCTGATGTGTCTCGCTGTTCTACAAAGCAGTGGGCCACTCCACTTTCAGTCGCACACTTGGTGACGTCCTGACAGCCGCTCCAAATCGGGAGAATTTACACCCTGGAAATGGGCAGACGCTTCATTCATGTCAGGCCTTCTGCCTCCCAAACAGGGAGCCAGCATCCCACTTCCTGTGTTCTGTGTCTCTCTTAACCCATCTATTTCCTTTGGGCCTTTCCTATGAGGTGTTCCCCTAAACAGGGATTAGGGGTCACCTAGAAAACCTACAATAATTTCAGGGGACCACAGTTAGGCTATAAAGAGAAACATGAAGAGCTTAAGTAAGGCTCAGGGACTCTCTGCATTTACGAAGCCCTTACTATGTGCACATCATCGTGGAAACTGCTTACATGGGCTAGCACATCAAGTTCTCATTAAACACACACACACACACACACACACACACACACACACACACACACACACCTGGAGTCTATTCAGTTTCCAAACTCAGGGACCAGACAGTTGGGTAGTGAGGGAAATCTGTACATCTTTTAGACAGCAGAGAAATCAGAAAGGTCAGAAGTTTGTTTAGGGCTGCGTAATACTCCCCATAGGCTAAGGACCCTGTGCCTCACTCAGCTTCCACAGAAGAGTCCTTATTTGCTTGAGCTCTGCCTCCCAGCTCCCCTCTTGGCTGTGCCCCAAATCCTTACCTAAGGCTTCAGGTTCCTCCTTCTTGCTCCTTGAGGTGATGCTGCTGGCATGCTCAGCCTGGGGACCAGCAGTCCCAGAGGGGAGCAGCTGGAAGGTGGGGTCTAGTTCCAGGATCATCTGGTTCAGGGTCTCCAGAGAGATGTCAATGCAGGAGTCGAGGTCCTGTGAGGTCCCTGAAGCCTGCTCGCCAGGATGCTGCAGGAGGCAGGGAGCTTTGGCTTCTGCTTGCTGGGCCTGCTGGAACCGGCCAGAGGTGCCTTTGCAGGGCGTGGGGGCCATCAGAGGCTGGGTTCCCCAGCTCTCTGTGGTGTAGTAAGGACACAGTGCTGGGAGGCCAGGGCTGGGGGCTGGATGCACGGCCATCCTGGATTCCTCATGGGGAGTCAAGCTGACCACGTGACCTCCAGCCAGCAGGGAGCTGGACATGATGGGGCAGAGAGTCCAGTGGTTTACTTCTGGGTTCTGATCAGCCTCACTTCTACCCCAGAGCTGTGTCCTGCTCTCGAGAGCTCCAAGGACCTGAAAGAGGAGGGTGGGATCTGAGTGGCCTCTGTAGGTGAAGCCCCTGCCTGGCTCTTCAGTGAAGGACAGAGCAGCTCATTCAGGTAAAGACTGCGTTGGCTCCCTGGCTCTGACACTCACTGGCTGTGTAAGTTTGGACAAAGAATTATCTTTTTCCCTGTCTTAGTTTCCTCTTTTGAAAAATGAGCTAAAGTTAATAATATGCTTAGGACAATGCCTGGCATATCTAAGCCTTTGCAAGTGATGGTTAAATGACTTAAGAGGATGATTGCTAATCACTTATTATGCCATGTGCATATTTCTAAATGAATGTTAGCTGGTGTTTATGAGAACTACCAGGTTCAGAGGCTCCGAGAGTGATACATAAAGCCCTTTCAAGATGTTCTAACAACCTGATGAGGTGGGTACCACTATTATCCCATTTTGCAATGAAAAGAACAGAGATACAGGGGCCTGGCTCAACGGTCACGTAGGCAACCAATGTCAGAGCAGGATTGGATCCCAGGCGGCGGCCTGCTCTCTGATAAATGGATAAGCAGGCAGGCAAGCAGCTGTGAACAGGATCACCGGGGACTCGGGGACTTGGGGGAGATTCTATGGCACCGCTGGGAAGGCCAGGGAGGACTTCTGTGGAGAAGGAAGAGCACATGCAAAACCAGAAAAGAAGGAGCTAGCTGAGCACGGCGGGTAAGAATGAGGAGGCCAGGCAGTGTTCAAAGCAGTGTTTGGCGTGTGTAAAGGCCCAGTGGCCAGATGGGAGGTCAAAGTCAGCCAGGAAACAGAGGCGCTTGGGATGGAGGGACAGGTGGGGCAGGTGGGCTAGCTAGGTTCTGCTGAGACTCTTAGGCTCAGCTCAGGGCTGACAATTCAAACCCTGGAGGTAAGAGAAAGCCATGAGGGAGTTTTTTTGAACTGGGTAGTGATATGATCGGATGACAGTCACTCCCCGGGGGCTCATCCAGAAAAGCGAATGTCCTAACTTTCTGTCTCCTTTCCTGTGGAAAGTTCTTCCCGTTGTCTAACCTTGATGCTACATACCTGTTTCTCATAGATTGTGTCGGGGAGGAGGTGAAAGGTCCTGGGACAGAGCGGCGAGAAAACTGGGTGGGACGGGGACATGCTGACCTTAGTCCTTCTGACTTGCTGCCCTGCCTCCTGTGTCAGAGCGTGAAGCCTCAAGGTGCTGCATGAGAAACCACTGGACAGTTCTGGGGATGACTTAGACGTTGGGGATTACAGAGTTTGGCACCCTCATAAGGGGTTCCCAGTTACAGAGCACCCATCAAGTGCCAGGCACTGGTCACCATGCTGTGTACAGCTGCACCTGGTAATTCAGACTTCTTGCATCCATAGCCTCTGTCCTCAGTCCACTGTGCCCCTGAAGACACCCAGACTCACCAAAGTCAAGAAAGCTCTGGGGATTGGGTGTGGTGACGCACCTGTAATCCCAGCACTGGAGAGGCAGAGGCAGGAGGATCAGGAGCTGCTCAGTGAGTTGGAGGCCAGCAGGAGATATGGAGACCCTGTCTCAATCCCTCATCCCCCAAGCAACCAACCACCCACCCACCAACCAACCAACCAACCCACCACCACCCACCACCCCACCCACCAACCCACCAACCACCAACCCACCCACCCACCCACCAACCAACCCACCCACCCACCAACCAACCAACCCACCCACCCACCAACCACCAACCAACCAACCAACCAACCAACCAACCAACCCACCAACCCACCAACCCACCAACCCACCACCAACCCACCCCCCCCCCCCCCCCCCCCCCCCCCCACCCACCCACCCACCAACCAACCAACCCACCCACCCACCACCAACCCACCCCCCCCCCCCCCACCCCACCCACCCACCCACCAACCAACCAACCAACCCCAACCCACCAACCAACCAACCAAATAACAACAAAACCCCAAAAGCAACCAACAGAAGCTTCAGCTCTGGGATTCAGATCTAGGCCTTGGCCCTGTGTGATCTTAACTCCTTCGGCCACATGGAGACGGGGCCATGCTATGCCGAATGACAAAAACCCAGGCCTGTCTGCACCTCCAACCCACCCCTGCTCCTCACCCCAGGCTCCTATGGCTTTGTTATCAGACTTCTTGGCTGGGTCCTGGGGTGGGGGTGCATGCTGATGCGGGGAAGCCATGTGGGGAAGCGTATCCATAAACGGCAGTGGAAGGGAGCTGGCCTGAGCGCCTTCCTTGGGGGCAGCTGAGGACACGGAGCCCAAGACACAGCTTTTCCCACAGAGTCTCCAAGAGTCCAGGGAGCCAGGCACAGCTTGCAGGGTTCACTGCCAGGCCCACAGAGGAAGCTGGGGACACTGGGCAGAGCACACTGGAAGCTGAGTATCCCCCACGACCAGGACTCAAGATTGCCCATGTGCTTTTCCAGAGATTGCCTCTGTGCTCCTGTGGATAGGGTACCTTCCTCTCTGGACTGATCTCAGTGGTTTTATCTGTCTGACGGTGACCTGATAGTAACAGACACTTGACCCTATTTCCCAACAGTTCTGAGCGGAGAGAGCTGACAAGGCTGAGGGGCTTGCCTGGGCTACAAGTGCGTGTCCGGGGGTTCATGGTAGGTATTCTTGCCTCCAACAGTCCGACATGGTCAGTCGCCCTGTGCTCTCTGCCACAGGTAGGTCTCTCCTACCTCAGCTCTTTTTGGGATTCTGGAACCAACGGGCACATGGAGAGGCTGAGGACAGGAAGCCCTTCTGCAGGTTCTCATTTCACCTTCCAAGTCAGCCCTGGCCCCAGACACAGGCTCTGTCTGCCCCTCTGGGAAGTTGCTAGACACTCCAGGCACCCCCAGGGCAACTGTCTAGCTGGTCCTTTCTGCTCTGAGTCTTAGGCAGGAGTGCCTGGGCTCAGTGCATGCGTGTGCGTGTGCATGTGCGTGTGCGTGTTAGGAAGGATTCCAGTTAGCTCTGCCCTATTTACAGCTCCCTCCTACCTTATCTTCAGATTCTAGCTCTTATTCCACGCCCCAAACTCTGGGGGCAGGGAACTCCTGGGGCCCTGGAAAAGCCTTGTGGTCATTTTTTGCTTAACCTTTTACTTATCCTCTCCCTGTACAAGTCCAGGGTAGGGAAAGCAGAGGATGAAATCCCAGACTCCCCAAAGCACAACCCCAGGATCCCCATCATTTGAGTTTGCCTCCTCATTGTCCCTTGCTTCCCCAAGATCCAGGAGGCCTCCCCTGGGGCATCAGGCAGGCCCTGCGGGACAGTGGACAGCCTCCTAGTCCTGCTTGTCTCAAACCTTGGGCTCTGCATGGGAGTTAGGACGCCTGGGTTTGTCCAGGCTCTAACCAAGTGTCCAAGACCCCAGGTCAGCTTCTCCCCTGCACCTCGACTGCGGCCTTAGAGCTCTTTATGAGCTGGACTGGGTTCCCCTACCCCAGTGAGTCAAGGCACTTACCTGTGCGCCGCCCCTGCTGCACTCACTTATGGCTCCCGGAATCAAACTGTACTGAGGCCAGGTAAGTTACTAGAATAGGCGCCAGCAAACCTCAGGACCCGCCTTAAGAACAGCCCGCCCTCCGCCCGCCCCCACTTCTCCCCTGAGGCCCTACACGTGGCCTTGACAGCGGCCGGGCCCCGCCCCAGAGGTGTTCCAACCACTCAGGTGGGGCAGTCACAGGCTGGGAGGGGTGTGTGTGTGTGTGTGTGTGTTGGGGTGGGGGTGGGGGGGCGTTGAGTGGCGGGCTGGCCTGGCAGGCGCCGGTTAGGGTGTGTGTGTAGGGGGCCCCAAGCTCCCAGCTTGGCCCTTCCTATGTACCATGTGATCAGGAGGGTGCCCAGACCAAGGTGTGCAGCAGGCTTCCTTCCCCCGTGGTGAGGAAACAGTGGGTTGGCAGAGACAGTGGAGAAGGGGAGACCCTTCCCCAGACCTATCCTGTGGATCTGGACGCCTCTGTTAGGGTCCCATGCTGTCTTTCCTAACCTTCTGTCCGGTCAGAAGGCTACCTCTAGCCTGGGAATGAGGCTTCTGACACCAGGGAGGAAGCTGGAAGGCCCTGGAGGGCTTCTCATCCTGCTTCTCAATGAGTCACCCTCCTAGGAAGTTCTGTTAGGTGGAAGGCCGGAAGTCACCTCCTCCCTCCCCATGACTCCACCTCCCTCCCCGCCAGGGGTCTTCTTGTGAGGCAGTGTCCAGCCGGCATGAGTGGCAGAGCCCCATCTGGGCAGGTTGTGAGCCTGGAGACACATGGTCACACCAGCGGGCTGATCTTGAGGGCGAGCTGCCCAGCGTCCCTCTTAGGCTCTGCAGTCTGCTTTCTGGATTGCTTTCTGATGCCCTGTGGTTTTGCAGAACCCGGTTGAGCCAGTGCGCCCACCACAAAAGGAAGCTGGACAAAGTGGTACAAGGTTTCTCTTCTTAAAGGGTAGCATTGGAAGGGGTCGTAAGTATCCGTGTGATCCCGCAGATGCCAGCCTTGGTGAATACAATGTATCTACGAATGAAGAAAACGGAGAGCTGCAAGCCAAGGCAGCCTTGGTCTGTAGGTTTTCCACTTCACCGTCAGGTGGGAGGAACAAACGCTGAGATTCTTGGGTGGAAGTGGGGGTGGGATACATGGAGGAGAAACCGCCTGGAGCTGTGTGTAGCTCAGTTGATACATTGCTTGCCCAGCATGTAGGAAGCCCTGGATTTGATTTTTTTTTTTTCTCTCTCTCTGAAGTTAGCACTTTTGGTTCACAGGCAACCACTTCTTTCAGTTTAACAGGCCCAGAACATTGATTTCAGTTTCAGTTGCCCCCCAGACCTTGCCCAGCCTCTTCTGCCCACCCCCTGCATTTGACACAACCAGCATTCTGAAGGGATGCTGTGTATGTATTGATAGGACTGTCTTCCTCCCTCTGCTGTCCTGATGGGTCATGTTCTTCCATCTGCACACCTGGGGTAAACCTCTTGTGACGCTGCTTAACTCTGTTTGGATTTGATAGTATTCTGGTGAAGGATCTGGCACCTGTCCTCATGAGGGCTATCGATCTGCCGCTGTTTTATGCTTGTA
The DNA here is from genome assembly GCF_004664715.2 of Peromyscus leucopus. Classification (NCBI taxonomy): domain Eukaryota; kingdom Metazoa; phylum Chordata; class Mammalia; order Rodentia; family Cricetidae; genus Peromyscus; species Peromyscus leucopus. The sequence continues at coordinate 93,382,881 of NC_051086.1, read as the reverse complement.
ATATCTCTGGCTTTGGCATAAGGGTAATGCCGGACTCATAGATGGAGTCGAGAAGGACCCCTCTGCGGCTGTCTTCTGAAAGTGAGTGAGGAGAATTGGTGTAACTTCATCGTTAACTATGTCGGACCCTTCCTTCTGCAGTGAACGAACTGGTCCTGATGCTTCCACATTGAGAGATAATTACAAGTACCTCCTCCGGATCCCTGGATTCCATACCAACCAACTGAGGATTGGACAAAATTGTATCCATACAGGCTTCTTGTCAATATCTCCTAAGCATAACCACTATTTTAAAATTTTACATTATAGTAGATATAAGTAATCTACAAATGAGTTAAATACATGAGATGTGTATAGGTCCTATACAAGTACACCATTTTATATCAAGGACTTGAGCATATGCAGATCTGGGTAAGGGAAGGAGAGGGATCCTATGACCAACCAGTTATCCGAGGGACCGAGAGACAGGTTATATTTCTTTAATACACATACACAGCTCTTTCTCTTCTTCCTGATTCTCACCCCCCTCTTTCTCTCTTTTAACAGGGTCTCACTACATACACCAGGGTGACCTGAAACCTACAACCTCCTGCCTCAGCCTCCAGAGAGCTGGGATTATAGGCGTGAATCAATATATTCTGATTCATCAAATTTCTTTTCCAGGCTCGAACACATTATTTCTCTGGCTTATGTTCCACATTCTAACAGAAGTGATTCCCCCAAGCAGAATGTTTAAAGATACATCTTAAAAAAAAAAAAAACAAAAAAACCCCTCTTTTTGATGTTTTCTATACTTTCCTCATGAAAGAAAAGGGAAAAGTGATTAAATAAACAAGCAAAATTTGTTATTTCTGATAGTTTGCTTTTTTCTTGTAGGAACTCCATTTTGTGAGCATATGTGTTTGTCCCTGCGTGGGGGTGTGTCCTAGTTAACGACTGTCGACTTGACACAGCCTAGAATCACGTGCGGAAAACAAGTCTCAACTGAGTAATAATTGTCTTTATCAGTTTGGTTCGTGAACATGTCTGTGAGATATCGTCTTTATTGACGGAGGACGGCCCAGCCCACTGTGGGTGGTGCTGTTTCTTGGGCAGGTGGTCCTGAGCAACTGTAGAAGAAAATGAGCTAAGGCAGAGCCTGTGGGGCAGCCAGAGAGCTGCCAGCAAGCAGCATTCCTTCATGTTTTCTACCTAAGTTCCTGCCCCGGCTTCCCGTCTGACAGACGTGTAAGATGAAACAAATTCTCTCATAAGTGACTTTTGGTCCGAGTGCTTTATCACAGTGACAGAACGCAAACGTGTGTGTGTGTGTGTGTGTGTGTGTGTGTGTGTGTGTGAGAGAGAGAGAGAGAGAGAGAGAGAGAGAGAGAGAGAGAGATCAACTCCAGGTGTCTATCAGGAGGAGCCATCTACCTTGCCTTTATTTTTGAGACAGGGTCTCTCAATGGGACCAATTAGGGTAGGCAGGCTGGCCAGCAAGCCTCAGGGATCCATGTTTCATTACCTCCTCGGCACTGGGATTACGCGGTCATGCCTCTGTACCCTGATTTTTATGTGGGTGCCAGAGACTGAACTCAGGTCCTCAGGTTTTCATGGCGAGCACTTCACTGACGGAGCTACCTCCCCAGTCTCAGCGAACTCCGTCGTTTATTTATTCAAATACATTCATTGAGCACTCTTGCGTTTAGGCACGGGATACAGAAACGAAGGGACAAGGTCGCCAACTCCAAGGCGCTCGCTATGAGGAGGAAAGGCCCCTGTCTCAGCCTGGTGCTGGTCTCCCAAGGACCGGAGCTCCACTATGCTACCTGGCGGCCATCAGTCAGAGGCAGCTTTTGGGCTAATCTGCGCTGAGCCGGGCTTTGGGGTAAAACGTAATTCAGATGTTAATGGCTTAGCACGAAAGATGTAAGATCCATTATTCATAATTAAAAACGTATCTATTTGTTGCGTGAGGTGGAGCGGGCCTTTGTGCCACCGTATGCGTGTGGAGGTCAGAAGACAGCTTGTGGGAGTCAGTTCTCTCCTTCCACCACAGGAGTTCTGAAGATCAATCTCGGGTCACAGGGCTGGGCAGCAGGGCCCTTTTCCCTCTGCTGAGCCATCTCCCTGGCCCTCTTACTCAGAATGCTTTATCTCAGTGTTGTGTTGAAATGATGATGCTCTGCGGCTCTGGGGTTAAATAAAATAGATGGTTAAAATTAATTTCATCTGTATCAAATTACCACAAACCCAGCGACTTTAAACAACCAAAATCTGTTGTCTCATAGTCATGAGCCCCAGATCTGGCCAGGACATGTGGCTTTTGGAGACTAGAGGGGAGAATCCCGTCCCCACCTCTTGCAGCTTTTGGGAGCTGCCCCAGACTCCTTGAATTTGTGGCTCCATCACTTCCACCTCCTATTGTGCCAGCCTCAGTTCCCTCCTGTTTGTTCATCTTGTACAAGGCCACTTGAGGTGGCATCTACCGGATCATCCAGATAATCCCGGGCGACTCCTCACCTTGAAATCCTTAATGATGTCGGCAGAGGTCCTTCTCCATCTCCCACAAATTAATTACTATGTAAAGGCTCTAGCGGGCAGGATCTGATATACTTGATATCTTTGGGTGCTTGTTATTCAACCTACTCCATGTGTGGCTTGCATTATATTTCTGTGGAGCAGCTTCAGCCCATAGTAACCCAGGAAGCTCAGGGAAAGTGTCACAGGTTCAAAAAGGGCAGGTGGTTTGTTTTGTTTCTGGTTTTTGTTGTTATTATTATTGTTGTTTTTGATTTCTCAAGACAAGGTTTCTCCATATAGCCCTGGCTCTCCTGGGACTTGCTCTGTAGACCAGGCTAGTCTCAAACTCACAGAGATCCACCTGCCTCTGCCTCCTGAATGCTGGGATTAAAGGTGTGCACCACCACCACCTGGCCTCAAACAGGGCAGATGGAATTAGAAGGGCGTTCCTAAGAACCCCTTGGAATGGTCACTGTAGTGAGAACACAGGGGAGCCTGACAAAATTGTTGAGAGAAGAATCTGGAAGAATGTGTGCATGATGTGGCCTCCACCCGACCTCCTCATGAGCCCTTCTGAGCTACAGCGCATGCATGCCAGACATCGCATTTCTCAGACTCCTTTGCTGCTAGGATCTTGCTAATGTAGTCAGTCATGTCCACTATACAGACTTGAGGGTAAGGAATTGGTACAGGAAGCATCTTCCTTCTGCCTTGCACCTTGCTGCTGTTGGTCAGCATGGTGTAGACACTGGAACTTTCCACAGCTGCCTTCTGGTGTTCAGACTCCAGTTTGGTGGCCACAAAGTTGTTGGAATGACTTTTTGATCCCCTGATCAGTTATGAGCATGGTTCTGGAAGTCAATGGTCCCTGAGTGGGTCCTCATTTTTTTTTTTTTAAGTTCCCTGATAGCACAAGTGAGAGGCAGCTTCCCCAGGGATTCTTTCCAGCATGTTCTTCTGGGTCTGCTGCAGGGGTAGCTGGTTTCTCCAACCCTTCCAATGCATTTTCTAGCAAAGGACAACAGCACAACAGTACAACATTCTTCCTGTTCAAATTAGGTAGGATGGCCCCTGCCTTGTTTACTTTTCTACTGTTGTGAGAACACACCATGACCAAGGCAACTTAGAAGAGAAGGTGTCTATTTGGGGCTTACAGTTTCAAAGGGTGAGTTCATGACCGTCATGGTGGGGAACATGGCAGCAGGCAGGCAGGCACGGCACTGGAGCAGTTAGAGCTCACATCTTGAGACACCATCATGAGGCAGAGACAGCTAACTGGGAAGAGCTCTGAGTTTTTGAAACCTCAAAGCCCACCTCAGCGACACACCTTCTCCAACAAGGCCACACCTCCTAATCCTTCCCAAACAGTTCCAGCAACTGGGGACCAAGCATTCAAATATATGAGCTTATCAGGGTTATTCTCATTCAAACCACCACAACCCCTTCCTGCGTAGGTGACTAATGCAGAGGACTGGGAATAGAGAACAATGGGCCATTGTAGGTTGGGCGAGGCAGCCTGGATTTTCTGCTCTGAGCAGTGAAGATACAGAGGAAGTCTATAGGCAGGAAAAACACAGGGAGGAAATGGTACGGCACAGTCATGCCTCAGGACAGTCTCTTTACTTCAGGGGAGGCGGAGCCGCCCCACAGTCAGCAGAAGTGTGGGCATTCTCTCTCTCTCTCTCTCTCTCTCTCTCTCTCTCTCTCTCTCTCTCTCTCTTTCTCTCTCTCTCTCTCTCTCTCTGAGACAAGGGTCTCATTGCTGTAGCCCAGGTTGGGCTCAAACTCACAACCTTCCTGCCTTAGCTTCCCAAGTGCTGGAATCACAAGCATATACCATCATTACGCCTGGCTTGTGACTGACCCAAGAATTTGGGGAGAGGTATTCTTGCAACCGACTTGGGTATTTAGCCTCCTAGACATCAGAGGCTTTATTTGCAGGATGCCAATCTGAAATGAACAGCAGAATGGACTCTCCAGCAGAGACTGTTGTGACCATCTTTCCAACCAAGGACCAGACTCCACACTAAGGTCCCGACAACAGAGCAGGAAAAGGCCGCAGGCCCAGTCTGTCTGTCTGTCTGAATTCACACAGCCTCCACTGCCAGTCTGCTGCACTGTACCAAAAAAAGACAATGACTCTTCAGGTCCTTTGGAGTCCCTCTGAGCCTGAGCCTGCAGCTTTTAGCTCTTTCTCCTTGAGAGGGAAGGGTGAGAGGGAGAGAGAGAGAGAGAGAGAGAGAGAGAGAGAGAGAGAGAGAGAGAGAGAGAGAGAGAGCTTTTTTTCTTTTTTGGTTTTTTTGAGACAGAGTTTTTCTGTGTAGTCAGGGCTGTCCTCTGTAGACCAGGCAAGCCTCGAACTCAGAGATCCACCTGCCTCTGCCTCCCCAGTGCTGGGATTAAAGGCGTGTGCCACCACTGCCCCAGCAAGCTCTTCTTTTTCTAGCTGAGGAGATCACGATCTTTACAACGGGGGCAGCTCTTGGCCTTGGTTGATTCTTTCAGACCTGTGACTTTTTACCTATAACAACACACATGCCTGAAGCCTTGGTTGATCCCTTGCCTCTGTGGGAGAGGCCAAGCCCAGTCCAGGGACATCTTTATGATGTGTGTCCACACCCAGGGCAGAGTGGGCCCCATGTCGTCTCTAGTGCCAGGCCTGGAGGGGACCCAGGCACGGCCAACATCCTTCAATTCACATTTTATTGTTCATATAAACCATCAATAAAAAGTGTGGAATAGTCATGGCAGTTCCCGTCTATTTGTAATGTGCATACACAGAACTTTATAGAAATACACACGAGCTACACATGTGAATGTATATGAGTACTTACATTATAAAAACACATGTCCATGATAAAGTAGACACACACACATAAGTTCATACAGGATATTATGCACATCATAAAACTATAGAGAGACCATGAAAAATAAAAAAGGAACAATACCTTAAAATGATTTCATGGTGTTTCATTTAGCTCAGATCCCTTTTTACTCTCACGATGAGAACAACGTGATCGAATATGCTTGTTTATTTTTGAAAAATCTTGGTTTTACACTCTGTGGAGCAGGGATTTGAATGTCTTATTTAAAATCTGGTTTATTTCAAAGTTCAGTTTTTAATGGCTGCCAAGGATGAAAAACAGGCCTCACGAAGACACCTAGATCCAGACGGACGAGGTGCATTCTGGGGCTCAGCTCAGGAAATCGTGACATTAATTTTCAATTTTCAATTCCATCCACCAATTATGGAGAGGTTTTGTTCAAAACTGTTTTGCAAATTCTCATCTTCTCTCATGTCAATCAGTTGTTCTTACGAAGAAATTGGAATAATGTTGCATTTTAATACTTCCAGCAAATGGATTTTAAGCCCACTCAAACTCTTCATTTAGAAGAGCTTTTTTTTTTTTTTTTTTTTTTTTTTTTTTTTTTTTTTTTTTTTTTTTTAGCAAATTAAAATTTTCTTCTCTTTTTCGTTCCTTGTTTGAAGGGCAGATATGAAAGATCTTGGAAATGCATGAGGTTTTTAGCCACTAAAACCATGAAATAATGAGAACGCTTTTAAACTTTGTCTCCAAATTCCCGATGTGTTTACCTCCCTCTCCCAGCAGTAGCTTAGTCGATAACTCTTCTAACTTCACCTTTACAGAATAAAGATGTCCGCTACAGTCCACTTGATGGGCAGAACTAATTATCCCTGCCATACAAAATTGTGTCTTTATTGTTGGAGATATTGCTGTTTTCTTCTTGTTGTCTTGGTACAGGAAATCTCTTTCAGCCATTTGCCTACCTTTAAGTGTGTGTGTGTGTGTGTGTGTGTGTGTGTGTGTGTGTGTGTGTGTGAGAGAGAGAGAGAGAGAGAGAGAGAGAGAGAGAGAGGAGAGAGAGAGAGAGAGAGCGCATGCGTGCAAGGTTTCACTCTGTAGTCCAGGCTGACCTGGAACTCACTATATAGCCTAGACTAACTTGGAACTTGGAACTTGTAGGTTCTTCCTGCCTCAACCTCCTGAGTGCTGAAATTACAGGCATGAGCTACCACACCCTGCAACTACTTTTAAAGGAATATTAATTTAGTTTAATCAAGCATTGTAAGCTGTGACTTCATTGGAACTGGGCACATGGAAGCATCAGCATGCCACAGTATATTAAAAGTAAGCAACAGAGCGAGGATAAGTCTGTCGAGCGCTCCGCCTAATGGAACATTCTCACTCCTTCCAGAAACTGACTCATACAGGGGATACGACAGGCCAACAATCACAGGCGGACGTGGGTCAGGCTAGATGCCAAATGTTAGAAGTCTCGAGTTTCTTGCTTTTGGACAGAAAATACATATATATTAAATTCTAACTTTCTTTCCCACATTCTGCACACCACCACTTGGAGAGCAATCTCAATGCAATGTCAGGTCAGCTGGGATGGGGGCTAAAGACCCCTTTGACACCTGAGTGACAGAGTCAGGAAGCTCAGGACCTTGCCTTCTAGGGTTCTCTCTGACGTGTGTGGATGTGGGGCAGTGGGTGGTGAGGTCCCTTCACCCCTGTCCCCTCTACCTCACCCACACTGCGTATAGTCCTGTGGCTTCAGGAATGTAGCCAAAGGGATCTGAGCACGCTGACATTCCGGGGCCAGGGCTGGAACCCTGACATCTCTGCTGTGCTCTCCGAGGGCAGTGCTGGGGGGTCTGAGAGCGGATGCCTATGTGCTGCGTATGTGCTCAGTTCTGCTCCTCCACACTTTCCCTCATCCCTGCTCTCACAGGACGGGCACGCAGGAGGCACAGACTCAGAGAGCCTCACTCAGACGCTCTCTGGACCAGGGAATCTGCCTTTGGCTTTGGGAACGGATTTTCTGGTTCTTAGACCTGAGAGCTAGAGCTAAAAGGAGAACCAGGCTCTGCGTCTACAAACGGAGCAGCGGAGTTGGGGACGTCTCTGTCACCCTCAGGCCTGCCCTGCTTGGACTCCTCAGTCTTCCTGAAGGAAGTGTTGGGACGGTTTTGAGGGCATCTGTCTCTGACTAGGAGCTGCTGGACTGTCTGGAGGGGTGGCCAGGAGTGGGTATCCTTGGCTAGTTTGTGAGCTATCCTTGCACAGCCCTCGGCCCATCAGATGAGCAAATCTTCCTGCTGAACTGCCACTGACTGGAGAAAAAAACATAAGGAGAGTGAGATGGCTGGTGGTAAGAGTGGTGGCCACGCAAGCCTGAGGACGTGAGTTCAATCCCTGCAACGCACGGAGAACTGGCTGTTGTCTTCTGACCTCCATGTATGTGTCTGTACTCACACATACGTATACGCAGTAATAGTAAAGTGAGAACAGTCAGTAAAGGAAAAGTACTCTGCTGGACGTGGTGGTGGCACGCGCCTTTAATCCCAGCACTCAGGAGGCAGAGGCAGGCGGATCTCTGTGAGTTCGAGGCCAGCCTGGGCTACAGAGTGAGTTCCAGGACAGCCAGGGCTACACAGAGAAACCCTATCCTGAAAAACAAACAACCCCCCACCCAAAAAAAAGGAAAGACAGACAAACAGATAGAAAGAAAAAAAGAAAGAGAAAGTATTCACTGCTCTTGCTCCTTCTGGGCCATCCAGGGAGCTGTGCTCTTCTGCCACCATTACATTGGGGGGGGGGCCTTCACACCCCTGGAGCTATGAGCCATTATTGGACTATAGTGTCTGACAGAAACAGTGTAAATGGGGAAAGATTTATTTGGGATCACAGTCTCAGAGGGTTTCCGTCCGTTCTGGCAGAGATGTCATGGTAGAGCAGCGTATTGCCTGATGGGGAGAGCGCGTGGTAGAGGCTTCACGTCACAGGGGAGCAGAGAGCAAGGCGGAAACCAGGGGATGAGCATGACCCTCAAGCACCCACCTCTACTGACTTCTGCTAACTACACCGGAATTCCGGAGTCTTCTACAGCCTCTCAAAGTAGCATCCCCAGTTGGAGAATAAAGGGTTAAAAGCGTGAACCCATGGAGCACGTTTAAGATTTAAGCAACGAACTTGGCAACCAGCGTGCTATGTGCTCCCCAGATTCAATTTTCCTTTCTCCTAGACTGCGTTTCTCAGCTTCCTCTGCAGTTAGGTGAGGTCATGGACTGAGTTACAGCCAGGATGTGTCCCAAAGGCTAGAAGCCATGCTATATTCTGGTTTTGGTTCTAGGAAAATCTGCCTTGGCTGGCTCTCTTTCCTGCTTGCTAGTCAGTTGGGGAAGATCCAGAAGAGCTCATCAAGACCCTGGCTGTGCTGGGATGGAAGGGGATCAGATTCCTGTGTACCTACCACATAAGAATGATACAAAGTTAACTGATCAGTTAATGAAGGCATGATCTTGTGTCAGGCAGTGATGGTACACGCCTTTAATTCCAGCAGTCAGGAGGCAGAGGCGGGTGGATCTCTGAATTTGAGGCCAGCCTGGTCTATAGAGCGAGTTCTAGGACAGCCACAAAGAGAACCCTGTCTCAGGAAACAGGCTGGATTCAAACTGGAGACAAGATCCCCGGTCTTGGCATGGGCTGGCAGGGTGAAATCAGTCCATTTGACTGAAAGAACTTGATTAGCCCTAGGTGTGGATTCTTCCTCACAGCCTTGAAATAAGAGCCTAGCCTGGCTGACACCTGAACTTTAACTTTGTGAGACTCCAAGCCAGGAACTCAGTGAACTCTTATGGACCTCTGTCTGGTGCAGGTGTGAGCTAACAGGAAGGTGGGACTGGGAAGGTGGTCCAGTTGGCAAATGCTTGCCTTGTAAGCTTGAGGACCCGCGTTTTGCTTCTCAGAACCCATGTTAAAAACAAAACAAAAAACAGTTGGGGATTTAGCTCAGTGGTAGAGTGCTTGCCTAGTAAGCACAAGGCCCTGGGTTCGATCCTCAGCTCAAAAAAAAAAAAAAAAAAGAAACACCAAAAAAAACAAACAAACAAACAAACAAAAAGACCCAAAAACCCTAAATTAAGAAGCCATCTGCAATTGACAACTTCTGGCCAAGGGAAAATCTGTCTCCTCCCGTGGAGTGTCACTGCATATACAACCACACTCTAGGGCAGGCCCCATTTCCAGGAGTAGGTGACCAGCACAAAATGAACTCCATTTATTTTGTTAGCTTGTTTGTTTGGTTTTGGCATTTTTTTGTCTTTATTTTTGTTGTTGTTTTAGTTTTATTTACTTATTTATTTATTTTCAGTTTTTGAGACAAGGTTTCTCTGTATATCCCTGGCTGTCCTGCTCCTCTGGTGAGATTAAAGGTGCATGTTACCACTGCCCGGCATTGGTGGTATTTTATTTTATGTACATTGGTAGTTTGCCTGCATGTATGTCTGAGGGTATCAGGTCCCCTAGAACTGAAGTTACAGACAGTTGTGAGCTGCCATGGGGGTGCTGGGAATTGAACCTGGGTCCTCTGGAAGAGTGGTCAGTGCTCTTAACCACTGAGCCATCTCTGCAGCCCCTTGTGGTTATTTTTTTAAAGAGAGAAAGAACATAAAGTTGGATGGGTAGCGGGTGGGGAGGATCTGGGAGGAGGTGAGGGAGGGGAAGCCATGATCAGAATATATTGTATAAAACCAAACCAAACCAACAAACCAGCCAACCAACCAATCTTGGCGTGGTGGTGTGCGTTTATAGTACCATCCTGAGTTTGGTTACATCTACACCTGAGGAACTGGAGACAGGTGTCTCCCTCTCTACACCACCTGCCAGCCAGTCAGCCTCATCTACTTAGCAAGTTCCAAGTTAACGAGAGAACCCATTTCAGTAAACAAGGTGGAGGCTCCTGAGTAACCAGTGACACCCCCCAGGTTGTCCCCTGCTTTCTGCCTGCATTATCACACATGTGTGTGCACACACGGGAACATATTCACACATGTACACACATACATGAGTATGCTCATACATGTGTGTGCACACATGAACATATTCACACATGTACACACACGAACATGCTCACACACGTACACACACACACACACACACACACACACACACACACACACACACGAACATCCTCATACACACAATGAATGGTTATTAGTTTAAGCCAATCATTAACACTGAGTTGGTGTTTTCTTTTTGTCGATGTTGGTTTTTGTTGTTGTTACAAAGTAATAAAAGATGAATCCAAACCACAAGTTTAAATATTCTGAAGTCCTATGTCAAGCTTCATCACTGTTAAAGTATGTTCTATCCATCTGTTGTGACATACGTCTTCACAATAACCACGAAGGCTCGGGTCATGGTCATAGTCCTCTGAGGATTTGGAATTCTGTGCCAGGAGGCAGCTGCCTGGGGGAGGGTTGGCCCCTTGGATCCTAGGCCTTGCCTGTGGTCTCATTTTTCTGATCATCTCATTCCTGTTTCCATCTTGGAGCAGGAGGTGCAGAGAGCCCACCCCAGAGAAGCCAAATTCCACTCACTCTTCTGCAGACAGCTGGCCCTTGGGAGCAGGGTGTGGTTTGTCTTTGGTTTCCTGCCTGATTGGGGAGGAACACTGCCCAGATCTGTGTGCAAGGTGAGACCTAGGGAGGAGGGCCACGGCTCGGGTGAGCACATCCACTTGGACCCCTGGACTCTTCATCCCCCATGGGTGGCCAGAGCTGTTGGCTCCATTACAGCTGAGGATGCAGGGGAAAGGCCTTTCATGCCCCCATTTATAGTGGTAAAATGCACGTGCCATAACTTCCATGAGTTTTAATACACTCAGAATATTGTGGGAACACTATTTCTATCTAGTTCAGGAACATTTTTTTTTTTTTTCTCACTCCAAAAGGAAGCTCTATCTCATTAACCAGTCACTCTTCTCCCTCTACCCCAGGTCTAGGCAACCACTAATCCAAGCCCCATCTTTGTGGCTTTATCTATTCTGGATATTGCATGTAAATGGAATCTCATGTGGCCTTGTGTGTTGAGATTTGTTCTCTGAGCGTGACTTCAGGCTCCTCCGCGTGTGACACTGCTTCCTTCCTTTTTCATGCCTGTGTCCCAGGACTAGACCATGCTAGCGTCTTAGATGGAGCTGGCCTGGGAGTGAGGAGAAGCCTGCTAACAGCTCTGTTTCTTTGTCCCTTTCTGCTCTGTGCATTTGGGGACCTGTCACAGTAGAATATGCTATTATAACCTGGGGGCCCCCAGGAAACAGCCAGTCTCATGATGTCTCCTGGTCTCTGCAACCTGACCCTGAATGGCGCCTAGCGACATCAGACACAGCTGGCCTAGACCTGTCCCGAGAGGCCCCAGGGACTGGTTCCCAGTTCTCTCTGGTCAGGGTGTTCCAGTTGAGTTCAGGAAAAGCCACAGCCTGTTTGTGGTGACAGTTTTGAGGTCACAGAGGGTGTCAGGGGGAGGAGTGCATGGCCTTGGGAGTTGGGGTTGCCTCACTGCTGTGTCTGGAAGGCAGGGGGAGCCTGGCTGGGCACCAGGGGAGGCAGTAGGGCCTCGAGAGCGGCTTAGATCTTCACCAGAGGAGCTCATTTTTCCGGAGAAACTTAATCCCACATTGTTTGTCCTCTGCTCTGCAGACGCCTCAACTGAGGAAACCGCTGGAATCTTATTTGAAGGAGAACTTGGCCCCGGAGCCCCTTCCCCACTCACTAGTGAGACAGCGCCAAGACTTCAGTCACTGCCACCAACTCCAGCAAGCCCAAACCACAGGAATGCAACCCGGTCACCTGGGGACAACGGAATGAGGTGGCCGGACAGCGAATGGGCCACAGGCTGTCAGCCTGTGCTGAGTGTGTGTGTTGGGGGGGGGGCGCGGGCAGGCGGGGTGGTGGTGGTGGTTGTTTTGTGACAAGGGTATTTGGATTTGGGGTCCCCAGACCTCAGCATGGATCCAAACCCTGCCGCTCTGGTTTGGGATCTTGGGTGGTCACCTCTGTGATCGGCCACACTCACCTGGCCAATTCGGCCCTCAGCCAGACCCATGTGAGCAGCTGACATTGGCCAGGAGAGAAGAGCCACAGCCGGGGATGACAGGAGGGAAAGGGTAGATTCTGCCAGTCTTTTCAGGCCCCATGGGCTGAGCTCTTAGCCAGCTCCTCGGGGTCAAGAAGACCATCACTCAGAGAGCAAACACTGTTCCAGGTACTTTCCGGATTTGATAGCTTTTCTCTTCACAGACCAGGAGACGGAGGGAGGGTGAGGGGACAGTGACAGGCACTAAGGAGAGAAGCAGGGAGGAGCAGCCACCCCCCAATGGTACGCTCTTTCTGCACAAGCCACTAGTCCCTAACTCGGTGTCAGACTTGTTTCTTGGTAGGGTTCCGGCTGGAATTAGGGTTCCCCACACCACTGTCTTCTTTTTTCTTCCTTCCTCCTTCCTTTCCTCCCCCCACCTTCTGTCCCGTGTCTGTGTTTATGTGTGCATGTGCAAGCACACGTGTATGGAGGGTGGGAGTGGCCGTGGAGGTCAGAGAACAAGCTCAGGTGTCCTTCCTCGAGGGTCATTTACCTTTCTGTTGTTGTTGTTGTTGTTGACACGGAGCTCTCTTTGGCCTGGAATTCACCAAGTAGGTTAAGCTGGCTGCTCAGTGACCCTCAGATCCTGCATATTTCCTGCTCCTCAGTGCTGGGATTACAAATATGTACCACCAGGGACTTTGGCATGCTAGGAAAGCACTCTACCAATGACTAACATCCCTAGGACTTAAAAAGAAGTGATTTTTAAGATGGATCTTGCTAAGTTATCTGTGCTGGCTTTGAATTTCCAATTATCTCACCCACCTCTCAAGTAGCATTAGATCTGGCTAGAATCATACTGGTTCTGACATGGAATGGACCCGATATTAAGTTGTCTGCTTAGAGATGAAAGCACCCAGTCTTAATGGGAAGCAACTCATCCTAAGTCATCTGGGCAAATCACACATCTATCCCAATCTTCATGGACCAGGGACTTTGTGCTCAGAGGAGTAGGGAGACATGAGGGATTTCAAGCTGAGCAGGACCCAACCAGATGTGTGTTTGGGAAAATTTATCTTGACTCTCAGTGACGGCCTGCTAGAGCAGGAGGGCAGCTGGAGAGCTGAGGGAGTGATGGGGTGAGACATTTAAGAGATGATAGCTTAGCCGGGCAGTGGTGGCGCACGCCTTTAAGCCCAGCACTCAGGAGGCAGAGGCAGAAGGATCTCTGTGAGTTCAAAGCCAACCTGGTCTACAGAGTGAGTTCCAGGAAAGACACCAAAACTATACAGAGAAACCCTGTCTCGAAAAAGAAAACAAAAGAAATGATAGCTTTAAAATGCCAGAGGGCTGCAGAGATGGCCCAGTGGTTAAGAGAGAGCACTGGCTGCTCTTCCTGAGGACCTGGGTTCAATTCCCAGCAACCACAGGGCAGCTCACAACTGTCTGTAATTCCAGCCTTAGGAGATCCAATGTCCTCTTCTAGCCTCCAAGGACATCAGGCACACATGTGATACACGGACATATATGCAGGGGAAACACCCATACATATTAAAAAAAACTGCAAAAGGTTTGTTTTTAGTTGTGTGTGTGTGTGTGTGTGTGTGTGTGTGTGTGTGTGTGTGTGTGGTTTGTGCACATTTAGGTGCAGGTACCTGTGGAGACCAGAAGACAGCATCATATCCCTTAGAGCGGAGTTACAGGCAGTTGTGAGCCACCCTACGTGGATGCTGGGAACCAAGCCCAGGTCCTTCCTAAGAGCAGTACATGCTCTAAACTACTGAGCCACACCTCTCTAGTCCAGTGGTTCTCAACCTTCCTAATGCTGCGACCCTTTAACACAGTTCCTCATGTTAGTGACCCCTAACCATAAAAGTACTTCGTTGCTACTTCATATCTGTGATTTTGCTACTGTTATGAATCACAATGTAAATATCTGATATTCAGGATATCTGATATGCGACCGCAAAGGGATTGCGACTCACAGGTTGAGAACCACTGCTCTAGCCCCTGGTTTTTTTGTTTTTTTTTTTTGTTTTTTTTAAATGCTGGCTGTGACTCACAACCGGGGCTACAAATGGTGGCTTGAAACTGTCTAGATGCTAACGCTCGTGAAGTCAGTCAGGAGAATAGAGGCAGGATCATTTTTACTCCCCGCCACATCCCCAGGGCACAGCACAGTGCCTGGCTCACAGACAGGTGCTCAATCAATGTTTGTTGAATGGCCCTCTAATACGCTCCAATACCAATGATTAAGTGAATCCGTGAATGAATCGCCTACCCCACCCAGGCGGGGAAAGTGTGGCTTTGATCAGAGTCTTCCGTTTCTGAGAAAACCCGGGCGGTTCCGGTGCCTTTGATCTGGAGCCTTAATTCTCAACTGTCCTGCCCCAGCCAACAGCTCTGGCTGATCATTTCCTGTTTTCTGACCACCTTATCTCTCTCCCCAAACAATCTTTGGCTTTCTTTTTCTAGGTGACTCTGCTCCACGGCTCCTCCCTCTGGTTCTTCCCCTCCATGTCTCTGGCACAAGGGAGAGCTGACTGGTTGGAATGAGCCCTCTCCAAATCCAAGCCTCCTGGGGTGCAGGGACTTTCTGGGTCAGGCTCTAAGGCTCGAGGAGAGCAGAGGGCAGGACTGGGGTTGGGTATTGGTCCACATGCGGCTGGTGCTTATTAGGACAGAAGAGGGAGGGATGGAAGGTTGACTAACTGTGCCGGAATAACCATGAACACGCATAATCATAGACCAAGAAGATGCTTGGAAGAAAAGGTTACATTTTGAACACAAGGGGCCTGACTTTGGAGTATCCCCCAATTAACAAGAACCAACCAACCAACCAACTAACAAAAACCCTTGAAGATAGTAAGTGTTAGCTAAGCAAAGAGGCATACGGAGGAGCTCGCTAGTGGCGGCAGGCACATGGGCAAAGGTCCTGAGGTAGGCAGGAGCCGTGGTGGCCTGCTTGAGGGGCTGTAGCAAACCCCGTGGAGCCCACACACACAGTGAAATGAGGCTAAGGAGGTAGCCTGGGCTAGCCCCTGTGTATTAGACTAGACATTTTGTCTTTATCCCCAGAGCAATGGGAAGCAACAGAACACTTGTTTTGGTTTTTGGAGACAGGATTTCTCTGTGAAACAGGCCTGGTTGTAGCCCAGGCTGGCCTCGAACTCACAGAGATCCGCCTGCCTGCCTCTGCCTCCCGAGCGTGGGGATTAAAGGCGTGCGCCACCCCTGCGCCGCCGCTGCCACAGGTCATTTGAATAGGCACTGATGAGCCTGTGTTTTGAAAAGCCCTTTGCTGTAGAGTAAGTAATGCTAACAGACTGGGCAAAATGTCACATGAGGAGCCAGGTTCCAAAGCTGTAACTGCTCAGAAAGAGAGCCGGGTCAGGGCGGTGGTGGAGGAATTCCAGGCACATGACTGGCTTGGAGCCATCCTGTGCTTAGGAGGTCATGTGTTCAGTGGGTACACTCAGGAGTCTGCCCTAGGGAGCCCCAGGGCATTGCTGGACTTTGCCTCCCCACCGTCGCTGTCTGTTCTACTGGGAAGACAACCTAAAGGCAGGACAGACAAGTTGAAAGTGCAAAGTCCTGAAGAGGTCCAGACTGCATGTCTGCATGTGCCAAAGGCACAAGGCTAGTAGGAGAAGTTCTCTCTCACATGCAGCAGTGAGAACAGGATCCTGGGAAAGCCGCCATTAAGCCTCCCGCCCCCCCTGAAATTTGCAGGATTCTTGGTGCTAGGGATCTTCTGTGTATCTCCTGGGGCATGCCCCATGCCCTGGCAAAGACCGATTCCTTAGGGCTGAAGGCTGTTCCTGGAGATCCGGGGCCACTGAATTGCCCCAGCCAGTGAGAGGGGCATTCAGACTCGGTCCCCCTTTCCTCTTCCTGCCTCTGACTCACATTCTTGGAAGTTCATTCCTCTGTAACCTGATTACTCATGGAGCCTCCGCCCTTCCCACGCAGGCAGGCCCGCACCCTTCCCTGGAGGAAGGGCTGGTAGCAAAGCCCTGAGGTTGTGAATGCAGAAACCTAACAGCCATGCCCCCCACCCCATCCCAGAGAAAGGTCGGAGTCTCCCCTTTGGGGTGGGAGCTCTGCAGGGTTATGGATGCTCCATAGCTTTGGGGCTAGGGGCTCCTAGGCGCCCACCAGGAGTGTTTGCTGACAAGAGGCCTTGGCGTCAGTGACGTGTGAACAATGTGAGGGTAGTAGGTGTGGGTGGGTTAGAGGACCTCCAGCCCCTGCCCTGATGCACATCCCTGATACTGAGGGCTGTCTGTGACTCTGAAGGGCTCACCTGTGGGGGACAGGGCGGGCAGCTCGGAGTATGGAAGAATGCTTCCTCATCAGAGCCCATCCTGCCCACGTCACCCCGGGAAGCCCAGGCCCACTCCCTGCTGAGACTGTGAACAGGTCAAGTGTTAATGGTCTAGGTCAGAAGACCTAGAGTGTCTGGTCTCCAGCTGGCTTTTCCTTTCCTGTCCACCCTACGGGGAGAGGGACGATCTTGGTCATTCTCTTCTCTGGCATCTGGCTCCGCACTCTGCTTCACAGGCATGCTTTAGGGACTGGTCAGCTGACCTTCGGGGAGGGTTAGGAGTCACAGAGAGGGAGGAAAAGAGTTTCCAGTGACCAGCGAGGGGATCTGACGCAGCCCCAACATTTCATCCCCAGGCTGCTGTCCAGACTCACCAGCCTGAGCTGCACACTCAGGGGACACCATTCTCTCTGTTCCTGATCTTACTGCATTTTCATGTCTACCATGGTTATGAACGTCCAAGAGAAGCGATCAGCTACTCTGAGACAGTTCCTGACTGCTGGGGACACCAGGAGCCACAGGCTCCTAAGTGTAGATAAGCAAAATGACCACGGGGACCCACGGGTGCACAAGAGGCCATGGGAAGTTCACAGGGTCTGGTGGAGCTTTAAACTCTCTCTTCTAGAAGGACAGGGCAGAGCCACCCCAGTTACAATGGAAAGACATAAGGCTTAGAGAACAGAATGGAGTGGCGATTGGTGGATGTGGCCTCAGAGAGAAGGCAGGGCTTTAATCCATGGAGAGACCTGGAGTCTTCTCCTGCTTGCCCCAAGGACACAAGCAAGCAGAATTTCCGTTGGGTCTATACTGAGGAACCAAAATCCAGAGACCAGAGTCTCTTGATGTTCAAGTCTCTCTGAGGCTACCATCCTTGGGTGGCCCGCCTACTCCCTTGTAGCTGGACTGGTGGTGAGGTGTCACAAAAAGCCAGTAACCTGACCTTGACTCGCTTATAGGGTAGAAACTTCTTTGGGCCTCACGTTGCTGAAGCAGGACCACAGGAGGCAGAGCCGCGTGCTCGGTAACAACATCCTGGTGAGTGCACCCTATAGACTCTCAGATTGTCTGCTGTCCCTGGATGTCCTGGGCCATTCTGACCTTCATAGAGTCTGTACACCCTTTTCTTCACCTTGGGGATGCCTCACCAGCCTCCTGAGCCTCCTCAGGATGAATGGTTCTCTGTGGAACGTCCTCCAGTGAGCTGTAGGAACCAGGGGCCCGAAGGGAATTCCCTTTGGTCACTTTGCCTCCCTGGAGACGCAGAGATACAAACACATGCACATCCTGCAGAATTAAGAAGAGTTCACCACACCCTGGAGGATGCTCCCCTCCGAGCATCCTCCCAAGTCTCTGAGTCACCATCCCTTCACTGCAAACACCCAGAGGCGATGTGGGCTAGGGACAGGGCTATTTGTCCTCTCTGAGTTCTACCTCCCTGCGCAAATGTGGAGACACTTGTCCCCTTCTGCTTTTGGCAAGCTTTGGCCAAGGGCTCCTGGTTAAGCTCAGCCTTTCCATGTATCAAGTGGGGATGTTTGAGTCGCCTCTATATGGTGACTGTGGGGGACTAAACGGGGCAATATTTCCTGAGCAGAAGGGAAGTCGGCAGTGTGTGGCCCTCCTTGTCTTTCTTCTCTCTCTGCTCACTGGAGAACATTCTAGGATGGCTTACTCAGTTCTTAAAAAAAAAAAAAAAAAAAAAGATTTATTTACCGGTCCCCTTTTGTGCTGTAAGAAAGGCACTGATTTATTGGAGCAGTCTTCAGACATTTCTGACATAAAACAGGGAACAGAGAGGGAAGGAGGCTGGGGCGAGACTCAGAGAGAAGAGAAATTAGGTCTCACTATGTAGCCCCAGCTGGCCTGCAGTTTGCTATGTAGACCTGACTGGCCTTGAACTCACAGAGATCTGCCTGCCTCTGCTTCCGGGGTGCTGGGATTAAAAGTGAGTGCCACCACGAGGCCTGCCTGGAGAGCAGTCTTGATGTGTGAAGGAAGCGGGTGGGTGAGGAAGGGATGCGGGAAGCATCCCTGGGCCTTGCGAGTCTCTGGTTAGAGTTAGGGAAAATCCAAGGGGACAGTTTTGAAGGGATCACGTTCGCGTTGCCATCCTTGATAACGGAAGAACAAGGGGTGTCTCTAAAGGGCGGACAGGTGGGGCTCGCTCCTTGTGAGGGGAGCAGCCTGTGCTGTGGTTTCTGCGGATGCTTCAGTGCATGTCTCTTGCCTCCCACAGTCCACTGGTGTGTCCTGAGTGAAAGGATGGTCACGTGACCTTCAGAACTACTTGGGGAGGGGCTGGTGGATCTTTGTGAGTTTGAGGCCAGCCTGGCCTACATAGCAAGTTCCAGGCAGGCCAGAGCTACATAGTGAGTGAGATCTTATCTCAACAAAAAGGAGCCCCTGGGGGGGCCTAGGTCTGTACTTGTTATCTCATTCCCCATTGTTAGATTGGAGGCTCCTTGATGACAGAGACTTTGATTTTATTTTTTTAAGATGATAGACTACTGGTATGGATGGACTGGATTCTTTTGGACCTTGGCCTCTGCCTGAAGCTCCAGAACAGAATTCTGCTCATGGTCGGCTCCTCTCTCTGTGTTTGCCCGAGCGGGAGGAGGAGGAGGGAACCGGCAGATTACAAATGTCTCCTGCCGTGTGCTGCCCAAGGAGGTTGAGAGAATAACAGAAAAACAACCTGCTCCAGCCCAGCCCCAGAGCTAGACATGTCATTGGGGAGCATGAAAAAAAAAAAAAAATCCCAGCCCCACCCAGGAGGTTCTCAGAGTTCCAGGTAAGCTGTGTCTGGCCCGGCGATCCTCCCTCCTCTGACTTGTCTCCACGGGGCAGGGCAGGGGCCAAGCCAAACCAGAGTCCTTCTATCTCGTGGCAGCGAACGTGTTGGCTGGTGTTTGGCAGAGTGGCAGGGCTGGGGGTGGAGGTCAGGATGACAACAGCTCAGAAACGTCTTCAGGAAAGGAACAGAGTGTTTGCACTGTGGGCAAGTTAGGATCTGTCCGCGTGGGTCAGAGTCTGGGCAGCGGAGCTCACTGCGGCGGCGGGGTGAAGCGGCTCTTACTCGGGTTGAGTGTGTTGCGATTCTATTCATGCCGAGCGTGGACTGAATGCCCGTAGGCGCAGGCTATGGTACATGTGGGGTTGGGCAACGTGAGGACAAGGTTAGGACATTTAAGAAATCCTGCTCGCTAGAAGTGCCGGCGTGGGCACGGCTCTGCACTGCACGATGCAAAGAGAGCGGAACCGTGACCAGGGTGTGAGGAGGTGCTGGGGGAAGTGGGACACACGGGACAGAGAAGTCAAACTTCCCGAAGGTTGGAGAAGACTATTAATGTGGGCGATCTGAATCTTGAGGAATGAACGCGTAGGTGGCTTAGTGGCTAAGAGCACTTGCTCTTGAGAGGATGGGTTCGATTCCCAGCACCTACAATGGTAGCTCACAGCTGTCTGTAACTGTAGTTCCAGGGGAACCTGCTGCCCTCTTCTGGCCTCCACAGGTACTACCTACATGTAGTGCACAGACATACATACATACATGCAGGCAAAACACCCAAACACATAGAATGTAAAAAAAAAAAAAAAAAAAAAAAAAGAGCTGGGCGATGGTGGAGCACACTTTTAATCCCAGCACTTGAGAGGCAGAGGCAGGTGGATCTCTGTGAGTTCGAGGTCAGCCTGGTCTACAGAGTGAGTTCCAGGACAGGCTTCAAAGCTACACAGAGAAACCCTGTCCCGATAAATGAATGAATGAATGAATGAATGAATGAATGAATGAATGAATAATAAAAACAATAAATAATTAATTAATAATAAATAGATAATAAATAATAAATAAATAATAAGTAAATAAATAATAAAAAAGGAGTGACTGAGTAGGAACTCAAGAGGTAGAGAAGTGGGGGTGCAGAGCAAAATGGTGAGGGGTAGATAGAGCAAGTAGCTTAACATGAAGTGTGGAGGGCAGGGGGGGGGGGGAACAGGACTTAGTTTTTACTGAGCACTCAATAACCACCAAGTGCTGTGCTAGGTGTCTTGTCCATTCCATCCTCTGGGCACCCTGAGCGGCTAGGTACCGAGGAAGGGACTAACCTGGAGGAGGCAGATGGTTGAGCCAGGTTGAATTAGGTTTGTGTGATTCCGTGTGTGCTTCCTTAACCACACCAGTGGTGTCCTGGCTGCATTCTACAAGATTTATATTCTATAACAGTTTTAGGGTTCTGCAGAGGTGATTTAAGGACATGCTGGATTTTAGTCTCCCGTTTAAAATATGATCAACAGACTCTGAAATGTGTTATGCAACAAAAAGGCATTTCTCCCATGCCTGTGCCTATTTCTGAATAATTTATAAATGCAACATTGATGAGAAAGGCTGCACAGCCTGCTCAGGTCCGGAGGGAACCGTAGCAAGTGGAGCCAGGAAAATGGCTCAGTCGGTAAAGTGTTTGCCATACAAGACTGAGGACCCGAGTTCCGATCCCCAGTACCTGTGTAAAAGCTGGGCACAGTGGCCTCTGCCTGTAACCCTAGCACTGGGGAGGTAGAGACAGCAGGGCCCTTGGGGCTTGGGCCAGCCAGGCTAACGGAATCAGTGAACTCTAGGCTCAGGGAGAACACCCTGTCCAAAACAAAACAACACAGATGAATGTGGATGGCTGCCCAGATGGCTCAGTGGTTAAGAGCCCTGCTTATTCATAATTCCAGAAGACCCAGTTTTGGCTCCCAGTACCTACCTAGGAGCTCACAACCATCCGTAACTCCAGGGGCTCTGAGACTCTCTTCTGACCTCCTGAGACGCACATGGTGCAGGTATGTACTTGCAAGCAAAATACCCATATGCATAAAAAATAAATATCTTTAAAATATATCTCTTGGGCTAGAGAATAGGCTCAGTGGTTAAGAGCACTTGTTGCTCTTGCAGAGGACCCAGGTTCGATTCCCAGCACCCACTTGGCAGCTCAAAACCATCTGTTAACTGCAGTCCCAGGAGATCCGATGCCCTCTTCTGACCTCAGTGGGCACCAGGCACACAGGCAAAACATATTCACACACAAAAACTACTCCTAAATCTATGATGGAGGAAAATACCAGAAATCAACCTCTGGTCTTTACATGCATTTGCACATAGGCACACACATATATAACTGCACACACACATGCATGAACATATACATATGTACTTTCACATGCAGAGTAAATAAATATACAAGTGAGCCCTCCAAGCCCGTTGGTCTCCATCACAAAGCAGTTGGATTTCCAGTCCAAAGTCTGTCTTTTCTCTCTTCTTTCAGAAATGCCTTAACAGTAAATAGTAAATAAGAAAGGACCTCCAACAGGACAGTAGTGGCGCACGCCTTTAATACTAGCACTCTGGAGGCAGAGGCAGGAGGATCTCTGTTAGTTTGAGGCCAGCCTGCTCTACAGAGTGAGATCTAGGACAGGCACCAAAACTACACAGAGAAACCCTGTCTCGAAAAACAAACCAACAAACGAACGAATGAACGAAAAGGAACTCCAAGGGGAAATCGGTGTGGCAGAGGATGGCAGCTGAGTGAGCAGGCCAGAGGAGGCTGCAGTCTGACATGCTGAGCTCCCCAGAAGAGCCTGGAGAAGCTCAGGACTTTGATGGGCAGGGTGCAGCAGAGCACGGGCTTTACTGAGAGTCCATAATGGCGAATCAAACTTCTCTGACCCTTGAATACAGACTGCTTAGCCAGCCAGATGTCTTCTCTGCTCTACATTTTGTTCCTTCCCCCACATTCGAGGATGGTCTTTGAAAAAAACGAAACTGTCTGGGGGAAGATTAGGACAGCTGGGTTTAAGGTGGCTCCTAGAACAAAGCCCTTTGCTGGCTGGCATTTAGAAGTCTCCAGGCAGAGGGAACAGCCTGCTGGGAAACAAAGCCTCCCATTCATCCCCTCTTATCCATGTGCACAGGGCTTCCAGGAAACTTTGTACTGCTCCACTCTCAAATGTGAATGGACAGCCATAAGCCAGGAGCTATTTGAGGAAGCTTGAAATATGAACTAGAAAGACCAAGATAAATAAGCTGAAAATAAAAATCTCTAAAGAAACAGAAACAGTTCACAGACGGAAGGAACTTTAAAAGAAAGAATCCAACAAGATACTGTATCTATTAAACATGAGCAGTGGGGTGAAAAGGGAGCAAAAAGCAAAAAAAGTCTGTTGGATAAATACATATCTATATCTATCTATCTGTCTCTCTATCTATCCATATACACACATAAGTATATGTAATTAAAATCCAGTGGAAATGTTGAAATAGAAAATAAAGCAAGAAGGGAAAGAATCAGAATTTTTGTTAGAGTAAAGCTAGAGATGTTAAAAAACAGTCAATGAACTGGGCGGTGGTTTTAGTCCCAGCACTCAGGAGGCAGAGGCAGGATGATCTCCATGAGTTTGAGGCTAGCCTGGCCTACAAAGCAAGTACCAGGACAGCCTGGGCTACACAGAGAAACCCTGTCTTGAAAAATGAACAAAATCAAAAAACAAAACAAAACAAAAACAGTCAATGCAAAATGTCCAAATTAGACCAGTAAGTATCATTTGCACACCCAGTTAACGAGGTGTTGGAGGTGCTGGGGATTGAACCCATGGCTTCAGGAATGCTAGGCAAGTGCTCCACCAATTGACCATCTCCTTTTTTTTTTTTTTAATTATTAAGTGTTTTAGGGGAGAGAAAGCAGGAGAGGATTTTTTTTTTTCTTTCCAACAGAACTTCACAGACTGCAAAGATTTGTGTGTTGAGACTAACAGCTTGATAAATCCCCACCATAAAAAACAGACAGGATTTAGAGATTGTGGAATGCCTGGGAAGATGAGAAGACTCTACGATTCCAGACAAAGTGAAGTCACCTGTAAAAGAGCACAAATCAAGGCTGCAGAGGTGGCTCAGCGGTTAAGAGCACCGACTGCTTTTCCAGAGGTCCTGAGTTTGATTCCCAGCGCCCATGTGAGATGATTCACAACTAGCGATCTGATACCTTTGGCCTCCTTGGGCATCCACACTCCTGTATACAGACACAGACACATATAAACACCAAGAAAGGAACCATAAATCAGAAAGCACCAGACTTCTCACTAGCAATGGAGCAATGTGGCCAAAGTTCTGACTTGGGCAGAGGAGATTTTAAAAACACTCAAGAACTAAGACGGCCCGGGTGGTGGTGGTGGTGGCGGCAGCGGTGGCGGCGGCGACGGTGGTGGCAGATCTCTGTGAGTTTGAGGCCAGCCTGGACTACCAAGTGAGTTCCAGGAAAGGCACAAAGCTACACAGAGAAACCCTGTCTCGAAAAACAAAACAAAAAAACAAAACCCTAAGACTCTTTGCTCCGCACACGTCTTAGGAAGGTACTTGAACATTTGTTGCAGTAAAACAAAGGAGAAAACAAGAAAGAGGGAAACAGGGATCTTTGTCAGCATGTAAATTAATGTTTAAATTAATGGCTTGTAATGGCAATTAGCTAATTGATTGTGTTTTCTCTTTGTTAGGCTTACGTATCTGTTTATTTTAGTTCTGTAATGTGAGTTTCTGGTGTTTTGTTGTTTTGCTTTTAAAGCTTTGAAAGTGATTGTAGGGGTTGGGGATTTGGCTCAGTGGGTAGGGCGCTTTGCCTAGCAAGCGCAAGGCCCTGGGTTCTGTCCTCAGCTCTGGAAAAAAAAATAGAAAGCGATTGTCTAGAGATAATCTCTTGAAGGTGGGGTAACAACATCCCTAGACCTTTTAAAGAAAGCAGTTCTTTGACAGAGGTGGGGGGTGGTGGCAGCGGTGGCAGTGGTGGCTGCCAGCTTTAATCCCAGCACTCGGGAGGCAGAGGCAGATGGATCTCTGTAAGTTCGAGGCCAGCCTGGGCTACAGAGAGAGTTTCAGGACAGCCAGGGCTGCACAGGGAAACCCTGCCTGGAAAAACAAAACAAAACAAAGCAATTCTTTGACAATCATTTTTCAGAGTCTTCTCTTGTTATCATGCCATGACCTTGGGAGCAGGTTATTCACCGAGAGTCTCTTTCACTATCTAAAGGGATCGACTTAGACAAACTTCCAAATAAGTCCCAGAGTCTGCATTTCAGAGCAGCAGTGCAAGCCTGCCTGCAGTGAAAGAGGTAAAAGCACACCTATCCCGCGAGGTTTCTAGAAAGGCTGTTAAGTCTTAGCTATCCCTCTGCCTTCCCGCCTGCAGTGTGGCCAGGCCGCTCAGAGGTGGAGGAATGAGGAGACAAAGCCACTCTCTAGGGTGGGGCCAGGCAGAGGAGCCCGGGTCCTGGTGACACCACGGAGCTCCACAGCGACCAGAACCACCCACCCCGGGATTTCCTGTTAGACAAGAAAAACATACCCCTTTGTTGTTTAAGTTACTAATTGTTCCGTTTTCTGTCCTTTGAGGCAGATTCACTTTCAATCGAAATACCCTTACCCTTACGAGCTGCTTCCTGGAACACAGGTGTTTTTAGATTCTGTGAAATGTACCGAGTGAATTGAAGGCTAGAATGAGGGAGACCACCCTCTCCCGTCCCGTTCTCCATCTGCCCATAAACAGGAACCAACATTCTCTTGGAGGTTTGGAGGAAAGAAATTTTCAGAGGACTTTCTTGGTGCTTGACACTGATTCCACATTGTGGGAGCAGGTGGAACCCCCGAGTGTGGGATGCTGGGAAAGGGAACGGACCCTGCATTGCTCAGTCTGTCCCTGATGCTGTACGCAGCAGACCTAACTGGAATTGCATGCTCTCTATGCGCCTGCGTCCTCCAGGCCTCAGCTCCAGGCCGACCCAGCTCCTGCCCAGGGAGAACTTCAGTAGTCCAGCTGTTTCGCCTGGGTGGGTGGGTTATTTCAAAGCAGGGGAGCAGAATAGGAAGCCCACTTGGCTTTGGGTCCTAGCCATATCCTCCGGTCCATCTGGCCCCCAAAGAAAGCTGACATTTGAATCCCTGTGTGTCTTCTGTGACTATTTCTCCATTGGATCAAACTGGAGAAGTGGGGGGAGAGGGTGTGACTAACCAGCACCCACAAAACCCAACCTCTGTTGAGTACTTAGCCACAGTGAAAAAGTCTTGAGATTGAAAGTAAACACTGGTTTAAGAATGTTTGATGATTTTTAAACTCCACTGTTCATGTGTCTTTTGATCTTACCATGAGGTATATTTAATTTTTTTTCTTCCTGAGACAGGGTGTTTCTGTGTCACAGTCTTGCCTGTCTTGGAACTGGCTTTGTAGACCAGGCTGGCCTTAACTCACAGAGATCTTCCTGCCTCTGCCTCCCGAGTGCTGGGATTAAAGGCGGGTGCCACCCCACCACCTGGCTGGTATATTTAATTTTTAATTTAAATTCTTTTTTTTTTGTTTGTTTTGTTTATTGAGACAGGGTTTCACTGTGTAACCTTGGCTGTCCTGGAACTCACACTGTAGACCAGGCTGGCCCGCACAGAGATCTACCTGCTTCTGCCGGGATTAAAGAGGAGCACCACTACTGGTAATTTAAATGATTTTTAAGGTGAGTGCCTGGGCTGAGAACTGTTAAACCCTCTTGTGTTACGGTCACTAACTTTCTCTGCGGCCTGGCTTGTCCAGGCTTTAGTTTTACTGGTTATAAAACCAGGGCACCAGGACTGCAGGAGTGCTAGGCGCCATGGCAAGCTGTAAAAGTCCTGCGTTCACTCAACACCTTTTCTTGAGTGCCTGTATTGTTGAGCGCTGTGCTGGAGGCCGGTTGTACAAGATTATATAAAACCAGCCTGACAGCTGGGCGTGATGCTGCACACTTGTAATCCCAGCACTCCACAAACTGAGGCAGGAGGATTGCTGTAAGTTTGAGAGTGCCTGAGATACATAGTGAGTACCAGTCCAACCAGTAAGAGCTTGTCTGAAAAAAACAAAACAAAACAAAACAAACACAAAAAATCAAGCAAGCAGGCAATCAAAGCAACAAACAAAACCAACACATTTGGAGAGAGCTGGGAGGCTGGAGTCCCCAGGAAGACACAGACCACACAGGAACAATCGCAGGCATCTTATTCTCTTAATCACTGCCACTGTGACATAGGAACAGTTGGATTGGACACACATTCCTCCTGGTTCCCACTCATCCACACGCATGGAAAACCTTGCTTGCTGCTCCAGCAGCCACCCATGGAGGTGCCGTCGCCTAAGTAGCTGTGTTCCAGCCTCTGTGCTTGGGAAAGAACAGAGAGGCTTCCAAAGGGCTGGGTTTCAGATTTAAAAAGAAAGAAGGAAAGAAAAAGAAAGAACGGCTAAGCATTTTTTTTTAAAAGTTACAAAGTAAGAACATGTTTGCTCAAAAGTTAAGCAATAAAGAAAGAAAGCTTCCCCTTGGCCCTCCCCACTCCATGCTCACTTGGAAAATAGCAATAATGGGTAGATGCACATTCTTTGATTAGCTGTAGGAGGCAGGGATGGGGTCTACCTTGCCTGTGATGTGTCCCCCCTGGTGGATGTCAAATAACTATTTGGTAACTGAATTAATAATTAAGTAATAATCGTAAACAAAGATCATATGTGTTTATTTCTTTTTTCTTTTTCTTTTGAGACAGGGTTTCTCTGTGTAGCTTTGCGCCTTTCCTGGAACTCACTTTGTAGACCAGGCTGGCCTCAAACTCACAGAGATCTGCCTGGCTCTGCCTCCCGAGTGCTGGGATTAAAGGCATGTGCCACCCACCGCCCGGCTTTTTTTTTTTTTTTTTTTTTTTTTTTTTAAGATTTATTTATTTATTATGTATACAGAAGAGGGTGCCAGATCTCATTGCAGACGGTTGTGAGCCACTATGTGGGTGCTGGGAATTGAACTCGGGACCTCTGGAAGAGCAGTCGGTGCTCTTAACCTCTGAGCCATCTCTCCAGCCCACATTAAGCACTCTTAGCAGCTGAGCCACATCTTTAGCCTTTATATATTTTAATATTATAAGAGGACAGTGGCAGGTTAGGCTTAATGGTGCACAGCTTTAATCCTAGCACTTGAAAGGCCGAGGCAGGCAGGTCTCTGTGAGTTCGAGACTGACCCAGTCAACATAGTATGTTCCAGGACAGCCAGGACTACTAGTGAGACCTTGTCTCAAACAAACAAACAACAAAACAAAAAACCAAACAACAAAAATGAGGACAAAAACAACCAACATCCCATGCACAGAATAAAAAGACAAAGTGATGTATGTTTTTCTCTTTGTACCTTATTCTCCTTCCCCCTCAATCAATCTATTACGGACATCTCTCTGTGTATTGTTTTAATTTATTCATTCCTTTTGTTATGGGTTGTATTGGGTCCCCCTTTAAATGGTACATTAAAGTACCCAGTCCCTCGTGCTGATGAATGTGACCATATTTGGAAGAGGGTTTTAACCCATATGTTCGAAGTCCAAGGAAGGCTGACTTTGGCAGCCCCTTGGTTTCTCTGGACTTGTCATTGTCTGAATGACAAAAAGCCCAGCACAAAGAATTTCTGTTGTTTTAAACCACTTAGCTGTGGCCCTTTGCCCTGGATAAGGAAGCCACTCTTGGTATATTTGGTTGTTTCCAATTGTTGAGCTGTAATAATGACACCTGCTTCCATTTTTCTGCGCCGCGTGGGCTGTCTGGAGCAGCGGCCCTAGAATTTGTTCTTTTTCTCCAGGAAGCCTCTGGAGCAATCACGGACCAAAGCCCGAAGGCTTTAGCCCTGGTGTAACCTTGACTGGGATGCCAGCTAACACTCGGGACACCTGTGTCCTATTTGGGACGTGCCCTCCACTAAAGAAGTATTTGTTGCGCATTTGAAATGCAAATTTCATGGGGCTTCTGGGTTTTTATTTGCCAAATCTGGCCTCTCTGATTCTCTGAGCAGTGGGCAACTCACACTGGACCAGAAGGAGCCCCGGGAACCTTCTTTGTTTGGGGCTCTTTGTTTCCTGACTGCAGAGGCTTGGAGAAGAGTCCCGGCTCCTCCGTGCTCCTCTAGTACCCCGACTGCGAGCAGTGGCACCAGCCTCCCCAGGACTCAGCCCACGGCAAGAGCTCCCTGCTCCTCCCCTCTGCACCGGCATTTCCATCGACTGCTCCCGGCCTGCGCTCTCGCCCCTCCGCTGCATGGCAAAGGTGGGTGGGCTCGCTTTGTCCGCTCATGCTGTGTGAGGGGAGCCTGGGAGAGGAGGGCAGTGCTTCCTAATCTTGCCTTGGTTTAAGAACTGATTGCCGGAGGGCTAGAGGTGCTACTCCATGGGGCTGGAGAGGTCGGTCGCTCAGGGGTTAAGAGCACTTGTTGTCACAAAGGACCAGGCTTCCCTCCTCAGGCATGCATGTGATGCACAGAGGTACGTGAAGGCAAAATACTCATGCATGTAAAGTAACAATAAAAAGAAATTAGCCGGGCGGTGGTGGCGCACGCCTTTAATCCCAGCACTCGGGAGGCAGAGGCAGGTGGATCTCTGTGAGTTCTGAGGCCAGCCTGGGCTACAGAGTGAGTCCAGGACAGGCTCCAAAGCTACACAGAGAAACCCTGTCTCAAAAAACCAAATAAATAAATAAATAAATAAATAAATAAATAAATAAATAAATAATAAAAAATAAAAATAAAAATAAAAAATTAATTAATTAATTCAAAAAATAGATAAGTGGGGTAGTGACTCCCACTTATAATCCCTGCACTTGGGATTCTTGGGATGCTGAGGTAGATGGATGGTAATGAGTTTCAGGTCCAGTCTGGGTTACAGAGTGATTTCAGCCTTCCCTGGAGCTCCAGTGTGAGACCCTGCCTCAAAAAAGCAGAAAACCAAAAACTCCAAAACAATAACAACAATAACTAAACAACAACAATAACAAAATGGAAGGAGGAAGAACAGATTCGTTTGATCGGCATCAGTCGTCTCCAGGGCCGGGTCGCTGTCCTGTGAAGCCCCCCGGCCTTGTCTGCAAGGAACTGTGCTCTGACTGAGTTCTGCAGTCTCCGTGGGAACCTGGCAGGAGAGGTTTGGAAGCAAGGAGAGGGAGCCCAGGAGAGGAGGGAGGCCAAAGGCCAAGAGCCAAAAAGGAAGGGAGAGCCTGGCGAGTGGAGCTGGAATGCAGAAAAGAACGGCCCAACAGGCTGGAGGAAGCCACATCTGCTTGGGACTTGCTGGCTGATTTAGAATTCAGCCTAAAAAGCAACAAGAATGGCCTTGGAGCAAGGGACCAACTGAGTCCCTTTCAAAAGTGAGCCTGGGGTTGCCTCCTTTCTGCGACACTTGGCTTCTGCAATGTCACACTGCTCCCCATTCAACCCCCCAGCTCCCGAATCTGGCGAAAAGCCACGCTTACGGGCAGATTCAGCAGGGCCTTTGTGTGAAGGGTGGGGAGTGGTGGACATTTAATGCTCTACGTGGTGCAGGGAGGGGACCATGCTTGGGAGAAGTAGGCGCAGGCATTCCGGCCAGAGCTAGAACATTTCCATATTAGACAAGTAACTTCAGCAAATATTGTTTTTGTTATTGAGATGATGCTATAAATGTTAGGAGTATGTGGTAGGCATACCACACGTCCTCCCGTGAGCTCCCTCGAGTGTGGGCTGGACTTGCTTCCTAATGAATAAAACATGGCAGAAATGAGATGTCCTTTTGGAGATTAGGTCCTGGAAAACGGGGACTCTCATCTTGCTCTTACTCACTCCCCACAGCCTCCGCCTTTATTTGCTGTGACAAAGCCAGCTGCCTCGTGAGGGCCATCCCACGGAGAGGCCAGTGTGCCAAAGGCCTGAGGTGGTGAGAAGATGGAGGCCTTCAATCCAACATCCATCCCACAAGGAGTTGGATCTTGCCAACAACCACGTGTGTGAGATCTTGGAGGTGGATCCTTCCATGGCAGAGCTAAGGGATACATACCATGACGGCAGCTTGCAGACACCACACCTGCACCCATCACCAGCAGAAACTGAGACGACAGATGTGCTTGTTAGGACACTAACCTTTGGGGTACTTAGTTCCATAGCAACAGGCAACTAATGCAAGTGTGATTTGGGAAAGGCCAGCCATATCTGTTCTGTTCCCCCATACACATTTCTTTTTAAATATATATTCTTATTTTTGTTTTTTTGAGACAGGGTTTCTCTGTGTAGTTTTGGTGCCCGTGCTGGATCTCACTCTGTAGCCCAGGCTGGCCTCGAACTCACAGAGATCCGCCTGGCTCTGCCTCCCAAGTGCTGGGATTAAAGGCATGCGCCACCACTGCCCGGACTTTTTTTTTCTAATAAATATTGTGTACGTTGTGGAGGCCAGAGACAGCAATTCAGGAATGCTGTCCTGTGCTTGGAAGGTAAGAAGGTAAGTGCATCCTAGACTGAGCAATCCCCATAGACCCTTGCATATGCATTGTCGTAAGCTGAAGCCAAGGTGGGGGCACTAATGTGGAAGTCTTTGCTTAAAGGGGTAGGGTAACAATTAGACATCTCGGTTCATGATCTGGTTCTGGTGCTCTCAGGCTGCCGTCAATAAATAGAAACTGTCCCTATCGGGCTGGCAAGATGGGTCAGCAGGCAAAAGCGCAGGCTGGAACCTGAGTTTGCTCCCTGGAATCCACAGTGGGGAGGGA
The DNA here is from genome assembly GCF_004664715.2 of Peromyscus leucopus. NCBI lineage: Eukaryota > Metazoa > Chordata > Mammalia > Rodentia > Cricetidae > Peromyscus > Peromyscus leucopus. Next base: position 93,351,586 of record NC_051086.1, on the reverse strand, counting down.
GAACAGACTCCCAAAAGTTGTCCTCTGATCTCCACATTGGTACGGTGGCACGCATGCATCTGCAATCACCCGTGCATATCACACACACACACACACACACACACACACACACACACACACATAATAAATAAAATATCAAAAAAGAAACTACCTGTTATCTTAACTAAACTTTACATGAACAGCTAGATTGCTGTTGGAAGGTGAAAGCCATCGATAACCAATAATCAAAACTACCCTGGGAGAACTCCATGCATTACCGGAACCCAGGTCAAGAATGATTTAGGTTGTTGTCCTTGTTGGTTTCCAGTTTCTCTCCCATTTCCTCGGAGCACTGGGAATTAGAGTCTATCTTGGACATGAGCAGAGAACCCCCTTCCCCCACAAGCATAGTTGACTGAATAGCTAGTTAGGTGGGAGGGCCAGGGATTAGATGTATAGTAGGAACACTCGCTCTCTCGTTCATTCCCGGCAGCTCCACAGCTGTGGTTTCCCGGGCTTGATTGCCCATTGTGTCGAAGCTCCAGTTTCTGAAACCACTTCCCTGTTTTGGTTCCCAGCTTTTGACCTTTCAAGAAAGACTTCCATGCATGTATTTATGCAGATTAATGCTTGGCTTCCATTCGAATTGTTTCCTTGGGATAAATTCCCAGGAATGAGCTGATTGGGTCAAAGGGGGTGGGGTGGGGGTGGGGCTGGGGAGAAGAGCTCCATGCCCCTTGCTAGGAATTGCTTTATTGCTTTCTAACGACATCAGAGCAACTCAACAGCCATGGTTTACAAACTGTGAGGGGTCAGCTTCAGGGCAACATGTTATTCACACCCAGAAAATCAACTCCCAGGTCCTTCACGACTGCCCAAGAAGAAGACGGAAGTGGGGTTCACTGCACAGAATTCTGGACTGGACCGGAGGATGTCAGAAAGTCTAAGCCCTAGCGAACAGAATGAATCACGTCCTGCTTGAAGTGTCAGTAATAGGTCTTGAGTTCGAATTCTTCTTTCTCCTGAGGCAGGGTCTTAGGTAGCCCAGTATGGCCTCAACTAATAACTGATAGTAACCTTTAGCTCCTGATCCTCCTGCCTCCATCTCCCGAGTGCTGGAATTATAGCCATGTGTCACCTCCCCTGGTCGGTTCTGAGTTAGAATTCTGACTTTGCCTCTGAGTATTTCCAGGCAAGCTACTTTAACTGTCGGAGACATTATTTTTTTTCTTTGTATTTGTAAGGCAGAAACTATAGTGATTCTGACCCCCATAAAAATAAGACAAGGGGCCAGAGAATCGGATCAGCAGTTAAGAGCACTAGTTCTTGCACAAGCCCAGGTTTTATTCCCAGCCCCCACAGGGCTCACAACAGTGTATGATTCCAATTCAAGGGATCCGACACACTCTTCTGAAGTCTGAGGGCACCAGGCATGAACATGGTGCACACTCAGGCAAAATCACCCCTATGAGCCAGGCAGTGGTGGCGCACACCTTTAATCCCAGCACTCAGGAGCTAGAGGCAGGCAGATCTCTGTGAATTCAGGGCCAGCCTGGTCTACATAGTGAGTCCCAGGACAACCAGGACTATTGCACAGGAAAACCTGTCTTAAAACAAAACAAAACAAAAACAACAATAACAAAACACCCCTACACATAAAATAATAAATCTACAAAAAAGATTTAAAAAGTGACGAGAAACTACTGAAGTATTAATATAGAGAAAGTGACAGGAACAGGCGGTAAAAGTTCTGTCAGTACGCAGTGATTCATTTGCACCACATTGTGACTCAGCCTCAGTTTCCATCTCAGCCCCATTTGCTTCCTCTTCTGGAGTTTCCACAAGAGAACCCCCCCCCCCATTTCACCCTCTCCTTGTCCCTTTGAGGCCCAATAGTAATCTTGGTGCTGCGATCTTGAGTCTAATAGTCTTTGGATGCCCCCTTGTGGACAGATTTCATTCATAGCCTCTCAGCTAAAGGTGTGTGTGTGTCTGTGTGTGTGTGTGTGTGTGTGTGTGTGTGTGTGAGAGAGAGAGAGAGAGAGAGAGAGAGAGAGAGAGAGAGAGAGAGAGAGAGATTTGGGGTGGGATAAAAAGATGTGTGTATGTGGACTCTGTTTCCAGCTAAAATAAAAAGTAGGGGACCCCCCCCCATCTTCCTTGTTGGCTAAGAAAGGACGGCTCTCTAGACTCTCTAGATTTACCTGTATTTATAGATAGGAGCTGTGTGTGCTATGGGTGCATTCACATGTGTGCATGGGTGCACGCGCACCTGATATCACTCTTCCTGTCTTGGAGAGCTCGTGGGATTGGTTGAACAAGGCCACTGTTACACAGACTGGTCATTTCACTTCTCCTTCAGATGGACACTTAACTCCACAGACTGTCCACTGAGTGCCCGCTGTGTGCCTCTGAGAGGCAACAATGACCAAGACAGAACTCTCTCTGCCCTTGACTGTCGGATGAGATAGACAGCTAAGGACATCCCTGCAACCCAGGGCCTGTGGACGCCAGGGAAGCTGCCTGGTGGAGGAGACTGGGCTGATCCATGACAATGTGGATACCTTGGCTCCTGCCCTGCTGTGGGGCAGAGGCACTGTATGGAGAACTCAGTAAGGTTTTAGAAGAAAGGAAGGCCGTTCCTGAGCTTCTTCCGGGATAAGCCAGGGGTATTGGCAATGATACCCACATTTCTATCGACTTTGATGTTTTCTGATCTTTATTCACTCATCCTGAGGAATCCTTTTTCTTCCCTTCTTCAGTCACGCTCCACCCACTTCCCTGAAGAAATGGAAACCAGATTGTGTGGTTGAAGCAGGAAAACACTGGCGTACTCTCGCAGGCCACGGATATATGTTTCTGTACGCTCACCCCGCCCTGCTGGGAACCTCCAGCTGCCCAGGCCAGAAGTGACATGATCAAAAGGACATGATCATCAGAAGTGACATGACAGGCAGGGACTGAACCGTGGCCATTCAAGGTCGCAGTGGGGAGGTCACTGGGCTTGTTAGACCTTGTTTCTAGTTCAGCAAAGTGCACACTGGCCTGACCTCGGCGGCGGCGGTGATAAGGTAGGCTTATCATATGAGAAGTGCCCTCTGCTCTGAAGAGGACCCAGGAAGCTTCCAGAGAAAAGAAACTGAAAGGCAACTACACTGAAGCTGTTTAATGTGGATCAGACACTTGTACTGCAGGGGTGAAGGTGTGACCAGAACACGGACTTGCCCTTTCTGTTGACAACAGTTTGGTGGGAGGTAGGGGAGGGTGCCAGATATGGGTCAAAGGCCTGTTGGTGACTCTGCTCTCGGTGATAATCAGAAAGCAATTTATTCGCTGAGAGTGACTTTGGCCAAATGACCTAACTTTTCATTGTGATTTTTTTTTCTCAATATGGATGAAAAGTCTACCATTAAGCAATAGTAGTGTCTTTCTGCCTGCCTGCCTGTCTTTCTTTCAGATTTTAAAATAGAATTTTGCAGTTACTGAGGCTGGCCTTGAATTCACTCTGCAGCCCAGGTTGTCCTTGAACTTGTGATCGTCCTCAGGTTCCTGTGGAGGTACTCTGGGGATGGACTGACACAGGAAATGCGGAAGTGTTTATCTTCAGGGCAAGGTCATTGCTCTGTTGGTGAAGCCCGTGTTACCCAAGCATGAGAGTCCACACAAAAAAGCCAGGGTCCTCCCCTGTAATCTCAGCTTGGGGGAGGCAGAAAGGAGGCTCTCTGGGGTTGCTTGCCTCTGCCAGGCTAGCTGAATCAGTTCAGGGAGAGACCCTATCTCAAAAGATAAGGGGGAGAGTGCTTGAGGAAGATACCCAATGCTAATTGGCCTTACACACGGGCACACACATAGGCAGCCACATAGGTGCACCCAGGTACATACATGTACACAGAGAGACAGACAGAGACAGCAGACAGACACACAGACACAGACAGAGATACACACACACACACAGTTCCTAGCATTCAGGAAGCACTCCCAAAGTTGGTAGCAGTTTGTATTGGTCTGGCCAGGCTAACTGGTATAACAAACAGGCCCAAGAATTACTAATTGCTTAGGGACAACAGAGTGCCTCTTGTCCTATTTTGCTCTAAGGAAATGCCAGGCTAGGCATTGGAGCTGCTCAGAGACCAGCTGGAGCTGACAGTCTGCCACCTTCATCGGTGGCTCCCAAGATCACGTTGGCCACGGGTGTCTGGCTAGTGGACCAGGAAGAGAGAATGAAGGCATGCCAGCTTTGGCCCGGAAGGGGCATCTCTGCTCACATCCCCTGGGTGGAAACTGATCATGTGGTTCTATTTTAATGCTATGGAGGCTTGGGAGGTATGGTCCCTGGCTGGGCACTGCATTCCCAGGGTCAACCCTAGACCCTGTGAGGGAAGCAGGAGTCTGCAGTAGACAAGGGTGTCTACTTCCATTACCATCGCTGCTTCCTTCCAGGGCAAACTGTCACAGGCCTGTCACACATGGCAGGCAAATGTGAATGTGGGTACGGGGGGGGGGGGGCGGGGGTCAGTTCTGGAACAGGCGTGGGGGAGATGCATGTGTTCTGGTTGGGGGGGTCAGGCAGTGCTGCTCAGGGTGGGTGGAGTTCAGGGGTTGGGGGAAGGGTCCTTAGAGTCAGAATTTCCACGGAGGAAGAGCGAGACAGCAGTTAGCAGGGAGGACCCAGGTCACGGGGAGTCACAGGACTCTCATGACCAGTCAGGAGGCAGCAAAGTGCAGGCCTGGAGAGTTTGTGGGGTGGAGAGGTGCGTAGGGGGCCCACCAGGAAGGCCTGGGATGTCAAGATAAGGGCATGGAAACTGGGAGTCACGCCTGGTCTTCATGCAGTGCCGTCCAGGAAAGCGGGTGGTCACGGGAGTAAGCAACAAGAGATGGGAGAGGGGGCCGTGAGGACCAAGAAGGAGACAAGAGGGGAGGGTGGAAGAGTCAAGCAGAGGAGGAGGAGGAGGAGGAGGGACAGGATGGGGCTTTGACCCGACCTGGGGCCCATCTTTCTCTCCTGGGCTCCCTAAGCAGTCACCTAGCCGCCCCCTTCCAGGAGGGTTCCGGTCTGGGGCCCAGCTCTCTGCAGCCAGCCGGCCCAGCACGCAGAGAGAGGCCTTATCTCCCTTGGCTTTGTTCTCCCTCCAGGAAGGAAGTGGCTCCAGTGGCCCGTGGGCGGGACATTCCTTGGCTTGGCTCACTGTTCCCAGATTTCTCGTGATTCCTGGTGACAGAGCTGGCATCTCTCACCAGCCTTGGAGAGGGCCAGAATCTTTCTCAGGAACACTCTGAACCCTAGGAAGCCAGAGTCTTCTTTTCAGCTACCCCAGTTCTCCGGTATAAAAGCCACCTCCAGCGGGGGAGGCCAGGGCTGGAAAACACACTGAGGGCACAGCAGATGAGGACTGGGGTGTCGTGGCTGAGAACCACAAACTCCAAGGACGACCACCACCAAGACACACACCTGCAGGGAACAGAACGCAGGAAAATTCGCTGTAAAACGTTGCTTGTGGGAATTGACATTTGTAATGGATTGTGACGCACACAATTCTAACAGATGACATGTTTCTGATGGCTAGGGTGATAGGAAGAAATTGGGAGAAGAAATTTGAAAGTAAGGAAGACACAGGACTTTTTTTTTTTTTTTTTTTTTTTTTTTTTTTTTTTTTTTTTCCGAGACAGGGTTTCTCTGTGTAGCTTTGTGTCTTTCCTGGATCTCGCTCTGTAGACCAGGCTGGCCTCGAACTCACAGAGATCCGCCTGGCTCTGCCTCCGGAGTGCTGGGATTAAAGGCGTGCGCCACCACCGCCCGGCTTGACACAGGATTTCTTATGGGAACATGAATTGGTGCAGATTTTAGCGGCTAGATAAAAAGTCAGTGGGACCCTGTGGTGTTGGGGTAGCGGTCAGAGGAGGAGGAGGAGGAGGAGGAGGAGGAGGAGGAGGAGGAGGAGGAGGAGGAGGAGAGTTTGTATAGGGGCCTGTGTTTCAAGATGCAGGCCGTCGAGCGTCTCAAGGCTTCTGAGCATCCGCTGCATCCGCCAGGGTCTCCTCTTTATTTAGCACACTTCTCCCAGCCGCCTTGGCTCTGGCAGGAGATCTTTTAGACTTCAGGGTAGTCCCGAAGGTCACTTGCCATATCTGCACAGGCCACCAAGAGGCCAGAGGACTGGAGGACAGGAAGGTTCTGCTCTGGTCTCAAGAATCAGTTCAGGTTCCCCTAAAGGCTTGTGGTCCTGGGAGGTATCAGGCTAAGGTGGAAAGAGAACCTGGGGGCCCGGGGCTTGCCCTGCTTCACTGGCTGGGACCTGGGCACGTCAGTAAGCACTCTGGGCCTTGGTTTCCTCAGTGTGGCAGAGGCTAACAGCCCGGCCTGCTAATGGTAGAATGAGGTCACTGCCGTGGCCTACTCACAGTTGTGCGTAATAAATGTCAGTTTCCCCTAAACTGGGGTTGACGTGGGTGGGGAGGCAGGGGGGGTCAGTGATCCACATTGCTGCCAGCTCAGACCTGGTCCGGTACCGTCTGGGAGGAGCGCCGTTCCTTCTCAGGCCTCGCTAGCTCCCTTCCTGCCCCTTTGCCCTGAAATGAGGAGGGACACTCTAGGCCTCAGAGCCCCTGCATTTCTCCTCCTGTCTCCTCAGGTGCCGCCCCATCCACCTGGCAGGAGTTAGCGGGCTCTCGAGGCTGTGGGCCTCTGGGAGAGACGGACTTGGCACCGGCCAGCAAGGGAGGCCCGGAGGAGGAGGGCCTCAAGGCCAGGCCCAGGGGCAGGGATCCAGGCCATCAGCAGGTGCCCCCCCCCCCCAGTTCTCCATCTCCCCTTCTTTCCTTGGCTTTCCTGGTACTAGAATCGACAGGAGCTTGTATGGCAAAACTCACTTGCCAAAGTACATGAGAAGTGGGTGTCCGGAGGGCAGGGGTGGGGGTGGGGGTGGGGCAGGCTGGCTCCTCTGCTGTTCTTGAAAGGGGCCTGAACGGACTCTTGGCCTCCTGCCTCCAGACTTGGCAGGTAGCAATGGCACCAGACCCGTCTTGGTTCTAAATCTGGCCCTGCATCTCATGGGCTGGGTGATGCTGTGTGTGGTACTGATTTCTTTCGGCCTCGGTTTCTCCCAGTTCATTTTCCTTGGCTGTAAAATGGGAATAATGTCATCAGTATTGTGAGGATTAAATTGCTAATAGCTGCGTGGTTAAGAGTGAACATAGTGATTGACACAAGTTAGGAGACTCTGAAGCGTCAGTTACCCGCCCTCCTCTGTTCCCGCATCCCTTCTGCTTCTCATCCTCCCTCCCTCCCTCCTTCCCTCCCTCCCTCCCTCCCTCCCTCCCTCCCTCCACTTTCCATCCTGTCAGAGCTCTGAAATAGGAGACCTGTTGGCAGGGAGAGGCAGCCCCTTCTTCATAGAACCCATCTGGACCCCGGGGGGAGACTGAGGCATGGCAGTGACCTGACTCCCAGGTGCAGATTTCAGTCTGGAGATGACATCCACTGTAGTACAGACCACCTCTGGGGACAGACTCTTTATAACCCTTGTCTTTGGGCCTCAGTGAGACGGGGACAAGCCTGTTGGCCAGCTGGAATAGGAGGAAGGATGGAAACTAGCCGGCCTGGGCTTTTCCTTTTTCCCAGGACTAGTTAGTGTCTTTTATCAAAACTCAATAGTCTGGATAGCCCGGTTCACCCTGCCAGCCAATTTAGAAGGAGCCAGAAGCTAATTCACACTCAAATGTTAATAGCAATAAATGAATCAATGATAGTCACCCCCAGGGGTGTTGATGGCTGTTAATGACTTTCAGGTTCTGCCAGCTGCTTTCAGAATGCCTCAATTCCCTTGAGCTACATCTGTCTTGGGCTCAGTCGATCGGTCGTTCAGCACTCTCTCTCAGCACTGGCTTCAAGTGCAGAAAGATTTTAAGAATGTTGCCTCTTGAAGAGCGGAGGACCCAAACAGGGTGACCTAGAGCACTCATAAGCAGGGAACAGAAGCCGAGGGGCGGGGCTGGGACAGGAGCCGGTAACACTGGTGCCACTGAGGTAGCGGTGGGAGACAGGGTGCAGCGCGGAGCCGCTCTGTCCGTGGGGTGGGCTGCTGCACGCTGCTCTTCAACAGAGGTGACACCAACATGGGTGACATACGTCGTGTCTGTCTCATCAGACCCTCTGGACCCTTCAGATGCTTTTGGCGGGAGGCTGGGTCAAGTAGGTTACAGCCTCCCTTGGGCATAGCTGGCCAGTTCTTGGGGCAGGACATCGCTCTCAGGAACGCAGGCCTGAGTTGAGCTCAGTAGTGGGGCCCAGCAGTGAGTAACAATCTTATTGGGCGAGGAAGGACCTGGGGGAGCAAGTTCTGATCCTATGTGTGTGGAACCTGCGGCCTGCGTTGTGTGTAAGTTCCCAGATGATGGGGCCCCCCAGAAACCAGTGGAAATGGCTGCCCAGCTAAGGAAAAGATGCCACCCTGCGCCGGTCCCTTCCAGCCTTTCCCTGGAGGGTTTCTCTCTCCCTCTCTCCTTTCTCTGCCTCCCCGGGTGTGAACCTCCCCCTGGTCACTGGCTGTGGAGTCACGAGGACTGTGGCTGCCCTGCCCTGTGGTAGCAGGGGGGCTGAGTGGGAAGTGTGGAGAGGGCTAGTGAAACGGGTGGTGGGACTACCCCTATGAGAGGGGGGGAGGGGGGGAGAGGAGGGGGGAGCAGAGGGAGAGAGGGACTGGGAGAGGGAGCAGAGGACTATGGGCAGGACACTTTCCTCACTGTGACCTCAGAGGTCCCCTCTGGCTCTGACATGGTAGGTCAGGGATGAATTCATTCACTCACTGATGCTCCACCACATGCAGGCCAGTAGAGGAAGACAGTTAATCTTTAATGGGGGTCAATCAGTCACCAACCATTGAGAACTTCCTGTGAATGCCTCATCCCTTCTCCATGGCAGGATCTGGCCCCGGTGTGTGTTTGAGGCTGGAGAAACCCTGCGTCTGGAGAGTTTGGGGGTGGGAGACATTGGACACCTCTCTCTCTCTCTCTCTCTCTCTCAGACCCTTAAATAGTGATGAGGAACTTATTCATTCTTTTCTTGGTCCCGGAGCCCGCTTTGTTGATAGACGTGCCAGCTGGGGCCCACCGTAACTGTGATGCCTCTGGCCAACCGCAGGTAAACATTCAACTTTGTACCTAAGAAGCTTCCCTCTCAGGGCTGGGTTCCTGTCAAGGAGAGAAAGTTTCCATTGAGTGTGTGTGTGTGCGCGTAGCGCCCACATGCTGGCGGAGGGACTCTTATCTTTTCCTCTTTGCAGAAAATCAGGTCAGTGGTTTCGCAGCTGCCATTGACCTCAAGGTGCAGGAGGGAGGTGGCTCCTGCTGCTGTGGCCTGAGGGTCCAAGCTATGAGGCTACAGGGTCCCCAGAAACCAGTGGAAATGGCTGCCCAGCTAAGGAAAAGATGCCGCCCTGCGCCGCGTCCCTTCCAGCCTTTCTCTGGAGGGCTTCTCTCTCTCTCCTCTCTTTCTCTGCCTCCCTGGGTGTGAACCTTCCCCTGGTCACTGGCTGTGGAGTCACGAGGACTGTGGCTGCCCTGCCCTGTGGTAGCAGGGGCCTGAGTGGCAAGTGTGGGGAGGGCTAGTGAAACAGGGTAGTGACAGTGGTGGCAAGGGCTCCGACCTTCTGAGCACTTTCACACTTGTGCCTGTACCTTGCCCACAACACAAAGCCGGGAGAGGTGACAGCAGAGGTCGCAGGCGGGTGTTAGCGTGCCTGGCTGATGCTCATGACAGTGGAAAGCTACTTCAGAGCATCCCAAGTCTCACCCAGGCCTCAGACTCTCCTTCTGGACCCCTAAGGGCCCTGGAATACCACCTCAGAAATGCAAGGGAAATTTGTTCTTGGTGGTAGCAAAGGTGTCTCTAGTAGCGCCAGGTTGGACCTGGAACCAGAGTGACCCAAGCTGGATCTTTTGGGTCTGGGTCTGTCACAGATGTCGTTGTGACCCTTGCCGTCTCAGAATTGGATGATGCATGGATCTGCTTCCTAGGCCTGAGCTGAGTACTGTGGGGGCAGGGTCGAACACTCTGTGGCTCTGGCAGCCCTCCATTCTCTTCCTACCCTGTTCTTAAAAAGTAACCCCGACAGCTCAGCTGGGTGGTGGTGGTGGTGGCGGCGGCGGCGGCGGCGGCGGCGGCGGCGGCGCACGCCTTTAATCCCAGCACTCAGGAGGCAGAGGCAGTCAGGTCTCTGTGAGTTCGAGGTCAACCTGGTCTACAGAGTGAGATCCAGGATAGCCAGAACTATTAAACAGAGAAACCCTGTTTCAAAAAACTGAAGGAAAAAAAGAAAAAAGGTACATGGCCTCATCCATTATCCACCCCACCTGCTAAATCCTCCGGGTTCTGCTTTTGCTTCCCAAGCTGTTTCTCAGAGCTCAGACAATGGAGGCTGCTGATCTGATGGAACCTTCACCCCATCCAGCTGCTGAGAGCCTCCTTGCAGCCCCACCCCCTCAGCCCCCAGCCAAGCCAGAAATCATCTGTTAGCCATCCAGGGTCCTGGCTGGATTGCCAGATGAGACCCTCCCACCTCTTCCTGGAAGTGAGCCCCCTGGCCCTCTGCTCCCCGCCTTCCCCCTCCCCAGTCCTCCCTCAGGGAGGTCCAAGGGTAGTCTACGGTCTCTCTGGGTACCTCCTGGGTAGCCCCTTGCAGAGAGGAGGCGGGGCTTGGTGCCGAGGACCTCCTTCTGGGAGGTGAGTCTGGGCATGCCTTCTCCAGGTCAGCTCAGTGGCCGGTGCTGGTCACGGTCCAGAGAGTAGCCAAAGTAGCTAGCTGTGAGGTGATGAGGGCTGACATTGCGCAGACCCTGCTGGAAATTACAGAGCGCGCCCTGGTGAGGGAAAACAACCTGGGGTTTCAGTTCCCATGGAAACAGCATCTATTTGCATAGGTCCCTGCGTCAGAGCTTTGGACTCTGTGTGGTGTATGTGTAGGGGTGTGGGGGTGTGTTAGACCTTGGGGACAAGGTCATCAGTTTACTGTCCAGGATGGTTCCAGCACAGCCTAAAAACAACAATAAAAAAAAAGTCCCCTGTCTTTCATCCATGATAAAGAAGTCTTATACAAGGGCCTTTGGGCCTAGGTGGGTCTTTGTAGCACAGGTTTTTTTTGTTTTATTTTGTTTGTTTGTTTTTTCGAGTCAGGGTTTCTCTGTGTAGTTTTGGCGCCTGTCCTGGATCTCACTCTGTAGCCCAGGCTGGCCTCGAACTCACAGAGATCCTCCTGGCTCTGCCTCCCGAGTGCTAGGATCAAAGGTGTGCACGCTGCTGCGCCGCCGCCGCCACGCCGCCGCCGCCGCCGCCCGCCGCCACCACCACCACCTGGCTACAACACAGGTTTTTTTTTTTTTTTTTTTTTGATTTTTTTCGAGACAGGGTTTCTCTGTGTAGCTTTGCGCCTTTCCTGGGACTCACTTGGTAGCCCAGGCTGGCCTCGAACTCACAGAGATCCGCCCGCCTCTGCCTCCCGAGTGCTGGGATTAAAAGCGTGCGCCACCACCGCCCGGCTGTTTTTTTAGATTTTAAATTTATTACTTAATATATAGAGGTTGTAAGAAGACCCCAAATTCACCATTCTTACAGTTCTTAAACAAAGTGATGGTTTTATTTATTGACTTTTAAGCCTCCGAGGTATCAGTCCCTGGACTCTGAACCAGTCAGGAGTTGTTCCGTGCTTGCTGAGTGTGGCGCCGCACAGTGCCACTGGCCTTCCTTCTTGGAAGACGCTGGACTTAGATGGGGCTGGCAGGGGTGGCTCCTGGGTGGAGATCGTCTGTCAAAGCACAGGCACCAGCGACACCACCTCCCCTCCTTACTCTGTGTCAAGGGGGCCGATGCCTACCTCTTATGGGGCAAAGAACAGCCCCTAAGCTGCCGAGGGAGCTAGCCGGTGGGCAGGGCGATTATCCTGGTTATGGTTTGCAGTGTAATCATCTCTACTTTCTCCACCATAACATGTGTTGCCAAGAGTCCTACCCTCATGGCTCATCTAACAGTGTCTTTCAAGCACCGTGCCTATTCCCAAACGGGGGGGACGGGGGGAACGGGAAGTGGGGGGACTAAAGCTGAGGAAGCACTTGTCAGGGCCACACGGATGATAAATGAGGAAACCAGGATGCAGATTGGAGCCTAAAGCGCTCTCTCTTTCTCTGCTTCTTCCTCCCTGTCAAGGGGGCACCTGGTGACCAGACCTCCCACCCTGGCCGGCCTCCAGCCAGCCTGCCGCTGTTCCCCTTCCTCCCCTCAAATGGGAAGCAGCTGTGCTGGGGAGAGCGTGGGTGGGGGTGGACGCCGCTGTGCTGTATCTGGCCACTGTGTATCCTAGAGGTTGTGTATCTGGAAAACCACAGGCGCCAACTCTGATGTTCGGCAGTCATTGCATTCCTCAGTGGCTCAGGTTCCTTCCTTCTCAGCAAGTCAACAGGGGTGCTGTGCCGAAGACCTATGCCCTCCCCGTGTAAGAACTCTGGTGGGATCTGGTTTCCTGGGCCTGAGAGACGGCCCATTGGGTAAAGGCACTTGCCTGAGGTTTCCTGTTGGTAGCCACTCGGGTGGTCTTTTGTCCTTCTGTGGGTGACCGTAAGTTTGTGTTTGCCTGTTTGCTTGCTTGAATTGATTGAAACGATAGTCTCAGGTAGCCCAGTCTGGCCTTGAACTCCTGATCCTCCGGCCTTCATTTCTCAAGTGTTGGGGCTAGCCTTTAGCCACTGCACTAAATTCATGTGGAGCTCATGCGTGCTGTACAAGCATTCCACTAACTGAGCAACATTTCCCCGCCTTTTGTTTGAATTTTTCTGAGACAAGGTCTTGATCTGTAGCCCAGGCTGGCCTAGAATCCCGTCCTCCTCCCTCGGCCCCTGAGTGAGTGTGGTGGGGTTACAGACATGCACCACCACAATGGGCTGGACTGAGTTGTTTTTCTGGGTCACTCTTTGAGCATCTGGGATCACCTAACAGAACGGAGGGGCTTCGGGAAAGGGCTTCTGGAACTGTTTCTTACAGGCAAGATTAGGGTTGGGGTAGAGAGCAGGGGAGAAAATCCTGGAGGCCTTGGGGCCGGCCTGCTTGGCTTGTGGCTGGAGCTATGGAATCAAAAGGAACTCAGGAACGTTGAAAGTCTCCGAAGAGAGGGTGGGCCTTGAACTGTATCCGCTTCCCATGTTTCCATCTGGCTGGGAAGGGATAGTGATGGGAGAAGACAAGAAATAAACACGGTTTGAAGGTCTGCCGTTAATGAGGGGGTCTGGGGTTTCTGAAGCAAGAATCAGATTGCAAGGCCCGGCAAGAGGACAAGCTGTTGAATGCTGGGAGAGCCCAGGAGACACAGCCATGCACACCACACAACCCTGCAATGTAGACAGTGTTTTCTCATTCTGTGGAGACAGAGACTGCAGCCAGACAAGTTCGGTGGTGTGTCCAAGGCCACCTAGTTGGTAAGAGGAGGGGGGTCTTGCCCCTACCTCTTGGAAAGGGGTTGGGTGTGCGGGTAAGAGAGGACAGGAGCTCTGCCTCGTGTGGGTTCAAGACCTCCTAGGCTCTCACAGACTCTCCACTCAGGCTGTGGTTAGGAGATGTTCTCACTGGGCCTGCTGTTTTTGGCTACTCTTCTTCCTCTCCGCCCCACCTCTCCTCCCAAGGGTTCCAACACTCCCCAACCTTTCCCTCCCAGGGGTTCCTCCACTCCCCCAAGCTCTCCTTTTCCTTAGTCTCAGCCTGAGAGTTAGTGGATGAGTCCACGGCCCACAAGAGAGGCCAGCTGTAACTGTTGAGGATACAGTAAAGGAGATTAACCCCTTCCTTCCCATGGCATCCCTGTGCCTTGATCTGTCATCGCTAGGGCTAAGTCAGTCCTATCATGTCAATGGGCTGCAGCTGAGCTCTGTACCTGAGCGCTGCAAGTAGGTGTCCATGTCCCTTCTGGGGACCGGTCTGTGCACTGCCATGCATGTACACAGGTGAAGCCCTACAGTTGTGGTGTGTGTGGGGTGTATGGGTTTGTGCTTTGTGTGTGCACTGGATGCATTTTTGCCTATCGGTGTTTGTATGGCTTTTAAACATACTACACATGTGAATTGTAACTCCAGTCCCAGGGGACCGAATCTGGAATTCTCAGGGTACACAGACATACATGCAGACGAAACACCAACATGCGCAAAATAAAATAAAAATTTAAAACATTATTTTAAAATACTGAACATTTTAGTTGGGTGGTGGTCGTGCACACCATTAATCCCAGCACTCGGCAGGTAGAGGCAGATGGACTGTGTGATTTCAAGGCCAACCTGGTCTACAGAGAGAGTTCCAGGACAGCCAAGGCCACACAGAGAAACCCTGTCTCCAAAAACAAAACAAAACAAAACAACACAAAAGCCAACCAACCAACCAAATAAACAACCACCCCACGCCCCAAAACAAAACCTGAACATTTCAAAATGGAGAGGACAAACCATATCATAGGACACACATGGCTCTTGTGATGTGTGTCACAGCCCATGAAGCTGCGGCCATGACGACTTACAGAGAAAGTCTTCCGCATGTGTTTCTGTGTGCGACTGCGTGGTGTGTGTATGATTGATATGTGTGACTTGTGCAGTGGGCGTTTCTTTGTGTGATTGTTGAGAATCTACTTATACGTGTTGTTTGGTTTGTGAGGCTGGTGCGTGTGCGTGTGCGTGTGCGTGTGTGTGTGTGTGTGTATGTGCGCGTGCGCGCGCGTTTGCCCGCGAGCCGTGCACGCTTGAACTGAGGCATGAAATCAGAGCACTTTTCTCACAACTCCCAGGCAGCAGCTACCAATGCCTATCAAAGGAAAGGTGTGTTTTATTTTTGGCGCCTTTACCACAGTTCCCATAATGCCCCAGGAGGCCTTTGTTTGATCACCTTTGTTGGAAGGATGACAAATACTTCCCTCCACTGGCTGCCACCACGGTGGCGGCCCCACCAGAAACCACAGCTGGGGGTGGAGCAGCTTCCTCAGCCCCTCACCCATTCACCTTGCACCCCTCCAGGCATCACCGTGCCCAGAGATGTGCCCCGGCTCCCGGACCCCACCCAGTCAGTGTGCCCATCACACATCAGAACTGGAGGGGTGGGTGGAAAATACATGGCCTGGCAACCTTCTCTTGCTCTGGAAGAGGGAAGAGCCGGGGCAGGGAGATCATTTGCCCCAGTTGCCCAATGACTCCATGACAGAGCCAGGAGGCCTGTGGGAGAAGCAGGGCCCTGAGAGGAGAAGGAGCGACCAGCCTGTTGGGACAGACAGTACTGCTTTGCTCCTCTCGGAAGGTGGAGTCTTCGCTATTTGACTGGGTCTCCTCCCAGGACGGAACTCTGCATCCAGCATGCTTTGAGAGCTGCTGTGTGCACGAAGTGCAATGCCTGGCACCTAGGCCTAGCTCCAGAAGTGTCTGGTGAGAATAAGCAGCTATGTGGTTAAGGGCTGCAGTAAGTAGGCAGACACAAGGCCTTCGGAGGGTAGCAAGAGCTGGCTGAAATCCTTTAGTAGTTTTATTGCTCTCTGGCACGTCCCCTCGCTGAGCTTTACTTTCCTGTCTGTAAAATGGGCTTCCAGTAGGATTGCTAAGAGAATCCAGTAAGGTAAGGTTTGAGTACATGGTATAAACAAAGCAGGTAATATGCTCTTAACTCAGCTGCTGGCTGTGTTACCATGAGTCAGTTACACCAGTCCTAATACTTGGTTTCTTCATTTGCCTAAGAATTCAGTGGGAGGTGATACCTAGAATGGACTCTCAGCAAATGCCAGCCCATCTACTCCCTTCCTCTAAGCCTCCCCTTCCTCCCCAGCCCCGCTGAATCCTGTTATCCCTTCGAGGCTGCCTCTCTCCCCACCCCTAGCCTCTGCCCAACACATTCAACAACAAAGCTCTGAAGTCCTTCCAGTCCACAGTCTGCTCAGGGTTGGCTCTGCTGGGAAGAGGGGGTACTGGTGGGCATGGAGTGACTGAGAGAGGCTGTGGGCAGAGCAGCCATGAATTCTCATTGTCTTCATCCCCCGACCCTGACTTTCTAGTCCAGAGGTTGCCAGCAGCGCCCCAGCTGCAGAGGCCCTGTGAAGCCGGGGTGTGAGGAGCAGGGTGGGAGGCAAACAGAGGGGCCAGCCCAAACAAGATGGCATGTCCAGCAGTCGGCTGTGGGAGCTGTCTCGCAGGAGGCAAAGGTGGCTCCCAATTGGGTGACTCTTCCCCACCAGACTTAATGACAGGCCTAGAGCTAGCCAGGCTGCAGAGAACACTCTCGGAGCCGGAGGAAGACACCTCTGTTCCAGTCACTGGACTGCGGTTGCATAAGCCATCCAAGACTAATGTGCCCGAGTCCCCAGACGCTTTGTAACTTAGGGACAGGGTTTGGGGGCAGTTCGTCTGCCACATCTGTTACACTTCACAATGGCAGATGTTTACTTAGGACAAATACAAAGCATTCTGTCCTAGGCGAGCTGTGACACTGAGTGAAGTCTCCTCACCTGCCCTCTTGATAGGGGATTTGGGTGCCCGACCTCAGGATCTACTATCTATAGATCATGGTGAGAGATGAGAACTGGTGGTGGGGTGTGTGTGTGTGGGGGTGGCACACAAATTATGTGTGTGGGCTGTTACAAAGATACAGCAAGCCTGGCCCGTGAACTCCATGGGATTAGTGGGCAATAGGCAAAATAGGGTAATAGCCATTTTCAAAATGCACAAAGGAGGGGTGAGCCCGACATGAGCAGGGAAGTGTGAGCAGGTCACACACAAACCAGAAGGAAGGACCTGTGGGCCACTACATCCTCTCTTATCTGAGGTCGCAGGGTCAGCTGGCACACGTTAGTGTGCTTCTGCTGCTTCTGCTGCCGGTGCCCACTCTGAGTCTCTGGCTGGGATGGCTGCTGGGTGAGCGAGCTGGATCTCAGATATCTGTCCCTGTGCGGTGGATGTTGCGAGCGTTTGTTCTTCTGAAGCCAGATAAGTTGTTGTTTTGGTGGGGGGAGAAAAGTCCCCAGGACCATCACCCCTTGATTTTTCTAGGGAAATGAGTCCATTTTTTTACCTTTCCCCTGAAACAAACAAACATCTCTGGGCTCACTCTCCTTCAGGAAGACTGAGAGGCGCGTGCGTGCGTGCGTGCGTGCGTGCGTGCGTGCGTGCGTATATGTGTGTGTGTGTGTGTGTGTGTGTGTGTGTGTGTAAGGGAGGGTGCGTATGTGTAAGGGAGGGTGTATGTGTGAGGGAGGGTATGTGTGTGTAAGGGAGGATGTGTGTAAGGGAGAGTGTGTGTGTGTGTGCACAAGCACTCACACTCAAAAATCATCTGCCTACTGAATATACTCTCCAAGTCTGGCCTCCAACATACAGCCCTTGGACACACTCATCCATGTCCACTCCCTCCTCGACCCCTGTCCTTCCTTCCCTTACCGCCATCACATAGGCTTGTTCCCCCCCCTCCCCAACTCTATCCCTGACTGAAAAATGCCAGGTGAGTACCTAATTCCCAACCAAGATGACTTACCTTCTTTTCTCAAAGAGGTCATATCTACGGCAGCATCGATGACTATCTGAGGGGCAAGAGAGGTTCTTATTGAGGATGGATGCTGACGGACTGGATTGAGGATGGGTCTCTCAGGTGGTGGGGTTGGGAGTCAAGTGGATGCTCTGAGACCGAAGAGTTCCTAGAGACCTCCGATGAGGGACTTCCTTTCTCTTGTGCCTCAGCTGTCTCTCCGGGTCACCTGGCCAGACTCCCTCACCTGAAAGGTGTGCTCCAGCTTGTTGTGAATCCTATGTGAATGGAAACAGGACTGCGGAACTGAACAGGCTGGCCTTGAAGTTAGCCACATTTTCTTCTCATTGGGATGTCCTCCTCTGTTGCTCGCCACCATTTACTCACTGATCCATTTAGTATTTATTTATTGAGATGGGGTCCCTATTGAACCTGAAGTTTCTACTTGCAGGTAGACTCGGCTGACGTGAGGCTCCGGGATCTGCCTTTCTCCGTCTTCCTCAGCACCAAGCCTGGCATTTGCGGGAGTGTTGTGGATGCAGGGCCTCATGCTTGCACAGTAAACACTACCCACTGAGCCATCTCTGTCTCTGTCTGTCTGTCTGTCTGTCTGTCTCTCTTCTGCAAGATAGGGTTTCCCTGTGTAACAGTCCTGACTGTCCTGGAACTCGCTCTGTAGACCAGGCTGGCCTCGAACTCACAGAGATCTGTCTGCCTCTGCCTCCTGAGTGCTGGGATTAAAGGCGTGCGCCACCACCGCTGGCCCTCTCTCTTTCTTCTTTTTTTTAAAAGAAACTTTATTTTATTTTATTTTTTTAAGATTTATTTATGTGGGGGTGGTGGTGGCTCATGCCTTTAATCTCAGCACCCAGGAGGTAGAGACAGGCAGATTTCTGAGTTTGAAGCCAGCCTGGTCTACAGTCAAGGCTACGCAGAGAAACCCTGTCTGGAAAAACAAAGACAAACCAAAACAATAACAACAACAAAAGATTGATTTATTGTTATTTTATGTGTATGGGTGCCTTGCTCCCACGTCTGTCTGTGCACCACATGTATGCAGTGCCTGCCGAGGTCCTCAGACCATCTGGGACTGGGACTGCAGACGGTTGATAGCTGCCATGTGGATGCTGGGAACAGAACTGGGTCCTCTGGAAGAGCGGCGTAACTACTAAGTCCTCTCTCCAGCCCTGTAATGTTTTAAAGCTATAATTTCTCAAATATCTCCCAAAGATGCTATCGCTTGCCTGCGTGTTTCTAAGTATTGTACCTCTGTAGATGAATTTCTTCCTTACCTCGACCCTGGGAGGCTGGCACTACTCATAACTCCATGATGCAGTTTTGGAAACTGAGGCATGGTAAGGGGGTCAGGATCTGAACCAGGCCATCTGGCTATGGAGTGGGTGCTCCCTCCTACCTCACTGGACATTCTGGGCTCTGTGCTAAGTGTTTACCCAAATCTTCCCTGTTTTGCAATTGAGAAATCTGAGACTCAGAGCAGTTGAGCAACCGCTTAAGGTCCCACAGCTGGAGAGCAGCAGGGTTGAGATTCAGGGCCGGCTGGGCTCCAGGGCCTCTGCTCCGCATCCCCTTTGGCGTCCCTGCCAGACCCTCAGGCTCCACGGCCAGTTTAAGCAACCTCCCCTCATTGCTGGGTCCCCCCGGGGGAGTCAGCGCCTTTCTCCATCTAGGGAAGGACAGGGGTCAGCCCCTGCCTGCATCCTGAGGTCCCCAGCAGCTTGTGGAGCCTAGAGGTGTGGTGCTTCTGGCTGAAAGGGCAGCTTCTTCGTGGCCTGGAATGTCTTAGATTTGGCCTATGGTTGCAGCCAGGGAGGATGTGGATGGGGGCTGGTGTGTGTGTGTGTGTTTGTGTGTGTGTGTGTGTGTGTGTGTGTGTGTGTGTGAGAGACAAGGGACTGTGAAGGAGGGAAGGGGACTTTGAGCAATTGTAGAATGAGGTACACACTTAGGGGGAGGGTGGTGTTGTACGAGGCAGATGAGAAGGGAGACCCGGGTGGGCTTCCTGGGGGTCCTTTTCTTCTATTCTGGAGAACACCCTTCAGCTCAAGATACTCACAAGAGTGCATCAGGCCAGGCGTCCGTGGTCAAGCCAGCTTAGGGCTGAGGTTAGAACCCCCGAGGCACAGCACTTTGGGGAATTAACATTGCTGGGGGTTGTGCTGTTTCTGTAAATATTTGGAGACGTCCAGTTAAACTAGAAAAATGTATTTGAAGCCAGGGTGGCGTGTTTGTGTGGTTGGCCCGGTTTCCTTTTCCGTGACCACTCCGTTACATTCCTCGCCTGTAGGAATTGAGGGTTGTTTTCCCAACTCTTACCTCGTTAGGACACCCACACCCACATGCCCTCTGGCAGGTCCCCCTCGGGGATGTACACGTTCAGTGGCATCGTTCTCCTGCCACAATGCTTGTGGTCACACAGTCGGCTGTACCTCTTACGATTCAGTACCATCACCCCGAAAGCCGCTGCCCGCTGACTGACTGCCCTTGTGCCCATCTCTTTCTCCCCAGGGTGCTGATCCAGGCCTGGAGGCCGCCTGACAAATTGTGTTAAAATCTTTCTAGCCCCATGCATCCTGTGGAGGAGGGTAAACGGCTGTGTTTGTGGTTACAAGATTAGAGAACGGGCATCATTACGGGGCAGGCTCTGGTTCCCTTTGGCTTGGGGAAATTGGAGTTATGTGTTTGTGTGAATGTTTCACCTCTCTCTCTCTCTCTCTCTCTCTCTCTCTCTCTCTCTCTCTCTCCCTTCTTTCTCTCTCTTTCTTGTCCCATCCACAGCTTGCCTCCAGGCTCAGAGTGGTTAGGGTGCCCAACCTTCAAACACTTTCCTAGGCATCACAGGCTTGGAGCAGTTAGGGTTATGGTGGG
Organism: Peromyscus leucopus; assembly: GCF_004664715.2. Classification (NCBI taxonomy): domain Eukaryota; kingdom Metazoa; phylum Chordata; class Mammalia; order Rodentia; family Cricetidae; genus Peromyscus; species Peromyscus leucopus. The sequence continues at coordinate 93,331,203 of NC_051086.1, read as the reverse complement.
ACACTGGGGGACAGTGACAAGGACATGTGGCCTGTGGGGGTGGGGTGAGGGTGGACAGATTCTGGTCCCCTCCCTCTGCTTTCCACAAGGGATACCTGCACTGCTATCTTTTGAATGTATGATGTCCCTCCAATAGCCCCACGTCGGAACTTGAGCCCTATAGTGATGGGACTGGAGCCCTTGGGAGATAATTGGCTGGTCATGAGGGTTCCACCCTGATAAATGGGGCTCTCTTAAATAGAGAACTAGTGTGGGCTTTATGCGCCTTGTCTCACTTCTAGAACTGTGAGAAACAGATTTCTTTGTTTATAAGTTACCCAGACTGTGGCGTTTTGTTACAGGCAACAGGAATGGACCAGGACACGCACTAGAGAGGGCCACTCTCACTGGAGGCTGGGAAGGAGGCTACTGAGTGGTTCCGGCTCTCAAGCACCCAGCAAGGAGTCCCATGCACTGTCTGTCTCATCCTAGCTCCCCTACCCTAGAATGCCGTGACCTCGGAGCCTCCCACCAAACCCGAGTTCTCGGAGGGGGTTGGGAAAGTCTGAAGGCGCCCTACAAGGGTCAGGGCTGCCCCGGGCTGTTGTGGGACAGCAAACACTCCAGGATGCAAATCCACTGAGTCCCCAGCTGTAGGGGTTCCTGGGAGACCCTGGCCTTTCCGCTCTGCTCGGAGTGGCGGTCTCCCATGTGCAGGCGGCCTGAGCGGGCCTGGGCTCCTCGAGATGGACAGCCTGCCCTCTCTTTCCACCTCTGGCAGCCTCCTGGGCTTGTATCTCTGGAGGCATTCAGTGACCTCATGTTTCTGAGTGCCAAGAAAGGAAGGCCGGGGAGGAGGGGTGAGGGGAGGGGGGGGACATCAGGTGGAGTAGGGGGGGATTACCAAAGAGTTCACTCACTTGCCATTTACCAAAGAGTTTCCCCCCTTCTTTTTAAAGTTGTTGTTTCCTCAAGGGAAAATTTTTATTCGTGTCTGAGTAAAATGTGTGCTCTTATAAATCGAAAGCAGAACATGAGGAAAGGTTTCTGTGGCTGACAGAGAATAAAGAAGCGGCTTGCTGGCTTTTTGTCAGCCGGCAGGGGCACCTTTCTTCATCCTCCTGACCTTTCTCCCCGCCTTTTCCGCCCATCCCAGGGGACAGTGACCACTTGCCATGGCCATCCAGAGCCCCGGCTGGGACTGCGGTAGGCTGATGATGCAGCCTGGCCTGCAGGAAACACCACCCCTTCCCTGGGGAGAGCTGAGGAGGGGCAGGAGGGAGGGGCAGGGGTGCTCTGGGGGAGCATGGAGACCGCCATCTCTTGCTGGCTGGACGACAGCGGAGAAGGAAGGTGGAAGGAGGGAGTTAAGTCAGAGTTAATTAGACCAGTCCCTGGCTCCCCTTCCTCCACACGCCAGGGTGTGATTCCGCCATCTTGGTTTCGGAGACAAAAACCTGGGTCTCTGGAATATGTGACCTCTGTCCTTGGCTCTGTGGAACATCTCGCTAGGCTAGAAGAGGGTTCATGCAGAGGTCTCAGCAGCCTGCTTCCACCCCCAGGGTGCTCACCAGCCCCACACCCTTCACTCCAGAAGGTCTGATGGCCTCTCAACTTTCACTTTTGTCTGTCAGTTTGGGCACAGCTGTCCTGGCTCGGGTTATTAATTTCTCAGCCATGTCTCTTCCGGCCTCGGTTGAGGTAGCATGGGTTGGGTTAAGCGGTTTCTTAGGCCCCGAGGTCAACCTGACTGGCCAGAACTGCTCTTCCCTCAGCAGCTCTTTGGTGGGTTCTGAGTCTTTACATGTTTCCAGTGCCCCACCTTAGGGCTCCTGGGAGAGGTCCTTGTAGTCCAGGCAGGGAAGTCACCTATGGGGAGAAGGTGGTGGTGGTCTCGGCCTCCATGCTCATGGAAGTGTGCCGCACATGCCTGCAGGAAGACCACTGCCGAAGCTGTTCCTGGCTGAGGCAGCCCAAGTCTTTGAAGAGCTTGAAGAGGTCACTGCGGAACTTGACGCCGATGAAGGCGTACAAGAAAGGGTTGACGCAGCAGCGGACACAGGCCAGGCTGTAGGTGACGTCGTAGGCGATGTCGAGCTGCTTGCTGAGCTCGCAGCTGCTGTTGGTGATGTTGAAATTGGCCACCGTCTTGGCCAGGACCACCCCGTTGTAGGGCAGCTGGAAGACTATGAAGACCACCACGACAGCAATGATCACCTTGATGGCCTTGTTCCGCTCAAAGTTGCGTGCCTGGAGCAGGGTGCGGATGATGACAAGGTAGCAGAAGCTCATGACCACCAGAGGCACGACAAACCCAATAGCCATCTGGGCCACTTGGATGGTGATCACGGTCTCCACATGGTCAGGGATGAGGGAGCATCTCCACGTGTCCTCGCTGACGCTCTTCTGGAGGCCACTGTAGAGCAGCTCTGGGGTGGAAAGCAGTATGGCCAGCATCCAGATGCAAACACAGGACAACTTGCTGATGAGCAGCACCCGGGCCCGGTGGCGGTGGGCTGACACGGCCTGGACGATGGCCACGTAGCGGTCGATGCTGATGCACAGGAGCAGCAGCATGCCGCTGAAGAAGCTGATTTTATAGATACCAAAGATGCCCTTGCACAGGTAGACGCCAAAGATCCAGGACTTGGCTGCGCTATAGGCCCAGAAGGGGAGGACCAGGAGGAAGAGGATGTCGGCCACGGCCAGGTTGAGCAGGTAGGTGTCCGTCATGGTCTTGAGCCTCTTGAAATAGATGTATGTCAATACCACCAGCCCATTGCCCATCAGGCCCACGAAGCAAATGACTGAATACATGAGAGGGAGGAACCAGGCCTTAAAGTTCCGCACGTCTTTTTTGAAGCACACCGACTCATACAGGGTATAGTCCACTGTGGTGTTCTCGCCAATGTAATCATCTGTGACCTCATCTTGGCAGAAGCACACCTGAGGGGGGGGGGAGACACACCTGGTTAGCCAGCAGTCCGCATCTGGCTGGGCCGCATCAGCCTAGAATGGTGGTTCTAGCATGGCCTTGCTGCTTCTTGCGAATTCTCAGACCTTAGGCCCACTGAGGCAGCATCTCAGAGGGTAGAGCCCAGGAATCGACATTTCCCCCTCAAACCCCGAGCAAGTCTGTGATTTGAAATCAGTGCATCTCAAGCGTCAGCATCTGGGGCCGGAGAATTGGCTCAGTGGTTACGATCACATGGTACTCTTGCAGAGAAGCCCGGTTTGGTTCCCAGCACCCACATGGTGGCTCACAGTTATCTGGAACTCCACTTCCACGGGATCTGATGCCCACTTCTGACCTCCCCAGGCAGCAGGCATGCATGCGGTGCACTTAGATGCATGCAGGCAAGACATTTGTACACATAAAACAAATCTAAATAATGTGTTTGGCATGTGTGTGGATTACCTAAGGAGGATCTTGTTAAAATGCCCATCCTGACTGGGTAGACTGAGGCAGGACCTGAAGTCTACATTTCTACTTACCAATAGCAAAGGTCTGATTTTTGTCAACTCTCGGGACACACTGATTCATGTTCACTGATGGTGGTGGACTAGATAGAGAGAGTCTAGGGCTTTGGGGTCTGCTGAGCCCCAAGTTGGAAAACACACATCTCTTCGTCTGTGAGATGAAGGCAAATCCTGACTCCGTTGTTGTGAGGTCTGGGGCCCTGATTCTGGTTCCCTTTTTGTCTACAGAGGGTTTCTCTTACTCTTAAGTGATGCTGTGGTGTCGGGAATGTGTGTCTTTCTTCTGGAGCCTCTTTTAGGTCCTGGTGGAGTTTTTTTGGGTGATGGTGGTGGTGGTGGTGGTGGTGGTGGTACAAAATGCCTCAGCTTTTGAGGGAAATCCCTACATTAGGGTCAAGGTTGAGGAAGGTCTGAAGCAGGAAGAGAAGATTTCTAGATAGAAATCGGTATCAGTTGAGGGATCAGTACGAGGCAAGATTCTCATGGCTCCATGGTACCCACTGCACCAGGCAGTGTATTCACAAATGTACCACTGGACGGCAGGGCCTATGGGGCAGAGCTCCTGCAATGTGACTGTCTTCCTAGGGGTGCTTGTGCGGCTCCTGTCTCCCACTCTCCCTCTGCGTTCCCACCCTCTCCCCACATCTCTCTGCCTCTCTTCCGGCAGATCCCAATCAGCAGGGCTCAGCTGTTGTGGGCTTTTTTTAGCCCTGGTGCAGGGCTGAGGGTGTGTGTGGGGAGGTTCAGCAGCGGCTGTGATTTTATCAATGGAGGGGGCGCCTGCTGCCTCTGTGTGTGTGTGTGTGTGTGTGTGTGTGTGTGTGTGTGTGTGTGTGTGATAGGTGGACCACTGTAGATGGGGTGGGGGTTGAAGGCCTACTCTGGAAAGCTCAGGGTTCCTCCACTGGAGCCTTCTCTTTGGGCATTGCTAACTTGAGGAGGAGAGTCCGTAGCAACCTTCTCTCCCTGGTCCAGGTCCCACTGCAGCCTGGGGGCCCTGGGAGAGGAAAGCTGCTCTTGGCTCCTCACGAATGGGTCCGAGGCCCCTGGATTTAAGGGGTTTCTAGATCTTTGGGAGGACAGAACTCCCAGCTTCTATAAAGTGTGCTCCCACCCCCCCACCCCCATCTTGTCTCTCCCATCCCTTGCTCCTGTTCCACACCCTCCCCCAAGGCTTGCCGCCTCTGCAGCCCACAGCCCCACCACATCCGGCCCTGTCTGAACCCCCCTTCCCCCAAGTGAAAGACAAAAACCAGCCACAGATGTCTTCACCCTTCTCTGGCCCTTCCAGGCAGCAATACGGGAGGGGAGTGGCCATGGGGCAGGGGCCAGGCTAAGGGCTGCAGCCCAAGCTTCGGGGGGCCTCTGAGACGGGGTTTGGGGAACAGTGCCCAGTGTGGGGCCTGCCTCTGGCCTGAGCTCCTGGAAAGCTGCCCCTCTGGCCTCCGGACCTGGGGGAGAGTCAAATTCTGAAGGATTGCTTTTCCAGGCTGGCCTTGGCCATCCCCTCCACCTCCAGAGAGTTCCCACCCCCGCAGAGGAAACTTGACTCCAGGAGTTACAGTCTCCCGACTCCGGTGCTTGATGGGGCGCACCTTCTGCCTCCTGGCAGGGACAGAGAATGGAGCATTGTGAAGCCGGCTCTTTGCTCTGCAGAATTCAGACCCTATATGCGTTCCAGCCACCATCCTTTCCACAGGGTCCCAGGCTCCACCCTTCTCCCTCCCTTCTCCCCACAGGCAGACCAGATGGCTCTCTATTTTATGAGAGAATACACAGAATGAGGTTACAAGGAGAACCTTGGACTGAAAGGCAGCAAGAGACAACTTTGGGCGACTGGAGAGTTACCCCGATGGCCAGAGCAAGGGTCCTTTTCCCAGCTCACAGAGGGACGTGTGCCTATGCGCACATCAGGCCCCTCTGAGCTTTGTGTTGCACGACACGAGAGTCTCTCTAAGAACTCGGAAACTGTGTTTCTGTCTCCTGGGCGGGGAGGTGGGAGGTGAGGAGGTGAAGGTGTGGGTAGGTCTCTTCTCCCTGAGCTTTAATTTAAATGGGGACAAAGGAAGTCCAGAGATTGTCCGCCTCACCCCTATCCCCCAGGAGGGAGGTGGCGTGGGCAGCTTAATGAATGGCGGGTGGGTTTGTGTCCAGTCCTTTCCTTCCCCTTCAGCAAAATGTTCAGGGATGAGCACTCCTGGCTGGGGAGGGGCCCTGGAGGAGGGGAGAGCGCTTCCCCTGGCCGGAAACCTCACCTGGAAAATGACAAGGAGAGCCACCACCAGCACGTTTTTCGTGGGTTTCCCTGTAGGAGACAAAGGAGGTGATGTTACTGCCTGGCAGAGACAACGCTCTGTTATTAAGGAAAGCGGGTGGGGGGGTGTGGGGGGTGTGGGGGGTGGGGGTGGTGGGCACCGTTGGGAACTTTCATCCCAGGCTCCATGCACCGCTTTTGCTGAAAGAGAACATCAGAACCAGATTGTGCGTTTAAACACCTGGCCTGCTGCCCAGCATCCCTGTCTTCACCTCCCTCCCTTCCTCCTCCACTCCCAGGTCTGGGAAAGAAGAGGAACAGTCTCCCCCTGCCTCTCCCCACCCCCCACCTTGGCCCGGCTAAGCTGCTGCTGGTTTGCAGAATCCGCTGTACCCTAACAACCCCTCATGACTGCTGGCTCCACACAGCAGCCTCAGTGGCCCCTCTTCCCATTCCACATGATGCAGGAAGAGGAGGCAGGGCCCTGGGGTGGTCAGGGTATATGCACACATGTCCATCGCTGCCCTGGTGGCAGGATCCACCGGCCTGGGAGCATTTCTTGGTGTCCAGATGTATGGACAGCCACATGGGAAGCCTCACAGATATTCCAAGGGGGGTGGGCTAAGGAAATGGAGAACTGCTTTTTTCTTCCTCTGTAGACAGAGACCCTGGGTTAGAACAGGCCTGTATGTGCCATAGACAGCTCCTCATTCTGCTTGAGGCTGAGCCTTGGGCCAGCCTGGGCTGCATGTTCTCCTAAGCAAGAAGACAGCTGGCAAAGTAATTTATGCAGACATCTTATCCTCCACTCCCTCCCAGGGATCCTTCTTTGCCACTGAGACCTTCTCCAGCCCCCGAACCCAGTTCCTCAGATCCATAAGAGAGTCAGTCCCTGTGTGGATGGGACTTGTGCTCCAGGAATCTTCAGGAGGGTGGGGGCCCTCTGGAGGCCAGGGAAGCTGCACAAACCCAGAGGTTATGTGTCCTTGGCCATAGCACCACCTGCTGGAGCCTAAGCGACATGACACCCAGCGTGCCCTGCATGTTGCTCCAGGCTGAGAGTGCCCACAGGCTGGGGATTTCAGGCTTGGCCACTCTTAGTACAGGCAGGAAGGGCCTCAGGCCACCAGGTGAACGTTTTCCCCACCTGCACACCTTCCTTCACGCCACCTAGGCACGTCTTACTAAAGCATAGCTCTGTGGTTTATCCCCACTGTGCCTCCCTCCTAAATCCCCAAGAGCTCTTCCTGGCTGTAAAGATGGAGAGTCCCACATGCTTAGCATGGTGCTCAAGCCTCCAACCATCCACTTGAAGGCCTTGCCTCCCTAGCTCCTTCCATCTCTTTCTGGGGACAGACAGCCACTGTCCCCTAACCATCAGCTTGCACTAGAACATCCCCAGCCAGGAGTGGGAGAATCACCACGTGGCCTCACAGGCCCTCTCTCTCACTCCCCCTTCCTAACTGAATTACCCCTTGAGCCCCCGTGCTCAGGGCCACGTGTTCACCGTTAACCACATTCTCTTTGGGGTCTGATGCACAGCCCTCCCTCCCCTGACTCATTTCGGCGTTGGGCGCTCAAGGTTTCTTTCAACACGTCAACGTCTTTCGGTTACTGCAGAGAAAGCTCAATCTGACTGTCGGGGAGAGCGAGAAGCCCCTGGGGGACCAGAATGGTTTCTGTTTTACTCTGTTCGCCCCCTTCTCCTGGGTCCTGTCCTGGTCTGTTTGCAGCCACTGTGGGGAGGGGACTCTCGGGTGTGTGGATGAAGTTGATTTCTCATTCCCAGGGAGGCTGGATACGAGGTGGACATGAGGGATTGGTGATCCAGGGCAGGCCATTTTCAAGACAGTTTCCCAGGGATCTTGGGGGAATTCGAATGTGTGGTGGCAGAGGGACCCGTCAGTGGCAGTGAGTCAGACGCCTCCTTGTCTGTCAACAGTCATAAAGCGATCACTCTTGGGCAGCACTTGGGAATGTCAGGGTCCAGGAGTGTTTCCTGGGTTCTTGGGTTTGCAGACTGAGTATGATGAAGGAAAAATTCCCTAGCACTCCAGTCTAAGCCCCCCCAACCCCCACCTCACCCCACCCCAGCCTGGGAAACCTCCCCCTCAGGTTCTAAAACTCCCACCTGCTCATTCCCCCAGCAAACCATGGCTGCCTATCATCCGGTCCCAGAGACACCTCAAACATTTTCCTCTCTGGACCTTCTCAGCCACCGTAGGGACATGGGAGAGGGAGGAGGCAGAAGCAGGGCATCGGTAAGGGATCCAGAGGGCGAATGGGAAGAAGGGATGGGAAAGCTGATGGGATCTTGACATGAGGGGACCAAATCCTTCACTCAGTGATACAGTTGGCACTGACTGAGTTTTCTTTCAGTGTGCTGTCCACACACGGGCGCTCTCACCCCATCCTCATGAATACCCTGTAAGATAGTCATGTGAGGAAGCAGAAGCACAAGGCTTCCCCAGGATGATGTTGGCCCACTAGCTGTGGAAACTGCGCTCCTACCCCCTCTTGGTACATTTCTTCCCCTCACAACATCTTGGAAGCTACTAATTGTATTCCTTCTGCATTCTAGAGAGCAGAGGCCCAGAGATGTTAAGCTGCTTGTCTGGAGTCACTAAAAAGTAGATCGGAGATGTGAATGAGACATCTAGCCTGGGTTCTCACGACTGAGCCATGAGACATTTCTGATGGGCCTCCTGTGTAGAGAGAGGCTCCTCCACAGATCAAGGTGACTCCTGCCCTCTGTACCCCATTGTCACTGTCACTGGCTGTTCATTTCTGTCGCTTCTACACCTCTGTCTCTTGAAGACGGTCCCTTCTCGGTCTTGACCCAGGGCTTTGTTGTTCCTAGGGCTTTCCAAAACACAGATTTCATCTATTTACCCATCGATGTGGACAGGAGGAAAACTCTTTGCTGGCTCCCATTCCTTTTAGGGACGATGTATGGACTCCCTGATGCTGTCATGCAGAACGTAAGGATTACCCTAGCCTGGCTCCCTTATTGGTATTCTCCCTTCCCTCAGTCCCCTTGGCCTGCGCCTTTCCCAAGGTGCACATGCGGGTGCATACCCATATGGTGGCCAGAGGTTGACATCAGGGGTCTTCCTCAGTTTCTGGCCACCTTATTTATTTGTTTATTTTTGAGACAGGGTCTCTCACTGAACCTGGAGTTTGCCAACTCTGAAGACTGGCTGGCTAGCGAGCCCCAGGGACCCGCTGTCTCTGCCTGCCTAGGGCTGGCATTGCTAGCGTGCACTGCTACCACCAGCTTGTGAGCAGGGGTCCTGAGGCCCCAAGCTCAGGTCCTCAAGCTGGTGCGTCCATCCGTTTCCTGACTCTCTGCTCCCTCGTTTACCTTGTTGACTTCTGATGGCTACAGAGTCTGAAAGTTCCTGCCACATCCTGGGCCCTTACGTCTTCTTTATTTGGCTCTACACACCCTTCACAATTACAACATAAATGCTTCCCTGATCCACGTTCACAGTTTTGTTTTCTAATCTTGTCCTCATGCCCCAGGGAGTGCTGTATCTCACGGAGGCATGTTGACATACAAGTTACTCTCCCCACCAGACTGACTATTCATAAAACTCTCAATGAATGACACAGGTGACCGGAAGAAAACGCCCCGCGAAGAGCGGAGTTTTCTCTTAGCTACCCCGGGCTACAGTGTTTTTCTCCGCAGCCAGGTTTCTGGAGGTCCGGGAGGGACTGACCCTGAATCCCCTTCTGACACCATCTCTGGATCAGCGGTGAGACACAAGTCTCTCATGGGTTCCTTTTTCTTATCTCTGCTTTTGAGAAGTTGTGCTGAGATCTGTGGTCCCGTTTCTCGAAGGTGGGGAGGGCACTTGAGGGCTGCTCATTCAAATCATGAAAGAGGCCGGCTCAGCCCTGGCTTGGAGTTTTTCATTTTGTATAACAGAAACCTGGCCTCCTCACCCACCTCTTGTCTCTGCTGGGCAGACGGAGAGTGAAAAACAGATTCTTTGTGGCCCACCCGCCCTTCCAACGGTCCCGGAGCCTGTTTTGAGCAAAGGTTCTTAGCAGTTTCCCCTCATACCAGTGTTTCAGGGTTAGCTGTTGGGGTGCTTTTGAGTTGAGTAAAAAAGCAAGACTACCCTTTCTTCCAGGACCAGAGGTTGCCCTGCCTCCTTTGTCAAAGCTATGAGTCTAGCATCCCCAAGCCTAGTCCAGGAGAGACACTTTGTGATGTCCCAGTGCCAGGAGGGCAGGTGTCCACCCCCTGTTTGTGTCAAGCGTTTAGACCCTGAACTGACCAACTGGGATGGGAGAATTTGCACCATGGAAATTAGCAAGCACTATAAAGTCAGAACCTTTCCTCTATCCTGGGAGTCACTTTTCAGAGGTTAATATAGGAAGGTGGAGAAGGTCTTTGGTGGACAGTGTGGGCACTCTGGGACTGTGGCTGGTGGAGGTAGATACCTGGGGGCCAGGCTTAGAAAGCAGGCTGGGGGCAGGACAAGCTGGAATAGACAGATATTCAAAATCTAAAACCTTCTTGGAGTGATTGATTTCATCCATCTACCCATTATCCATCCATCATCCATCCATCCATCCATCCATCCATCCATCCATCTATCCACCCCATCAGCATTTTCTAACTACACCCTGAAACATCTGGGAGGCAGAGATGTAAGACTCGAACTCTGCTTGCTTCCCCTGAGTTCCCAGGCATCAGAGGTGGTCACCACTATGTACCTTCCACAGCTGAATCCAGACCCAGGGTGCAATGCATGCTGGGCAGGGGAGGCAGAGATAAAGGCGCTGCTGGCTGTGGTGTGGCGGGGAGGGGTGTGAGGGCAGCACCAGGGAACCTTCACTTTTTAAAGTCAACCCCTTGTGGCTTTGAGGCCACAATGGTGCTTTACTTACTGATGAGCGGAACCCTCTAGGAACCTGGCCTTTTAGCCTCCGCGGGGTCTGACTCTGCAGCCGAGATTTAAGATTTGTAACTGGGGTATCTGCAGGCAGTCTACTTACTTAGAGCCTCCTGGGACTTCCCTGGCACTTTGCTGTAGTAGAGATGGAGGCTAGGCTGCAAGAAGGACTTTTTACTGACAGGAGCGGTCTGCTGGGCTGTGGTGGGTGGGGTTTGGGGTTTGTTTAGGGGCTGTGCTGTGCTATGACTGCTCTACATGGAACGCCCCCCTGACCACTCCATTTCATGTTCATCACTGGTCCTTTAACTTGCAAGAGGCACCAAGCTAATGGGATGTGTGGGAGGGAGAGAGAGAGAGAGAGAGAGAGAGAGAGAGAGAGAGAGAGAGAGAAACAGAGACAGAGGGACAAAGAGAGACAGAGAGAGGCTGCAGCTTGCATTTGTATTGCATGTCACACAACACACAACACTGACCCCTTCAATTTACTCTTTCTTATAAACCCATAGGGTTGGGGATTCAAATCCTGGTTTAACAGGAGAGAAAAGAAGGACTCAGAGACGGGGCAGGGTGTCCTGAGGTGCCCGAGAGCATCAACTATCACTTCTCAGCCCACAGCAAGTTCTATCCAGGTCAACGAGGTCAGCCTGCCACAGTCTGCATTCCCTGCTTTAGAAGATGCCACTTTGTTCCCCTTGTCCCTTCTGGCATCTGAAAGAGCAGGTACACCCTCTCAGGGATCAATAGGATGACATTATCTGAAAGCGGCCACCAGTTCACACCAACCGCCCTGATTTCTCTGGTGGCCTCCCCTCAGGACCCTTATCCCTACCTCCACACTCACTGACCAGAGTCTGGTTTAATGTCAAAAGTCGGCTTCCTCTCCCGGGAGGGGGTTTACTCACCCAGGTCCATGATGCTTTCTGGGTGGCTGAAGTCGCACAGGAAGGCTGTACTTGCAGTCTCTGTCTCTAGCTACTCCTGTCTGGGAGGAAGTGGTGTGAGCGAGCCCCTTTTAAGTTGTGAGTGAAGCCACCCTCCCCCCTGCCCTTCCCACCCCCCTGCTCCTCCCTCTTCTGGGACCACAGGGTATGAAGAGTGGCAGCCCTCCCCAGTGGTCACAGGATCCTGAGTCATAGGTCATTTTATTCAGAAAGCTCCTGGTAGCACCTCGTAGAGCCTCTGTCTGCATCTGTGAGTGACGGGCCGGCTGCGGGGTGGTGCTCAGGTGTCAGAGAGGGTCTTCATCCTTCTCTTTGTTTTGAATGAAACTCTTTTCAAATCGGCACAAACTTGGTCAACAGCTACTGTCCCAGCATCCACCTGCACAACTAGTGTGAGGTCCCTTGAGTGGTCCGGCCATCAAGGACGGGCTGGTAAGCCTTCAATGACAAAAACCACAAAGTGAAAGTTTAAGAGTTTGTTTGTAGATGCTAGATATGAGAGTGCCTGTAACCCCCAGGCTCTCTCTACCAACAGAGAGGACATAGGAGCCTATGCCTTTACCAGGTCTAAGCCATTATCCAAACTGGGTCTGTATGGAGAACTTTTATTTCTATTTATTCTTATTTTTTGAGACAGGGTCTCATTTATCATATAGCCCAGGCTGGCTTCACATTTGCAGCGTAGCTGAGGATGACCTTGAACTTGTGGTTCTCCTGCCTCAGCCTACCCTGTGCTGTGATGAATAGGCACGTGCTACCATGCCCCATTTCCCCCATAGGGAGACTGATAATTAGTGTTTTAAATTAAAAGATTATTTGTGCCAGGCGGTGGTGGCGCATGCCTTTAATCCCAGCACTCGGGAGGCAGAGCCAGGCGGATCTCTCTGAGTTCGAGGCCAGCCTGGGCTACCAAGTGAGTTTCAGGAAAAGGCGCAAAGCTACACAAGAGAAACCCTGTCTCGAAAAACCAAAAAAAAAAAAAAAAAAAAAAAAAAAAGATTATTTGTATTAATTTTATTGTTGCGTATGTGTATATGATATGTGTCTACATGTGTCTGTGTGCATTTGTATGCATGAACATGGGAATTTCATGCCATCGCTTGTGTATGGAGGTCAGAGGGCAATCTCCCTTTTGTTAGAGCAGAGTGTTATTGTCATGTCCCCCATGCCATACTACCACTTGAGTTGGCCTTCAAGCTTCTAGGGACTCTTATCTCATCTCCTGTCTCATTGGAGGAATGCTTCTTATGTAGGTTCTGGGGATTTGAACTCAGTTCCTCATGTTTGTGAGGCAAAGCTTTTTTATCCACTGAGCCATCTCCCCAGTCTAATTAGTGGGTTTAAAGTTAACACAGAGACCATGCTGGGCCTGTTAAGTGGCCACTGTGTTCTAGAGCAAATATCTGAATGTTCTGCTTCCAGGAGAGGCACCTGTACATCTTTATCTCTGGCCACTGGCTGTAGCCAATTCAGTGAAGGATCGTACCTGACATGGAGTTCAGAATGACTTAGCCTTGCTTCTGTATTAAAGAGTTAAAAACAGTTGCCATGGCAACATAACACTTCAAGCACTCACTTGATCCCCTTTTCTGCTCAGCACATAGGGACTACATTTCCCAGACTGCTTTCCCTTAGGCTTCTGGGGAGAATTGGCCATCGAAGCACTAGGGATATACCAGGATGTCTCTTTTCCTTTCTTTTTTTAAAAAATAAAACACAACAGTTTTATTTAGACATAGTTCTTATACTATAGCATTCACCTTTTAAAAAAAGATTTGTTAATTTTTACGTGTATGAGTGTTTGCCTTTATGAACTTATGTGTACGACATGTGTGCCTCGAGACTGTGGAGGTCAGAAGAAGGCATCAGATTCTCTGGAATTCAAGTTACAGGTGGTTGTAAGCTGCCACGTGGGTGCTGGGAACCGAACCTGGATCCTCTGCAAGAGCATCAAGTGTTCTTAACCGCTGAGCCATCTCTTCAGTGCCAACATTTCCACGGTGTGTATATAGTCACAGAGTTTATTTCACCACAGTAAACTTTGAATCATTTTTAGTCTCCTGCCATTATTACCAGTGGTTCCTTCTTTTCTTCCCATACACATAGCCCCTCATAGCCACAGGCCTACTTTCTTCTGTAGATTTGCTTCTGATGGTTATTTCATATAAATAGGCATATGCCATAGGTGACCTTTGCATCTGTCTTCTTTTAATTAGGTTATTCTGTGTGTACTATGTTTCAATTCTTCATTACTTTCTATGGCTGAATAGTATTCTATTGTATGGATATACTACACTTGTTTTATTCATCATCAGTCGGCTATTTGGATTGTTTCTACTGTTTAGTAGAAACAATGAGTATTGTTGCTATGGATATCTGTATACAAGTCATTAGTCTTATTTACTTTTATATTCCTGTGAAGAGACACCACGATCAAGACAAGTTATAAAAGAAATCATTTAATTGGGGGCTTGTTAACAGTTTCAGAGGGTGAATCCATGACCATTGTGAGGGGGACATGGCGGCAGGCAGGCAAAGAGAGGGTGCAGGAGCAGTAGCTGAGAGCTTTCATGTTGAGAACTGAGAGAAAAACAAAAAAAAAAACACAAAAAGAGAGAGAGAGAGAGAGAGAGAGAGAGAGAGAGAGAGAGAGAGAGAGAAATTGAAATCAGTTTGAAAACTCCTCCATCAAGGCCACACCTCCTGACCCTTCTAAAAGTTTCATCAACTGGGGACCAAGTAAGTATTCAAACATACGAGCCTCGGAGGCCCATTCTCATTCAAACTAGCGCATCCTTTATCCCAGAAGTTTCTCTCTCATCCCATTTATTATTTTTTTTCATCTAACTTACTAAGCATATGTGTTACATCTCTAGCAAGACACTGAAGCTGGGCCCTTGAGACTGCTGCCTTGTGAGATCAGGAGAACTGAAAAGTCAAAACAGGAATTCTACAACTGAAGCTCTTATGAAAGCCCCTGGTACCCTGAGGACCACTGTGGTCCACTCTGTGATGAGCATGTAGTGTGTGTACGACAGTGAATCCTATGTGTTCTTAGTCTCCAACTGCAACATCGCAGATGCTCCAATGTATGATACAGAGGCAAGTCCACAGGAGAAGCCAATATAAAAAAAAAGTACCCTGGGCATCTGTGCCCAACTCCATCTTTGGCTCTTTGCAACTTTCTGCTTTATGGAAGTGGAGGCCGTTGGACAATGCACACTTAAGTAGCAGGTGCTTAGTGAGCAGTTGCTTGATGGATGGGGTGACTTCAACTTTCCCCTGAGATGGTGCCCCTTACCTTCCTTATTAAAAACTGACTACAGGAGCAGGAGAGTGGTGGCGCACACCTTTTAAGCCCAGCACTTGGGAGGCAGAGGCAGCTGGATCTCTGAGTTTGAGGCCAGCCTGGTCTACAGAGCAAGTTCTAGGACAGCCAGGGCTACACAGAAAAACTCTGTCTTGAAAAACCAATAAACAAATAAATATGAAAAAAGAAAAGAAACTGACTACAGAGCCCATTTGAAGCAGTAGCACGAGTAGAATTCATATTATGACAAAATAGATAATCTTGATCCTATCTGATTTTCAACTATTTTAAAGCATTTATTGAGAGAGAGAGAGAGAGAGAGAGAGAGAGAGAGAGGGAGAGAGAGAGAGAGAATGCTTGTTGAGGTCAGATGACATTTTGCAAGAGTTATTTTTCTCTAACATGTTGGCTCCTGAGATCAAACTCAGGTTGTTAGACTTGGCAGCAAACATCTTTTTTTTTTTTTTTTTTTTTTTTTTTTCGAGACAGGGTTTCTCTGTGTAGCTTTGCGCCTTTCCTGGATCTCGCTTTGTAGACCAGGCTGGCCTCGAACTCACAGTGATCTGCCTGCCTCTGCCTCCCGAGTGCTGGGATTAAAGGTGTGCACCGCCACCGCCCCGAGGCAGCAAACACCTTTACCCACCAAGCCATCTTGCCCACCCCAGAACCCCATCTGATTTGTTTCTGTAATGATCTCATTTATTCATTCAACAAATATTTGACGTAAGCTTCTGTGTTTGGCATGGTAATGAACTGCACTGATCCAAAGACAAGCCTACATCATGATCCCTGGCCTTGCTAAGTTTACATGGCATGTGCAGTTTATTTGGATTGTTATAATAAAATACCACAGGCTGGGTGGCTTAAACAACAAAAATGGGCTGAGTGTGGTGGCACATGCCTTTGATACCAGCAATCGGGAAGCAGAGGCAGATGGATCTCTGTGAGTTCGAGGCCAGCCTGGTCTACAAAGTGAGTTCCAGGACAGTCAGAGGTGTTACACAGAGAAACCCTGTCTTGAAAAAAATCACAAACCAAAAACCAAGAAAAAAAAAAGTCCCACAACAACAGAAATGTATTTCTTTATGGTTTTGGAGGCTGGAAGTCCCGAGTCAAGGTCCAGCAGAGTCAGTGTCTGGTGATGGCACTCACATTCCCATCCTACTGAATCTGGACCCTACTCTTAGGACTCTGTATAATTTTAATTACTTCCTTAGATGATGTAATCTTCAAATCCAGCCATTTCAGGGTTAGGACTTCCACATAGGATCTTTTGGGGTGATGGTGGTGGGAAATCTCCAGCCCACAGCAAGGACGATGGACAAAGATGTGATTATCAACCGATGATTCTGTAATCTGCACACTCAGAGGCTGAGGCAGAAGGATCACCCCAAGTGTAAGGCCAGCTGGAGCTGCGTATAGAATACCTGACCTGTCAACTTTACAGAGTGAGACTCCACGACCAAAAAACCAAGCCAGACAAAGTGAGACAAAGAAGAAGACACAATTATTCCCAAGCAATATGAGAAGAGGAAAAGCGCCCATTAATGTGTCCCCCCCGAAGTTAGGGGCGGGCTCAGAAGGACATGAAAAGACTTCTGGGAGCTTAACAAATATCAATTGGTAACGTTTTGCTTGTGAGGCACCAAAGCCTTCACTGCATTATTTATATGGTTTTATATATCATATTTCATGGTATTTAAGAAACAATGAAAGGCACCGTTGACTATAACATGGCAAGAATTAACCTCGGGCACAAGCTTGACATAGCATAGGAGCGGTAGGAAGGCAATTAAGACGCCCGTGGGAGCAGGGGTACCAGGAGGGGTGTGGAGCAGTCCAGGAGTGGGAGGAAGGCAGTGGTGAGTGGTCAGAAGAAACGTTATAGTCAGAAGTCTCACTCGCTCAACTTCAAAAGGGGTGCTGAACTTGGCAGTTTGGAGGGCAGAGAGAGCCACACTGTTTAACCTGGCCTCATTTCAGTGATGTGGCCGCTGGGCCAGATTTCTGGCTTTGATACCTACTCATTGGCTAGGCTGTGTTTGGCATGTAAGACAGCTTTGGCTTGTGTGTTAATGAGGCTCTGTGTTGCTGTGAACGTGGTGACATGCTAGATTTTTCTTAGGTACCAGTCCGTGTCAGTCTGCCCATCCATCCACTCATCCAGCAACCATTTACTAAACACCTACTGGTGAGGTTTTGGGGGTAGTTACTCAGACTCTAGGGTCTATCAGCCATGGTCTGGGGCTTCTAACCAGTGACAATAACATCTCCAGGTTTCTCTGCGGCTTCCATGTTTCCAAGCACACTCTCCACTGCCACAAGTTCAAGGCCAGCTGGGACTGCATATAGAGTCCCAGACCTGCCAAGTTTACAGAGTGAGACTCCACGACCTTATCTCATGTCACACTCAGGTTGTTGTGTTTGGTAGGTTTCTTTTTGGTGACTCCAGAAACTGAGACTTAGAAGTGATATGACCTTTAGCTCCACGCTAAGGGGCTTTTCTCCTTATGTCAAGCCAGCTCCTGGTGATGCAGGGCCTGGCCTTCAGGGACCAAGTCCACGACTAACTCTCACCTCTCTGCCTGGAAAAGATTTCATCACCCAAGGCTGGTTGTACTCTCCCTGTTCTCTGAGAATGCATGCCACTGTTCTTTTTGGGGAAGTTCTGCCCAGGAGCAAAGGTTTCAGAGTGTGAGTGGGAACCAGGACCTGGAAGTCATCTTTACAGACATGCCACCCAGGCGCCTCACCGATGACCTGGTTATTCACAGGATAAAAGGAAACTTAGTGTGAAGGAATCCAGCAAGCCTTGAGACCCCTGGAGAAGGTCCTTGACCTCAAGAGGCCCAGGAGAGGAGCCAGAGCAGAAACTTCTGGATGGAGCCAGGTCTGCAGAAACTTCCTGTTGTCCCTCTTGCACAGAGCATGCACACTCAAGCACGGACATCTCCTAATGTATTCCGACCCTCCCAGGCTTGTGATTCAAAGAGTACAGTCTAAGATTATATCTCTTACCCTGTCCTCGCCCCCACCTTCAAGCTCTTTTGGATTTCACTTGGGAATGATCAGTGTCCTGGCTAGTTTTACGCCAATTTGACGCAAGCTAGAGTCATTTGGGAAGAGGGAACCTCAGTTGAGAAAATGCCTCCACCAGATTGGCCTGTGGGCAAGACTGTGAAGCTTTTTTGTTGTTGTTGACTGATGTGGGAGGGTCCAGTTCACTGTGGGTGGTGCCGCAGCGCCCTGGCCTGGTGGTCTTGGGTGAAGGGTTAATGATCTACAAGCCTCAGGCGAGCTGAGCTCCTGATGGGAAAGTTGACACACTGATAACATCGGCCAGCAGTTAGGAGCTGGGACTCTGCTGACAGGAAAGTCAACATATGGATAAGAGCCTCCCTTGGTATTTACAGCTCCGAGACTTCAGGGACCACATCTGCAGATGGAATTTTCCAACCTCAAAAGTTTCCTTTTCTATAAAACTCTCAAGCCCCCTGCGCCTTGGTGCACGGATCTCCCCCTTCCTCCAGGGGGATCGCTGCCCTTCAGAGTCCTAACACAGGACCATTTGCTTCTGTTGAGGTACATCTCCCCTCTCTCCCCTCCCCACCTCACCTTGATGAATTCCCATCTAACACTGGGCGATGCTCGATAGCAAGCCCTGCAAGCCAGGGAGCGCCCCCCTCCACGGCCTCTGCACCAGTTCCTGTCTCCAGGTTCCTGCCCTGCCCTGAGTTCCTGCCCTGCCTTCCTTTCATACTGGACTGGGATGTGGAAGCGTAAACCTATTAAACCTCCTCTTCCCTAAGTAGCTTTTTGGTCATGCTGCTTTACATGGCAAGAGAAGCCTTGACTGAGACAATCGGCTTGGCTTCAGGACTAGGCAAACCTCACAGGCAGATCTGGCAAATATTTAGGGACACTCAGAATTTGAGGGCCGGTCATGTCAGACCTTACCTAGAATTTTGTC
This sequence comes from Peromyscus leucopus, assembly GCF_004664715.2. Classification (NCBI taxonomy): domain Eukaryota; kingdom Metazoa; phylum Chordata; class Mammalia; order Rodentia; family Cricetidae; genus Peromyscus; species Peromyscus leucopus. The sequence goes on along the minus strand of NC_051086.1, from coordinate 93,312,359 downwards.
ACCCAAAGAGCTATGAAACTTGCTAAATTTCAGCACCGGTGCAGTTTTGTGTTCCCTGGCTAGCATTAGGAACTATATGTGGAAGATGATTTTTTTTTTAAGAGTTCAAAGCCTTAATCAGGTCTTTGGTCTCCACCAGGAAAAAAACTAAGAGATGTGAGCTGCCAGGCTGCAAGGAGGAAAGGTTAGGGTTTTACTTTCCTGATGGTGTGATAAAAATACCCCGACAAGATCAAGTTCAAGGAGAATGGGTTTATTTGGCTCACAGTTCCAGCGTACAGTCCGTCATGGCCAGGGAGTCATGTTGGCAGAGGCTTGAGGCAGCTGGTGACATTGCATCAGTAGCCAGGAAACAAAGGGAGATGGACACATGCAATCGCCAGCTTTCTCTTTTTTTTTATGCAGTCTAAGACCCAAGCCCAGGCACTGGCTACTCACTTATGGCATAAGCCTTCCCGTCTCAGGTAAGGTGTTCGGGACACTCACGCACAGGCATGCCCAGAACCTCATCTCCCAGGCGATTCTAGACCCTGTCAAGTGGACAATCAATATTAACCCTCACCAAGAGAACGCTCTCTAGGAGGAAGGAAAGGGGAGGAGGGCTGGGCACCGGCTGGCGGGAAGCCTAGGGTCGCCCCGACACCTGTTGCCATGGCTGGGTAGCGGTTTCCTGTACTTGTCGACACGTGAGCAGAGAGAACACAATGGGTTTGCCTGGGCAGGAAGAGACTTCCTGTTTTGCTGTGAGGGCTCATTGTTGGACACTGAGAGGAGGAGTCGTGTGTGTCTGTGTTTTTCAAGTTGCTAAGGTCCCTGAGGAGAGGGATGGGGACAGGTGGGGAGGGGGTCTGAAGACGATAAATAAGAAAACAGGGGTGGGGTCTAGTCTTTCAGAGTTACTCATCCAAACCTCATGCCATTTAGGAGAGGGTAAGTCTGGCTATGCTGTCCTGTTGTCATGACAACTCCAAGCTACAGCCCTGGGGGCTCACCTGAGGGTTGTCTCAATGCCTTCTCATCCTCGCATAAGATTCAGTGTTGATTTCTGAGGTGACCTTTAAGAGAGGTAGCAAGCCCCTTAACTTGGAATTTGAACTGAAACTCTGGTGAGAATAATGGAGGGAATGATGGGATTGGTCTCCTGGCAAAGGGATGTGTTAGAAAGCCAAAGTGTGTACCCCAGCCCCGCACGCCCATCTGCACACTTAACAACTGAGTTCAACAGGCTGAGGGTCCTGATGCTGATGTAGGCTCGGCGCTGTCTGCCATAGTGAAGAGGCTCAGGGTCTCGCCTCAGCTGGCTCAGCCAGCTCTCTGTTGGTTCTTTCTTCTCACTTCCTCATCTGGGGATTAGAATAGGGAACACTGGCTGGCTGTCCTGTCTTGGTCTCACCTTGGGGGACCCCATTGATCATCTGCTGGAGACCTGTGGGCTCAGGAGGTCAGTGATGCACATTTAGGACATCTCGGTAGAGCATTGGTCAAGAAGAAAAGATGATGAGGGTCCTGGCTCTCCTCCCTCCCTTCCTCTGTGGTACCTTAAGGGGTCAGCATCTACTTCCTCCTCCTGCAACCGATCACGGCACTCCAGGCCCCTCTCGGCCCCTCTCGGCTTGAACACATCTGAGCTGTCTCTCCCAGCTTCCCGCCTGCATCTGCCTGTGCTCTGACTCTTCCAGAGCGAAGCACTGGGTTCCTTCGTCTTTCTGGAATTTTCCCCCACACTTTCCTCTCAGGTTCCTTCTCCCTCTGTCAGATTTGAACTTGTCATTCAAGATCCTGCTGAAGGGGGCTGGAGAGACAGCTCAGCACTTAGGAACAGTACTTGCTGTTCTTGCAGAGCACGTGGGCTTGGTTCCCAGCACCCACGTGGCAGCTGACAACTGGCTGTAACTCCAGTTCCAGGGGATCAGATGATGCCCTCTTCTGTTCTCCACAGGCCCCAGGGGTGCTCACGGTGCGCGTGCATGAAGACAAAACACCCATACACATATTTTTTTTTTTAAAAAGTTCAGCTCAAAGAACTCCCAATTCCATGAAGAATTTCTGGTGGCCTCAAGCCTGCAGAATGCTGTTGTGTTACAGGCTGGTCTAAGCATTTTTCCTCCTCTCTACTGGGCACCTTATCTATTTCTTAACTATTTAACACAACACTTAGTGTATTCTTTGTGCCCAACCAAAAGGCATCTAGAGGGCTGGAGAGATGGCTCAGAGGTTAAGAGCACTGACTGCTCTTCCAGAGGTCCTGAGTTCAATTCCCAGCTTCCACATGGTGGCTCACAACCATCTGTAATGAGATCTGGCACCCACTTCTGTATACATAATAAATAAATAAATCTTTAAAAAAAAAGGCATCTAGAGTTAAACTGAAACATATTTCTATGGATTTGACCTCAAATTGGTGCCACTTAGAGCTCACGAAAGACTAGGGAGGAAGTGGGCAGAGGAGGGAAACTCAGTGAGGCGTATTTCCATGCATGGTCACTGGCCCCTGCTTCCAAAGGTCAGCATCAGTTTCGGCTAACGAGCAAAGTTTACAGAGACTCTGAAAAACTGTCCAGGCTTGGGTGAGGTGAGGGACCAGAGCCTGGCCTTCAAGGAGCCTCCAGACAGAGAGAGGCAGATCACCCATTTCCTGGATCTGAGAGATTGAGCGAGGATGGGAGCTAGTACTCATCTACTTACCTCTGGTCGGTCAGACCCCGGATCACGTCATTTAATCTCAAGTCAGTATTGTGATGCGCATTCTGAGATGAGGAAATACAGAGTTGGAGAAGTTAAGGACTTTCCTAAAAGAGGCTCACAGCCAGTAGCAATGGGCTGAGAATGGAACTCCCCCATCTAGGTCTTTCCCCTACACCATTGTTGAACAAGGAACTCAGTTTCACAACTGCTGACCGCCCTAAAGCCAAAGACTTCTGCTGTCTCAATGCCAGTAAAATATGGAAGCTCTGCGCAGCCCTACGTCCATACCTGTGATTCCCATTTCTTTAGCAAATCTGCATACGTGCTTCTGATTGGTGGAGGGTAGGTCACGTGCCTGTGTTTGGACTAGGAGGTTAGGAGTTCTTGACTTCTTGGTGGGGCCAAAGAATAGCAAGGGAATTCCCTCCAGAAAGGAGGCTAACTGAGGAGACGCAGGCCGGCCACAAACGCAACAGATGGCTGCCACACGGTCTCCCCCTAAATGTCATGTCAAAGGAACTTAATTTATAAGCCTTAATATACTCCCTTTTGAAATTCCCACAGCTTTCTTAAAATGTGGTTTGAAGCCAATATGTATGTGTGTGTGTGTGTGTGTGTGTGTGTGTGTGTGTATGTATGTATGTATGTGTGTATATATATAATGACATAATTTTAAAGTACAATTTACACATAGCAAACTTCAAGTATATAGTTTTAGGGCCTCTATCTCGTCCGTCCCCCTCTCCCCCTCAACGCTTATAATTGTCTTAAACACTACCAGAAGCAAAATGCAGTTACGTAACAGCTTCCTTACACCTTGCTCTTCCAAGTTCCCTTGAATTCCCTCTGAAGTCCACACCTTCCTCCACGCGCTGCCTTTGAGAACCACCCATCTGTTTTCCTAGCTATAGTTTTTGGAACAAAGGCTTTTGAAGCAGAGAAGAGGGGCAGCCGTAGGGATTCTCTGTGCAAACACTAATGTACGGGGCTGGAAGCCTCTTCCTACTTGGCCCTGTCTTGGAGGTGGGAAAAGCCGATTATTGCAATAGGTTGAACTGATCAAAGGTGTAACCTGTGCGAGCCTGGTGGCACAGGCCTCTACTTGGGAAAGCCGAGGCAGAGGGATTGCCAGAACCACAGAGTGCATTTAAAGCTAGCGTGGTCAATTTAGTGAGACCCCGTCTCAAAGTGAAAACTATGAAGAAAACGGGAATTATAGTTCAGAGGTAGAGCACTTGTCTAGCGTGCGCAAGGCCTTGAGTTCAACCTCCAGTACTAAAATAAAAGGGGAGGTATAATTTCCTTTCAAATATTATGTTTAAGGTTTAACGCAGACGTCTGCTGGGGCTCCAGATCATGGTGTGAATTCTCATTTCAAGGGACAGGCGGAGAGAATGGGCAGTGGATACTCTGCTGGGTTCAGGTTTGGTAGAGGGACCCACGCCTTTGAGGCAAGCTCCAGTTTCCTCCAGACAGCCCTCTTTTCTGACAGGTAGAGAATGGGCCCATGGCCTGAGTCTTCCTGCTATGCCCCACCACACCCCAGCACCAATTCTTCACTCAGATTGCCCTGAGCCCTCTTCTGGCTTCCACAGGAGACAACACAGCTGTGGTGTACACTCTAGACTAAGCTGTGGTCTGAGGCTGCTGCTCATGAAAGCCATTCACAAAGCTGAGGTGCGTAGACTGCTGGGTAGAAAGAGGGGACTGACTATCTGTCTATCTATCTATCTATCTATCTATCTATCTATCTATCTATCTATCTATCATCTAGCTAGCTAGCTATCATCTAGCTAGCTTCTATCTATCTATCTATCTATCTATCTATCTATCTATCTATCTACCTATCGTCTATCTTCCTACCTCCAAGGAGTGTTGGTATATTCTAAATTTAAGGGCCAGAGAGATGGCTCAGTGATTAAGTGTCCTTGTTGATTTTGCAAAGGACCTGGCTTCAATTCCCAGCACCCATGTGGCAGCTCACAACTCTCCATAACTCTAGTTCCAGAGGACCTGATGCCCTCTTCTGATCTCCCCAGGCTCTAGGCACATATATGGTGCACATACATACATGCAAGCTAAACACTCACACACATAAGATGAAAGTATATATTTTTTAAAGTCTGAACTTATACATGGCTCCCCAGATAATTATGAAAAGAGATTTCTGCAATTTTGGTATTTTGTAGATATTTTCAAATGCACTAGAACCCCTTTATGATTAGATTGACAAATAAGACGACCATTGGAGACAAGTGATATGAAGGCCTGTTCGTGCTCTTGCTTGGGTCCTACAATGTTTCAGGCAGGTCTAGATGAATATGAGCCAGTCTCCTCGGAGAGAGTTAGCAAATTCCCCTTCAGTTCAGCTCACCTCTCCAGGCTTAGATCCCACTCCCAGGCAAGGGGAAGAGGAGGAGACATTTTTAGGTTGCTTGCATCTGACCTGGGCCTTTTCTTTTGTGTTGTCTTTGATGGTTCAAAGTTGCTGTCGACTTTAGAGTCACCTGAGAGGCTGGTGGGAAACACCTCTGGGTGTGTCAGCCGGTATGTTTCTAGAGACGATTAACAGAGAGAGGAAGACCCACCCTGAACGTCAGCATCACTTACAGGCTGGGGTTCCTCCCCACAGCTGAGGGGAGAGAAAGGGGGAAAGTCAGCAGAGGGTTGACACCCCCCCCCCTTTGCTTCCCTGTCAGCCATGAAGCAAATAGCTTGTCCTTTGCCACATGCTCCTGGCACCATGATGTTCTGCTCAGGTTCAGGGAGCCGAGTGACCTTGGGCTGAACTCTCCAAAGCCATGGGCCAAAATAAACCTTCTCCTCTTGAAGTTGTTTGCCTCCGGTATTTTATCACAGCGACTTGAAGACTAAGATGTCAGTTCTTCAGGTCTCTCAACCATCCTGCCGGCTGGGCATCTTGTTGCCAACTGGTAGGTGAGGTAGTAGCGACTTTAGCGATTTTTAATTCCTTAATTGGAGCAGCCCAGATCCCAGCTGAGCCCTGTGCAGCTGCACAGGCCAGTGGGCGTCTCCTTTGCCATCAGGGAGTTCTCACTTCATCCCCTTCCCTAACAGGATCCCTAGGGGAAAGGAGCCAGTCACTTAAATGGGAGGGGTGGGTGGCAATTAAACCAAACCTTAGAATTCCAGAGCCTTCTGGGATTGGTCCCGTTTTTTGTTTTTTGTTTTTTTTTTTTTCAAAGAGGAAAAAGACAAAGTACAAGAGATGGTTACCTGGGGCAGAGATCGTGAAAACACACGTGGGAGAAGGTGCAGATGAATTCAGGTGCATTTTAGTGAGCTAGGCTTCAGAGAAGAGGTGGGGTAGAGTGTGAGTAGGGGTGGGGGCCCAGCAAATTGCCCCCTTGTGTGTGTGTGTGTGTGTGTGTGTGTGTGTGTGTGTGTGTGTGTGTGTGCACATCCATGCTTACATGCCACAGCTCAAATGTGGAGATGAGAGGACAATTTTCATAAGTCAGGTCTCTCCTTCTGCTATGTGGTTCCTAGGAGTTGAACTCAGGTCAACAAGCTTGGGGCCAATTGTCTTTACCCATGGAGTCCTCTCATCAGCCCAGCTTTGGCTTTTGGGTCAGGCCCAGTTTAAATCCAAGTTTGCACAATGAGCACTTGACTTTGACCAAGGCAGGAAGTGCATAGAACTTCAGTTTCTGTGAGAATGTAGCCCATACTAAGACTCCATCTTGGAACCACCATAAGGATGAAGAGAAGTCCCGCTAGAGGATACCCGGCCTGGAGCAGGTTGGTTACAACATCCATTCTCTTCCTGCTTCTTAATCTCCTTGACGGATTCACACAAGCTCATTTGGCCACTTTGCAGCAACAGCTGAGAAGTCCCAAAATAAACTTGAATTAAAATTAAGATAGGTTCAGTGCTGAGGTCCCCAGCAGGCACCTCTGAGTAAATAGCAGAAGTGAAACAAAACAAAGCAAAACAAAAGAAAGCAATTTCATTTCTGGCATTAGAAGCAAAGATCCCCAATCGTGTAAGCCAGCCATGGTTGAGGGAGTGGGTATGACCAGAGGGAAATTTGGTATTTTTCTTCGTTGTTTTTGTTTTTGTTCTGTGATGATGTCAGGTGTGTGTGTGTGTGTGAGGGGACTCTCCAGGGACATCATGCGTCACAGAGCAGGGAAGAGGGGGTGGTGAAGGCTGGCACAGGCAGGTAGGAGAATGTCATCCTGTCACTGATGTCATACGGCAGAACTGGGGAAAGAGACTAGAGGTCAAGTCATGGAAAGGGTCTGGTGACTGTCACGCCCTTCTCACCTCCTACTCCGGGGACACAGATGGGCGAGTTCCTTAATTCAGCTTTCAATGAGCTTCTGAAGAAAAAGGTCACCTTTCGAGGACTGGTGTTACTCCTGAGAGGGCAGGGCTGCCGAGGACTCCCTATGAAGGTGTGTGTGTTTGGGGACGTGGGGGACTCAGGGAAACAGAAGCCAAGTGTTGCCTCCCATGACCACAGGCCATGAGTTGGTGACAAGCTATTATTGTTGCTATTATCAAAGTCGTTGCTCCTTCTCCTGCTCTCATTTTTCTCTCTGTGCTCTGCAGGCTCAGCGAGATGAAGGGACTTTTCCCAGGGGTCTCTGCAGCGGGACCTTCGACCGGCTGCTTCCTTTGTGCAGGGCTGGCACCGCTCAGCAAGGTGGGCTGGGAACTGGAGGCCTGGAGAATCCAGCTCTCTCTTGCTTCTGCCCTATCTCTGATTTCTGCAACTGTTTCAAATGATCAATTAATTAGCTATCTATCAAACGGGCATTACCAGTCATTATTTCTTTTAAGGAGGAGTGATTAATACAAAAGACACTTGATTCATCAATACCAGCCATGCTTAGCATCTCGGTACAGCAGTCTCTGAAGGCGACTTTCTGTAGACTGTGACCAGGCTGACTTGTGTCCCATTACAAAAGATCATAGAAGAGATTCATGTAACAGGAAGGGCATGCTGCGTAGACCTAAAGAAGAGCTCCCACTATATGGAGTGGCGTGTGGAAGCCACTGGAGGGAGAAGTGATGCCCTTCCCATCCTACTGCCCCTCCAGCCCCTCGTCAATGTCTGTACTTAACTTCTGGAGCCAGCTCAGGGGTTGCCATGGCTGTATTTCCTTCTTCAAATCTTGTTAACTTTGAAGAATTCAGTCTCATCAAGTGGTGGTGGTGCATGCTTTTAGTCCCAGCACTTGGGAGGCAGAGGCCTCTATGATCTCTATGAGTTCGAGGCCAGCCTGGTCTACAGAGTGAGTTCCAGGATAGCCAGGGCTGCTACACAGAGAAACTCTGTCTTGAAAAACCGAAAAGAATAAACAACAACAACAACAAAATATGAACAGGTTCAGCTTTTCTGGAGTGATTTAGTAAGTATTCAGAAGTCTTAGAATTTTGTACTGTTTTGATCCAATTCTTTTCCTTATTGGATGGTTTTTCATAAAGATATTGGTATTATTATATTCATAGCAATGATTTTTAAAAATGAGACCAAAAATTGAAGCAATATTATTGTGGACTTAGATGAATAAATTATGTTTTCTCTACATAACAGGACACCATGCAGCTATTACAATTGATGGTGGAAGAATTTTGTTTGTTTGTTTGTTTGTTTGTTTGTTTGTTTGTTTGAAACAGGGGTCTGTCTCTGTAGCCCAGGCTATCCTGGAACTCGCGCTGTAGACTAGGCTCATCTCGAACTCACAGAGATCCACCTGCCTCTGCTTCCCAAGTGCTGAGATTAAAGGCGTGCACCACTACCGCCCGGTCTAAAAGAGATTTTAAAAATTCAGTTTCTTGAGCTGGAGAGATGGCTCAGAGGTTAAGAGCACCGACTGCTCTTCCAGAGGTCCTGAGTTCAATTTCCAGCAACCACACGGTGGCTCACAACCATCTGTAATAAGATCAGATGCTCTCTTCTGGAGTGCAGGCAGAACACTGTATACATAATAAATAAATTAAAAAAAAAATAGTTAAAAAAATTCAGTTTCTTAGTCACGTTGGCTACCTTTAGACCATTCAGTAGTTGTATATGGTTAGTGGCTATGGTATTGGATGGGGCAATTAGAGATGAACCCCTCAATTTTCAGGCAGGGGGAGAAACCAGAAAGCCTCCTTGCAGGCTTATTCATGCCTATTCTTGCCAGCAGAACAAATCTACAGCGACCGGTCATGCCTAGAAAGACCCTTCTGCTTTCTCGCCTCTGTCCCTGTCGTCTGCCTCAAACACGGGATGTTGATACTGAATGTTTAACGTCAAGGATGCAACAGGTCCAAGCCCTCTCGACCTGTTCAGCCTGTTTAGCCAGCAAGCAAGCTGTTTACAGGGAATCCAAGTGCTCCGCGAGGGGCAGAACACATTTTTCCACAGCTGCCGAGAAAGACGAGTGAGTCGAGGCAGCATAACAAAAAGCCACTTCAAAAACACACCAGAAGAAGTCACAGAGCTGAAACAATCACAGGTCTGAAACATCCCCTCCTCCCAAAGCCCTTGTAAAAACAAGTCACTGGGGAGCCTGGGCCCTGCTGGTTTCGAGCTCCGCGTGGTTGCTGACTTGAGAACGGGCCTGTCCCTGCACTTCTGAGAGGAGCCAGGACTTGAGGTTGTGGGGGCTCAGAAACCCTGAGTTCTGAGAATTGTGGGGCCTGGTGGGGGACAGTCCCTAGGTGCTCAGTGTCTCTGGGAAGGTGAGGGGAGAGACTGTGGGAAAGGCAGGGCCAGGATGGATGGGTACAGATGTGGGGGCTCCTCCCATCCAGAGAACAGCTATGGTAAGGAAGTGGAACCCTGTCTTACCTCCCGATTCTGAGGAACCTATTGCTCTAGAAGGCAAGGCATCCACAGATTTAGCATGTCAGGGGATCTAAAGGCATAAGGTCACTCATATCCACAAAATTCTTCCTCTGGGACCTAATGCTTCTCTCTCCAACCCCATTCTCCTGTGTAGGGCAATAGAGCTCAATGAAGAGGAACCTGGAGTTGAAGGTGTTGGCTCAAGGTTGAGATTTTAGATTACTTAGGTAACACTCTACCAAATGAACTATCTATCCCCTGCTAAAATGGAGGAGAGTATTGGGAGAGGCTAAGTTCTATTTTCTTTCTTTCTTTCTCTTTCTTTCTTTCTTTCTTTCTTTCTTTCTTTCTTTCTTTCTTTCTTTCTTTTTTTTTTTTGAGACAAGGTCTTATATAGCTCAAGCTAACCTCTAACTTACTGTGTAGTTGAGATGACCTCAAATTTGTGCCTTTACCTCCCAAGTGTTGGGATTATAGATGTGCTCAATTAGTTTGGGTTTTGTTTTCTAGTTTGTCTTCTTTCTCTCTCTCTCTCTCTCTCTCTCTCTCTCTCTCTCTCTCTCTCTCTCTCTCTTTCTTTCTTTCTTTCTTTCTTTCTTTCTTTCTTTCCCCTTGTTTGGAAACAGGGTCTTCCAGTCTCAGCCCCTCAAGTGTTGAGCTTACAGACGTTCACTGCCACGCCTGCTTAGACCTTTGTTTCTTGCCCTGCACAGTGCAGCCTTAGTTTAGGTGAGTTCTCAGCCCTGGCTACATGTTGAAGTCACCTGGAAGGTTCATCAATCATTAATCAATCAATCAATGATTCTCAGTGTCCTAGGGTGCACCTTGGTCAACAGTAGGTTTTTTTGAGACAGGGTTTCTCTGTGTAGTTTTGGTGCCTGTCCTGGATCTCACTCTGTAGACTAGGCTGGCCTCGAACTCACAGAAATCTGCCTGCCTCTGCTTCTTGAGTGCTGGGATCAGAGGCATGTGCCACCACCACCCGGCTCAACAGTAGTTTTTAAAGCTCTTCAAATTATTCCAATGTCCAGATGAGGAGTGTGGTCCTCCCAGAACTTCTTGAAGCCTGGTGTGTGCAGGAATCCCCTGGGATCTTAGAAACCCCAGCTGGTCTGGCATAGCCTTCTGACAGCCTGTAGTTCTACTAAACGCACAGGTGATGCCCATGGCCCACACCTGGAGTCGTAGCTGTCCATGCTTATGTTCCCGCGCCTGGAACTGAACCGGAAGCTGGGCGCTAAGCTCCCCAGACTCAGGTCCCCCCCATAACATCTTGTTTGTAAGGTTTGCCCTCTCTTTCTCCTTTCTCACAGGCGTCTTACCCACCACTTGAATTCTCATTGGATGCGGTGAGTCTGAATCAGAGAGAGAACCCCAAAGGCAGAAGATGAAAGATAAAGCCAGGATGGGCTGTGCCCTCAGGTAACAAAGAAGCCATCTTGAACTGAGAGAGCCAGAAAGATCCACAGAGCATAAAAGAACAGCTAACAAATGATGACGTGTACCCCATCCCTCCCATCTCTTCATGCCCCTTGGCAAAGGTTGATAATGTCCCCAAGCCTGCATGTGGGAAAAACCAAAGTTTAGAATTAGAGACTTTCCCAAAAATGACATGTATTGCCGGCCTTAGACTCTGGTCTCAGTTGAGCACGGTGGTGCACACTTGTAGTCCCAGCATATGGGAGGTGGAGGTGGGAGAATCAAGAGTTCGAGGTTATCCTTCCCTGCATTGTAAGTTCAATACCAACTTGAACTACTACGTGAGATTGTCTCATAAAACAAATCACAACCAGCCAAACAGGACAAAAACAAACATTTGGTTTCTGTGTTGACCATGTAGGACTGGGTAGTATCTGACCTTCATTCCTGGCCATATGGGGTACTAGACCCAGCTTTTTAGAGTGTATCAAGTCAGATCCATCTTTTAGAATTCAGTGGTGGTGCACACCTTTAATCTCAGTACTCAGAAGGCAGAGGCAGACAGATCTTTGTGAGTTCAGGGCCAGCCTGGTCTACAGAGTGAGTTCCAGGACAGCCAGAGCTGTTACAGAGAAACCTTGTCTTGAAAAGGCCAGAAAGAAAAAAAAAAAAAAAAAAAAAAAAAAAGAATGTACCAAATTTTGCTGTGATGGCATGCATCCTGTAGGCGTTATTTGGGCAATCTGTTCCAACCCCTCCACTGATCCTCCATGACTTCCCAGCCAGAAAACGACAGCTTCTACCTTTAGCTCCTTGCACAGGCCTCAGGGTCTTTGCACAGAACTTGGGACCCAGATCATCCTTTCCGCTCCATGGCTGCCTATCAGAAGCCCATCTTCGCAGGCCTGATCTTCCTCTCCTGACATCACTTCCTTTTCTCTAGGGGTGGGTAGCATACCTAGCCTTAGTAGGAGTATGACCTCAAACAGTGCTACATGGATGCTTACGTGGGCCTGGGGCTACCAAGACGGCAGTAAATCCTAAGGCCCTCTGATACCATGGGACCCTTGGTTTTTGTTTTTTGGTTTTGTTTTTGGTTTTTTGAGACAAGGTTTCTCTGTGTAGTTTTGATGCCTGTCCTGGAACTCACTCTGTAGCCCAGGCTGGCCTCGAACTCACAGAGATCCGCCTGCCTCTGCCTCCCGAGTGCTGGGATCAAAGGCGTGCGCCACCACCGCCCAGCACCAGTATTTTTTTTCTATGCTGACTTCACCCAGCTTGTCTTACCTATTGATACCAGGGCTACGTGATAAAGGTGGAGGTCAGAAAGAAAAGATGGCATTGTCCCTGGGCCCTGCTAGACCATGAGTTCCTGGAGCAGGGACTTTGGCTTCTCATTCGAGTGTCCTCAGTACAAAGGACAGAGGCAGAGATAGAGGGCTCTCCAGGTTTGGCAACTGAGTGAGAAGCGATGGCTTGAGAGCTTCTCTTGTTGCCTTGAATGACTGATAGTCGAGGTAGCCTGCCTGCATGGCCCTCAGGCAGGTCTGCCTGGTGCCGACTGTAGATCCTGCAAAGGCCGCAGAGCCCCATGGGTGTGGCACATGGGCCACCTTTCTCTTTTTACCCCATCTCCCCAGAGTTGCGGAGCCACTCAGGAAGGTGAGGTTTTCCTGCAGAGCCCGGGTGCCTTGCTCTATTGGGTGAGCTGTAGGACTGTAGACTGTCAACTCAGAGCTCCCCATCAAGGCCCCACAGTGCCACAGGAGGGCCTGGGAAGCAGAGTGTGGTACCTAGCAAGGAGGAGCCCTCTTCCTTTTTCCCTTCTAGAGAGTGGCCATCTAGTGTAGCAGAAATTCAACAGCTGCGTTTGGGTCTCTAACCTTGGGGCCTGGGATGAAAATGATGAAGGGTTTGATCCATGCTGAAGGTGGATTTTCTCTTATCATAGCAAAAACAAACAAAGGCAAGAGACAAAATTCATGCCAAGATGCTGAGATTCTCCAATGACATTGTGTCCCGCAGCTGGACGCAGTCATGGAGAGGCGCTCATGAACGACCTTGTGTTCTTGGGTAAGGAAGTACAGCTGAACTTGTTTGTGAAGCCTACCTCTTATCTCATGGGTCTTAAAGAAATAGGCCAATGAGTGGTTTTTCCCTATTCCTGAGAGGACTGGCCAGCAGGAGAGGGCTCAGGCAGAAGCAGAAGTTAGAAGAGGCCTCCACCAGGTCAGCTTTGGATTCAGGGGGGTGGGGTGGGGCTGCCATTAAGACTATCACTATTGACCCAACCTGAGAGCTTTCTCTGTGAATCCATGTATATTGACTTGTCTGAAAATGCTGTCCACTCCAAGAGTGAAGGCCAGGGATGGTGGGGTGTAAGCTGCCCACTGGAGTTATCATTACTTCCTTCTCGGTCAGGGTTAGGTGTTTTGCTATTAAGGCTGGACCCTAGAGCCGGGCGGTGGTGGCGCACGCCTTTAATCCCAGTACTTGGGAGGCAGAGCCAGGCAGATCTCTGTGAGTTTGAGGCCAGCCTGGGCTACCAAGTGAGTTCCAGGAAAGGCGCAAAGCTACACAGAGAAACCCTGTCTCGAAAAAACAAAACAAACAAACAAACAAACAAAAAGACTGCACCCTGGGAAGAAGCTCCACCACTCAGCGACATGCCCAGCCCTGTAGTGTTTGTTCATTGAGATGAGGATTGCTGTGTCTCAGGCTGGCGCTGAACTTACAGTGTAGCACAGATGGGTCTTGAACTTGAGATCCTACTGCTTCAGCCCCCTTAATGCTGGAATTGCAGGTATATATTATTACACCCAGAAATTAGGTACAAATGGCTGACGGTGGCCCCGGATGACGTCCTGCAACACATTCTTCTGTAACTCTATTTCTAGCCATGGAAGCTGAGACCACATGCTACCTGTAATTTGCTTAAACCCTCGTGGACATTAGTGGTAGGACCGAGGGCTTTCCCCTCTAAGCCCCCGACAGAACCTTACATCATAGTTTTATGTGCCAGCCTGCCTTCCTAAGGTGAGACCTTCTGGTTCAGCAGTTTCCTCTTCTCTGTCTAACTCTCAGCTCCCCAGCCCAGGGGCTGGTACATACTGGGGACTTTTGAGGAGAGAGGGGAAGAACACTGGATGGCTGAATCCAGTCTGAGATCCTTCACTGTGAACAGCTCAGAGTGAAGCTTGTCCTCTGCACTCAACGGACTTAGATCTGACCTCACTTTTCTAGGCCAGCTCAGCCCGCTGCGTCCTGGAGCAATGCACACTCGCTCTGCACAGTTGTTGGCCCTTCTTTATGTGGGGAGGGGCCAGGGGCCAGCGTGGGCTATCCAGTTCTAAGTGTGAGCTATGGATATGTAAGCCCGGGCTTCTGTCTCAGCTCCATTCTTTTTTTTTTTTTTTTTAAGACAGGGTTTCTCTGCTCTCCTGGAACTTGCTCTGTAGACCAGGCTGGCCTTGAACTCACAGAGATCCACTTGCCTCTGCCTGCTTCCCAAGTGCTGGGATTAAAGACGTGTGCCACCTCCTGGCTGCTCCATTCTTTGCTTTTCTTTCTTTCTCTCTTTCTTTCTTTCTTTTTTTCTTTTAAAGATTTATTTATTATGTATACAGTATGTATGACTGCAGGCCAGAAGAGGGCGCCAGATCTCATTACAGATGGTTGCTGGGAATTGAACTCAGGACCTCTGGAAGAGCAGTCAGTGCTCTTAACCTCTGAGCCATCGCTCCAGCCCCTGCTCCATTCTTTTCTATCTATGTGAACCTGGGCAACTCCTCTGGCCTCAATTTCTTTATTTATGAAATGGGCGTGGCAATCCTAACTCCCTCAGATGCTCACTGTAGAGATGGGGACAAAGCATGTATGCAATTTGGGGTGTTGCTGGGCACTCATACATTCTAGTTACAACTATCACTCGATGTTTGGTACCCTACCTTCTGTGAGGATGCTTACCTCACTTGTTAAGTGGAGCAGGGGGGAGGGGGCGATGTAGGCTTGGTGGTCTGCTATGGCAACCAAAACAGAGGCTACATATGAAAATGCTTTATAAACTGTTAAGGTTTGAGTGTGAAGTGTGGCTGCCTCTAAGATCACTCCGTGGGTAAGAGGTGGCACCTTCCTGGAACAACACCCTCCCCCAATGCACACGTGCCTGCAGGCCACTCTCACACCCACGTGTGAACATATGTAGGTATGCACATGTGTGTGCATATACACATGTACACAGGCAAGCTTACCCACAAACACATGCCCCTATGAGCATATGCACACAGACACCACCAACACGAGCACCTGTGTCAGGAAACAGTTGAGTGGTTTAACCCCAACCAGTGCCCTAGGAAAGCCCCACTGTTCGTGATTCAACAGCCCGTTCCTGAGCCCTCCTGACTGCCTGGGCAAGCAGGGGTGGGAAAGAAAAATCTGAATGAGACCTGAACTCAGCCTTAAGGAGCTTAGCAGGGAGAGGGATAAACGGAAGTCATTCTAAACACTAACACTAAAATGACAGGAACCTGAGACTGGGAAGAGGGGACGTTTTGGGGTTGGTTGGGGGCAGTTCCTGGAAGGGTTAGTATTCGAGCTGGCCTTTGGAAGGCAGGTAGTAGCTTTGCTCAGGCACTATAACAAAGTGCCACAGGCTTGAGTCTCCGACAATCAAGTCTTCATAGTTCCGCTGGCACAAAATCCAAGGTCGAGGTGCAGTATGCACTCTTGACTGATGATTTGTGTTTTCTCTTCCATGAGGACACTAGTCACATGGTGTCATGACCCTGCACTTGAACCCATTCTGCCTTTGTTACTTCCTTAAAGGTCTGGTCTCCAAAGGCAGCCATGGTTAAAGAGTTAGGACTTCAACATATAAATGTGAGGAGGAGGGCCACACAGTCTAGCCCGTAAAGGCAGGATGTTTTCATTTGGCACTGGTTTAATGGCAAAAAGTTATTGTAGGATGTTAGAAGGGGAGCAGAAACCACACAGAGATGACCATTTCTAGCCAGTCTCAATATATCTTTAAGATGAGTCTGTGCTTCGAGGTACCTGGTGGCTGGCCTGTGGCCTGACATTTTCATGTAACAAATGCATCTGGAACTTTCTTCTTTCCATATTCTTCTACAGTGTCATTTTTAATGGCTGCACAGTAGCCTATTATGAAGGTGTATCTAACCAATGGATGGGGGGGCTTTTTTGCCTTTTTTTTTTTTTTTAAGATGATGGGGTTTTGATTAGCTGAGATGGGAAGGGTGGTTAGCAGTGGATGAGAGGGAAAGATGCAACCTCCAGGGTACCATCGTGGTCACATGCTGTCTTAGTTTACTTTTCTATTGCTGTGACAAAATGCCATGACCATGACAGCTTACACAAGAAAGCATTCACTTTGGGGCTCACAGTTCCAGAGGTAGTAGAGACCATGATCATCATGGTGGGAAGCATGGCTACAGGCAGGCAGGCATGGTGCTGGAGCAGTAGCTGAGAGCTTACATGTTCAAATAACAACCACAAAGCAGAGAGAGAAAGAGAGAGAGAGAGAGAGAGAGAGAGAGAGAGAGACGGAGAGAGAGAGAGAGAAACAGAGACAGACAGAAAGGGCAAGCTAACTGGGAATGGCATGGATTTTTGAAACTTCAAAGCCCACCCCCAGTGATACACCTCCTCTACCAAGACCACACTTCCTAATCCTTCCCAAATAGTTCCACCAACTGTGGACCAAACATTTCAAGTATAGGAATATAGGAACCAGTAGAGGCCATCCTCATTCAAACCACCACACATGCTGGTAAATGGGGACCAATCAACTGAGTTCTCAGAATCAGGCAGACCACACTTATAAGTACGTGAGTTAGGGGAGGGTGAAGGGAAGTAGGCTGTGGAGGCTCCTGCTTCTGAGAAGTACTGAGATGTCCCAAGAATAAGCTGCCTTCATACTTTATGTCTGACTAACTAGACTCTCAGCTAGATCTTGTAAAGTCACTGACATTCCAAACGTGACACTGGAGAGTGAGGCTGAACTTGATGAATATATCATAGCTTCAATAGCAACGCTGCTGCTGCTGCTGCTGGTGGTGGTGGTGGTGTGTGTGTGTGTGCATGTGTGTGGAGGCCAGGGGTCACATTGTGTGCCAGCCTTCAGGTGCTTTGGTTCACCTTGTTTTTGAGACAGGCTCTCTCACCAAATCTGGAACTCACCCATAAAGCTAAGGCTGCCTGGCTAGTGAGCTCCAGAGATCCGGGCAGGCACACATCACTGTGCTTGACTTTTTTCTCATGGGTTCTGGGGATCAAACTCAGATACTTGTGCTCGATAGGCAAGCACTTTTCCAACTGAGCCATCCCCCACCCTGGGCATGCTGCCGTCACACTAGATGCGTTCTGTGACCAGTCGCTACTGCTTTTTTCATCTTGCACTGCCTGCTCGCTCTCCACCACTCATCCTGGGTAAGCCTTTGGTAAGCACAATGAGAGAGATGGGGAATGCCGCAATGGACAATCCAGGGGACATGAACAACAGTTAATGTCAGCATCATGGGAGGTAGAATCGCGGATGAGATGAGCCTCTGGGAGCATCTAGATTAGCTTGACGGAGGTGGGAAGGTCCGCTGCAAATGTGTGGTACCATTCCATGGGCTGGGGAGCCTGTCTGCATGAAAAGGCAAATGCAGGCTGAGAACCAGCAACCCTCTCTCTCTGTTTCCTGACTTCAGATGCAAGTGACCAACCAAGGCCCTGTTACTATGCCGTCCCTGCCACTTATTCCAGTCCATAAGCTGGAATAAATCCTTGCTTCCTCACGTGGCATTTGTCGGGGATTGTGTCATAGCAGCCAGCAAGTAACAGGGACTTTTTTAGAGATGAATTTTCTTACGGAAAATTCCATCAGCGGGGTCCCGCGGAGAGAAGTCTGGGCTGAGCTGGGAGAGCTTTGTAGGGAAGGCAGAGATCGAGGAGGGGCTGGGGCACACGTGAGAATGTTCACTCTTCACCAACTGAGGCTGGAGCAGCCGACTGTCTGGTAGGAGAAACGAGCTTAACCTTGTTCCAGAGTGGAGCCTTTCAAGCTGTGTTCATAAAGCTGGTGGAATCACACCTTCTCTTGTGCCATTGTGCAAAGTAGAAGATGCTAATAGCTTGTGGTACAGAAAAAGAGGTTGGGCAAGGTAGCTTAGTGGGGAAAAGCATTTGTCCTGCAAACTTGGAGACCTGAGCATGTTCCCTGCAACCCGTGTAAAGGCGGAAAGAGGCAAGTGCACACCCATACTCAGACATGTGCACGTGTGCATGCACACACACAATAAGAACTAAAAAATGTAAAAGGAAGTGTAGAGAAGTCAGCTACAATGTCATTTCTACAACAGCCCATTCTCAAGGGAAAACATGGGTCAGAATTACAGGCGTGTCTAGGGGTTCTTTTTAGGAAACCTGGCCACCATTTCAAAAGCTGTAGGAGCCTCAGAACCCTTTAATTTTTTTTTTTTTAAAGCCAGGCTTTGTAGTACATGGCTTTAATCCCAGCACTCAGGAGGCAGAGGCAGGTAGATCTCTGTGAACTGGAGGCCGGCCTGATCTACCTAATAAGGTCCAGAGCAGCCAGGGCTACATAGAGAGACCCTGCCTCAAAAAACAAAAGCAGCATAAAAACATTTAGTTACATCTATTTATCTATCTATCTATCTATCTATCTATCTATCTATCTATCTATCTATCATCTATCTGTCATCTACAGATCATCTACCATCCACCTACCTACCATGTGTTTGTGTGTGTGTGTGTCTGTGTGTTTGTGTGTGTGTGCGTCTGTGTGTCTCTGTGTGTGTAGTTGCCACAGTGTGCTGTGTGAAGATCGGAGGACACCAAGCTTTGGGAGTCACTTTTCTCTTTCTACCAGATTGGTAGAATTCAGTTCCTCAGGCTTGGCAGCGAGCACCTTTCTATGATGAGCTGTCTTGCTGGCCCATCACAATCCTTTTTGTCGAACAAATGCATCCAAGAGAGGACAGATTTATTTTAACCACGACTCACTGGGAACATTGATGAATATTTACGAGTCCACATACGGCCCGGAAGACCAAGATATATATCATTGTGGGCTTCTTTTTTCCCCCGAGGAGTGGCTCTTCTCCCCCAGCTGCAGGGGAGAGAGAGGTCATCCTCTGTAGCCCCCTTCTGTGATGCTTGAGTTAATGATGGTTTACACTGGAGAGGCGATTTCATCAGCTGGCATTGTAAGGAAAACAGCAAGGCTGCCGAGTTCAATTTGCTGGCAGAAGCAGAAGAGGAGGAAGAGGAGGTGACTTTTTAACCGTGCAACAAGGGCGTGGAGTGATTTTTGTTTGGCAATGCTATCCTTTGGATTTCTGGTGCCTGCCGAGCTGTGATGCTTCCTTCTGGCAAGGGCTTTTACTGGCTCCCTTCCCTCATGTGGTGGGTAAAGGGTTATGTAAATGATTGCCATTTTCGGAAGCCACCAACCCTGCCCCCTTCCCACCCTGCGCCCCTAGCTTTGGTGAGGACATTGGAAAAGTTAACTTAGGAAAGATGCAATTCAAGCCTTCAACCAATCCAAGGCCTGACAATCCAATTAAGATCACTTGCTAGACACAATTTACCGCGCCATGATTTTAAATGGCATTTTCTCCCGCATTTGATAGCAGTTGTTTTCCATGGGGTTGTGTTGCATGCCCACCTCTGTAGAAAGCCACTTTGGCCAGGCTGGCACATGTCCCCTCATTCTATGTGAGTAACCTGGAGTCTTTCTTGCAGCCCTACCCTCTGTGTCTGCTGAGAATCATGCCACCCAGGAAAGTGGGTGGCCAGCACCCACATTCCAGGAGCCACTCAGCCTGGCAGTGCCCCATCAGTCCTTGCAAAAGGTGGTTTATGGGTGTTATTTATTAAGTGGTGCAATGTTATTCATTAAGCGGCGCTGTTTACCGTGCAAGAAAAGCCACAAGGTACAACAAAACCCACTATAAGAGTTTATTAGGGGAAGGGAACAGAGGGGTATGCTTAGGCCTATGGAATGACTGAATGACCGTGCAGGAAGAGGTGGGGAGGAATAGGTGGAACTCGCTTTTATAGGTCCCCCCCCCCCCCCCCCCCCCCCCCCCGCATATGCGCATATGGGCTTACCTAGCTACGTGACCATGCTGCATGCAGATTATATAGGACAAAAGCCCTAGGATGACTAAGCATCTTGCCTGGCTATTGGACAGCATGTGTGTGGTCATGCAGCTGGGGGAGCGGCTAGGAATTCTAACAATGAGGACTAAATGATTCCTGGGGGAAAACCAGATAGCCAGAGTTACAAGTGACACCTATGAGGAGGAAACAGGACGATGACACACAGAAGGACCAGTGCTGGTGAGGTGCCCAGGGTGAAGGTGGCTGTCAGGACATGCCTGCAACTTTAATTAGGAAAGCTGCTCCCACTGAATACTTAAAAAAAAAAAAAAAAAAAAAAAAAAAAGATGGAGAGAGAGGTCAGCTCCACTCCATGGCAAAAGATATTGTCAAGTGATGGAGAGTGAGAACTGAGTGCGGGTGGTCTGAATGAGAATGGCCTCAAAAGGCTCATAGATTTGAAGACTTGTTCACCAGGGAGGGGCACTATTTGAAAGCATCAGGAGGTGTGGCCTTGTTGGAGGAAGCATGTCACTGGGGTTGGGCTTTGTGGTTTCAAAAAGCCTATTTCAGGTCCAGTGTCTTCCTCTCTCTCTTCCTGCTGCCTGTGGATCCAGATGTAGAACTCTCAGCTACTTCGCTGGCACCAAGTCCGCCTGCATGCCGCCATGCTCCCCACCACGATGATAATGGACTAGACCTCTGAAACTGTGTGCAAGTTGCAATGAAATGTTTTCCTTTATAAGAGTTGCCATGTGTCATTGCTGTGGAACAATCCCTTTCTACACTGTGAATATATATTACTCTCGTTGGTTAATAAAAAGCTGACAGGTCGGTAGCTGGGCAGGAAGTTAGGCGGAAAAGCCAAACTGAGAACAATGGGAAGAAGAACAGCAGAGTCAGAGAGATGCCAGCCATTGAGCAAACAGGACACATAGAACATGAGGTAGCTAGGCGATGGTGGTGCTCACCTTTAATCACTTGGGAGGCAGAAGCAGGTGGATCTCTGTGAGTTCGAGGCCAGCCTGGTCTATAGAGTAAGTTCCAGGACAGCCAGGACTGTTTCACAGAGAAATCTTATCTCAGAAAACAAACAAACAAACAAACAACAAAAATGAGATAACAAGCCATGAGAAATTTGGGAGGGCTAGAGAGATGGCTCCAGTGCTTAAGAGCATTGGCAGCTTTTCCAGAGGTCCTGAGTTCAATTCCCAGCAACCACATGGTGGCTCACAACCATCTATAATGGGATCTAATGCCCTCTTCTGGCATGCAGGTGTACATGCAAATAGAACACCATATACATAAAATAAATCTTAAAGAAATATGGGTTAACTTAAATGTAAAAGTTAGCTAGTAACAAGCCTGAGCTATCAAATGAGCACTTACAATTCATATTCAGCCTCTGAGTCAGTTATTTGGGATGAGGCAGTGGGGACAGGAAACGCCCATTTACAGGTCATGGTGTCTCTTCCCAAGCAATAGAACAGTGACCAAGACACAAAGGTACAATGTCCTTTAAATTTGTCACGAACAGCTGAAATTTCCCTTTCATTCTTTTAGTTATGTTTCAGGGCTCATCATCTCTCACTGCTTCTCTTTTTTATGGTATGAGGATCAGAACTCAGGATCTTGCACAAAGCACGCTACCACTGAACTGCTCCCTCAGTCCTTCATGTTGTTGAAGAACAGGTTCTTGAAGAGAAGGCATCACTAAAACTTTAAATCCTGGAGGCAGGTGGCTCAGGCTATAACCACTTGGTTATCTACACCTACATCCATCTACTCATCCATCCATTCACCCATCCATCCATCCATCCATCCATCCATCCATCCATCCATCTAACCATCCATCCATTCACCCATCCATCCATCCATCCATCCATCCATTCACCCATCCATCCATCCATCCATCCATCCATCCATCCATCCATCCATCCATCCATCTAACCATCCATCCATTCACCCATCCATCCATCCATCCATCCATCCATCCATCCATCCAACCATCTATCCATCCATCCATCCATCCATCCATCCACCCACCCACCCACCCACCCATCCTTCCATCAGGTATTTATGTAGATTCTATTCTCTAAAAATGATGTATATTCATCACTGGGGACACAAGGATAGAAATCACTACAATTTTCCCCATGTCTGTCATGAGCCAGGTTATGGGGATGTGTATTGACTCAGGTTGGGACCACATCTTTGGGTAGAAGACACAAACAGGAAACATCTCTCTGTAGTTGGAAGTAGAGGTTTGACAAAGTGTTTGGTTACATCTCAACATCAGGGCGAATGTTCATCAGGTTGTGTTGGTTCGTATCCAGGCAGAACATCAGCAGGTAATGAGGCCCAGTGTCTCTCAAAGGTGAGCCAATGCAGCCCCACACAGCTCTGCACTCCTGGCCTGTACAGTTCCCAAAACCCTTGGAACATGTTGTGTCTTTGGGTTTGTTTTGCCTTGAACTCTCCCGGCTTTGCTCACCCTGGAGAATGGGTACCAAAGTAAATGCACAGCATGGCTGTTATGATTCTCAGTAGATGGGGAATTCTTCCCTGAGCTTGATGATACCATTGGTGACAATGTTGCTGGAGTTGCAGAGGAACCGTATTTTTTTCTTATTGGTTCCTTAGTCTGATTTCCCTGGGACCCTGTTGTAAGGGAAGCGGGCTGAGCAGGATGAGGGCGTTCCTGGGCTCTCTGTGTGACTGCAATGCTAGCACAGCGACACTGAGACCCAGTGGATGGCAGGCCTAGGTGGTCAGCCTAACATGGGGACCAATGTCTGTATCAGGCTGCTGGCATAGGCGGTCACTCACCCCTCTCCAGGGGCATCTGCACAGGGCTGTATGCTGGAGCATTAGACTGGAAAGCCTTCAGTTTTCTTCCAACAGCACGATTTCTTGGGATTCAGTGATTTTGTTTGTTTGTTTTGTTTTGTTTTGTTTTTGGAGACAAGGTTTCTCTGTGTAGCTCTGGCTGTCCTGGAACTCACTCTGTAGTCCAGGCTGGCCTTGAACTCAGAGATCTGCCTACCTCTGCCTGAGTACTGGGATTAAAGGTGTGGGCCACCACTGCCCAGAGATCCAGATTTTTAATGGCCTCAATCTAGGACCATCAGAAGCCAGTTATGTGGAGGCTGTCAGAAAATACTGGGGGAAAGGCAACTGTACAAGTGTTGTTTAGATTCTGATTCGTAGGATTTTCCCCTTCCCCGGTCTAAGAGAAAGAAGGGGAAGTGAGAGCAGGAGGGGAGAATTCTCCCACTGTACCTCTTGCCTTGTAGACAACAACCAAAACCCCCCTTGAGTCTGAGGAGGGCTGCAGACTTTCCTGTAGCCTGCTACCATTCACAGCCTTTCTTGGTCCTTAGAGCTCCCCCAGGTGGGAGGTAGACTTCTGATCTGCCACAAGTTTACTCTTTTTTTTTTTTTTTTTTTTTTTTTAAGCAGACAGAAACATTCCTGAGGCTGTAGGAGAGAGGGGTCCAGGACAGGCAGTTTGGGAAGGAGGGAACGCTGTAGTCATTCTGGGGAGATGCTGGAGTTCCTTCCCGGCTGGGCCGATTGTCCATGTTTGGGGCGGAAACTGAGTCTGTTAGGGCAGGGATCTGAGTCAGTTCTCTTCTGGGTGGATGGAGAAGTTAGGTTTCCTTAGCCCTGAGTCACCATCATCTGCTCTCCCTCCTAGTCATTGGGACTCCCCTGGCTTCTGGGATATCCCAGACCCCAAGCCCATGAAGACAGGGTATTGTCCCTCAGGTTCAGTGGGCATACTTCTAGCCTTTCTGTTGTCTGTTTTTGTTTTTTTTTTTTTTTGAGACAGAATCTCTTGTTTTCCAGAAAGCTAAAGATGACCTTGAACCTCAGATCCTCCTGTCTCCACTGTCCAAGTGGATTATGAGCATGCGCCACTCCATCCGTCGCCTTACCAGACATCACTGATAGTTTGGTATGTGTGGTCAGGCTAGAGACACAGAGGATGGAGGCAACCAAGATGGATACAGCCTTTGTTCTTCAGAGACTTCAGAATTCTGGTGCAGACAGGGACACGAATTCAACATAAGGCGGAACGGCAAGGGCCCGCAAAGTGGAGGAAGTGCTGGGCAGGACCAAGCTGGCCTCAGAGTTGCACACCGGAGACTGGGGCCAACTCCTGGGGCAACCTCTCCCAGCCCAGGGCCCATTGCTGTTGTGGAATGCTAGTTGAAGATGTTACATTTGTTTATGCTGTGGAGCATTTGTTCAATGATGTAAAGATGTGTTGCATTCTTTCATGTTGCTTTTGTCTACCTCTGTGAAACTGTGTGTTACTTTGCCTGTCTAACACACCTGATTGGGGGGCTGGAGAGATGGCTCAGAGGTTAAGAGCACTGACTGCTCTTTCAGAGGTCCTGAGTTCAATTCCCAGCAACCACATGGTGGCTCACAACCATCTGTAATGGGATCTGGTGCCCTCTTCTGGTGTGCAGGACTACATGCAGGCAGAATTATATATATATATATATATATATATTATATATATATATATATATATATATATATGTTAAAAAAAATAAGTAAATCTTTAGCTGGGTGGTGGTGGTGCATGACTTTAATCCCAGCACTCAGGAAGCAGAGGCAGGTAGATCTCTGTGAATTCAAGGCCAGCCTGGTCTCCAAAGTGAGTTCCAGGAAAGGCACAAAGCTACACAGAGAAACGCTGTCTCAAAAAACAAAAACAAAACCCTAAAACACCTGATTGGTCTAATAAAGAGCTGAACGGCCAATAGTGAGACAGAAGAGAGAAATAGGCAGGGTTGGCAGGCAGAGAGAATAAACAGGAGGAGAAATCTGGGAGAAAAGATTGGGGATCGAGAAAAGAAGGGGCTAGCCATCTAGCCAGACATGGAATAAGAAGTAAAGAATAGAAATAGAGAAAGGTAAAAGCCCAGAGGCAAAAGGTCAATTGGATAAGTTAAGAAAAGCTGGCTAGAAATAAGCCAAGCTAAGGCCAGGCATTCTTAAGAAAGAGTAAGCCTCTGTGTGTTTATTTGGGAGCTGGGTGGGTAGGCAGTGGGGTGGGAAAAAGAGCCAAGAGTAAAAAAACAAAAACAAAAACAAAAAACACCCAACAACATTTTGCCTTGCATTAGAAAAGAGTGATGCAGGATCAGAACAATGTCCAGGAGGCCTCGGGGGAGGGAGGGATCAAGGACAACAGTGTGTTTTTATACATCCCAGGGTCACGGTTTGGGAAAGACTGTGGTGTGGCCTAGCTGCATTGAGAATAAGGGGCTGTGACAAGGATTGTGGATGGGACTGGCTGGGAAGGAGACATCGAGGTGCCTTTCTCCTGCTTCCTGTGGGCTCCGGCTTGGCTGGGGTTTGGAGACCAGGGCCTAGAGGGGAAGCTGGAGGTCAGGGTGCCAGGTGCTCTGCTGGAAGAGATCAACCGCAGTGCCATTTGGCACCCATTCAGGGCTAAGGAAAGCTACAGGGGCATGGTGCCCAGGGTTGCTCTCCCACCCATACTCCGAGACAAGCCCCTGGGCCCGCCAGGCAGGATGACTGCTCTGAGGCAGTCTGGGCTGAGAATCAGAACTCTTCCCAGGTTCCTCCCTACCAGTCCTCTCTCTTTCCATTCCAGCTTAGGCTTCCCCAACACCTTCTCTCCTTTCAGGGCCCAGTTCTACAAGTCTCCCCTAGCATTCTCGCTTAGGAGTGCTCATCCTCCTAATACGCACCCTGGCTCACAGGCTCACACGTGTAATAGCCATCCGAGGTTTTTCCATTTATTTCTTCAGTCTTCAAGACTCTAATTCCTGAGGGCTGGGCCTGGGGCTCCCACTACTCAGAATCTGACTCTTCACCTGGTTCTCTGAAGCTGTCAGTAGGTCCTACATGGATACAATGAGAGGCAAAAACTCCATCCCTGGCTCCTAGACGACAGCCTATCTGTTTCTCTGTGATGGAGAAGAGAGGGTGAAGGAAGAGGTGGAGGGTGCTGTCACGGCGAACTCCTCCCAAGGGTCTGGACAGCCAAAGCCTCATAGGGTCAGGATTATGGAAGCATCTGGTTGTTTTGCCTGACACAAATGCTCTCAAGCCTTCTGTGAAGCGTCATGAAGGGGTGGAGCTGTGGCGTAGGGTCGGCCTTGGTCGGCGTGGGGTCCGCCTTGGTCCCTGTCCTGGTGGGTGGCCCCTCTTCCTCCTTAGTTATCTGGGTCCCATCTGCGTGCTGAGAGGCTGCCACCTCTTTACGTAGAGGACGACCTGGGTTTACGATCCTGTGTCGATCTCCCCTTGGATGGACATGGCTCTTCTTATGTGCCCAGCCAGCCCGGACACCCAAAGCCTGGTTCGGAAGATGGCGTTCTGCAGATCCACATCAGATCTACTCCAGGCCTGGGTGATCTGATGCCTTCTCTAGCACCGATTGGCCTGGGAAAGAAACAAAAGAATTGAGCTGCAGGAGTCAAGCAGAAATGCTTTGTGTGAACTCCCCCACCATTTCCTCCCTCCCCCACCCCCATCCTGGGGATTCTTCAAAGGACTGCCATTTTTCCTTTTGTAAAAGGTCTAATTTATGGTAGTAGCTAAAAAACATATTTTAAGCTGGGTATGTTGGGTGGTGCACACCTTTAATCCCTGCTCTCAGGAGGCAGAGGCAGGCGGATCTCTATGAGTTAGGGGCCAACCTGGTCTACATAGTGAATTCCAGGCCATCAAGTGGTATACAGTGAGACTCGATATCTTAAAAACTGTTTAAAATTGGCATTTAATAATTGTGCACATGCAATAATTTTTTTTCTCTCTGTGTGTATGTGTTCTGTGTGTACAAGTGTGGAGGTCAGAAGAGGATATTAATGTACAAAGCATGTTTAGCATCATCTTTTACTTATCTAGCTTCTGGTGCCTGGAATTCAATCATGCTTTTAAACAAGATATTTACCTGTCTTTTATGGGTTACCAGTGCCTGTGGCCAGGCAGAGATGTTCTTCATATTCTGAGTGGGGCTCAAATCACTCCCCTTTGCCTTCATTTTGACTGTGGGCTGACCCTCACTGGATGTGTCCTGCTGTGGCCAGGTGCTTCTGTCTTTCTTTTTTTGGACAAGGTTTCTCTGTGTAGCCCTGGCTGTCCTAGAACTCATTCTGTAGCTCAGGCTGGCCTCGAACTCACAGAGATCTGCCTGCCTCTGCCTCCAGAATGCTGGAATTAAAAGCATGCACCACCACGGCCCAGCTGCTCCTGTCTTTTAAGGTAAGGACATTTCTAGGGCGCATCTGTGGGTGCATTTGCCCATTGGATGGAGGTCATATGTGTTAATATTCTGATCTGCCCTTGAAATCCCACCCTTTGGTGCCGCCCTGAGTTCTGATGTAAAAGCCTCATTCTAAGGAAACACTCCTCCCCTTCTTCTCTCTTCTACTTTTTCTCCCATGAGGTGTATACCTTTGATCTCTCCTCTCTCTCTGTCTCTCTTTTTTCCTATCACCTCTTTCCTTCATCTCTCTATTATAATAAACTCTCCACATGAATGCAGCAGCGTCTGGATTGTTGGCATACATCTGCCCAGCATGTTTCCCTGCATGCATGTGATAACCTTGGGGGTCCCCACAACAATTCATAACTATGTATACATAGCTCTTCAACTAGACAAAGTCAGGGATCATGTTAACATAAATCTCACATCATTGGTGCCAAATAAGCCCTTGACAGACAAAAGGTACATGGTAGCCATTTGTTGAGTGACTGAAAGATGCGTGATGAACGGCTCAAAGGAACCTTGTAAGTTGCTGGCCTCAAGGCTCTGCCTGTGCTGCAGAGGCCGCCACCGTGTTCTGTCCCGATGACTGACTCAGAATTTCCCTTTCTCTCCTCATTTCAACCACAGCTTGAGGAAAGTAGGACGGCCTGAGTCTGTCCGACTCCCTGCACACAGTTTCAGGTTCGCCTTTATTTAGTGAGATGACCAACTTGTTTCTGTTACCCAGGGACTTCCCCAAGGTTGTGGTGAACGCTCTTAACCCAGTCTCGGGTTCATTGGAGTCAGATTTTGTCCTGGCTCCCCGGGGCCAGTTCTCGCCGACCTCCTGCAGAGGGCGCTGGAGGCCAAGCAGAGGAGGCGGCGCCAACCGGCTCAGATTGACACTTCCGGTTCGGCTATGAAAGTGCATGCGTCCCAGGCACCAGCAGCCTTGGGATTCTGTGATCGCTTCCCTCCTTGACCTTCCCGCCAGGCACTGCTGTCAGAGACGATGCTTGTTGGAAAAGACGCGGCAAACCTGATACCTTTACACCTCTCTCGTCCCTCCTTTCGTCCTTCCCTTCATTCTTTTATGTTCTGAGACAGGATCGCACTCAGCAGGCCAAGCTGGCTTCAGACTCCCAGTCATCTTCCAGCCTTGGCTTTCCAGTGCTGAGATCACAAGTATGAGCCACCAGGCGCGGCTTGCTTTCTTTTCTTGGTCCTAATGAAGCTAATTGCTTGTAAAGAAACGGAGTTGTTACAGGCTGCCAGGCTTCCAAGTGTGTTCTTGCTCTCACTATCCCGAAGGCAGGGCATTCCAGCAGCAGTGGCAACTTAGACCAGAACAGGAGAAAAAAAAAAAAGCTGATTTTATAAGCACGGGAATCTCCCCGACCCCACCTCCTTCAGTCCTTTTGGGTTCCTGTCTGGATTTTTGTAACAAAAGACAGACTAACAAGAAAAAAAATTATGGAAAATTTAAAAAGTTTTATAGGACAATAGAACCTTATAAGGAATGAAGGCTGAGTGTGACCCAGTGCAGTAAAGAAACTGAGGGCAGGACCACTCCTTTTTTTTTTTTTTTTTTCCCTTGATTTTTTTCGAGACAGGGTTTCGCTGTCCTGAAACTCTGTAGACCAGGCTGGCCTCGAACTCACAAAGCTCTGCCTGGCTCTGCCTCCCGAGTGCTGGGATTAAAGGGGTGCGCCACCACTGCCCGGCCCATGACCACTCCTTTAAGGGAAAGGTTTTTATTGTGAATAGGAAGAGAAATTATCCAGAAGCATCTGGAAGAGTCCAGGGCAGAGGGAAACAGAAACAGATTGGACAGGCACAGGGCTAGAGATCTGAGAATAAAGAATTTCGGGAGGCGTGAGAGACGGGGGAGGAAAGCCTGGAGGTGAGGAGAGACAGCATGCAGTTGTGGAGACTTTGCGATGATGTAAAAGTACCTGTGAGTAGGGAGTGACCAGCTGGAGACCAGCTCAGGCTTTGGTCAGCGATCACAGGTACACGTCAATGTGTGACTGCAATGTCAAAATGCTGGCCCTCTGTCAAGCAGCAAGCCATGTCCCTTCTGCCAGAGACGAGGAAATGACTCCTTGGGGATGGAAAAGCTGTTTCACAAGTTCCTGAGCTGGCTTTTATCTAATCACCAGGAATCGTTCTCTAGTCCAGCTTGACCTCATTTCTAGACACGTGGACTGCCTGAGGCCTAACAAAGAGCCCAGGAAACAGTTACCTCTGAGCATGTGTGTGACAGGCTGATGGAGGGTGCAAGGCTTCCACATCCCACAGGACAGAGGGAGCTGAGGGGAAGGGAGGAACGCTGGTTCTGTAGAGAAGGCCTGTCTAACCCCTCTCCATGTCCCTCTTTGGGACAAGGATGTTCCCTTCCTGAGCCATAGGGAGGACACCTCTCAGAGCAGTCTAAGACTCAGTTCTAGAGGAATTCAGAAAGTCCATTTCTCAAATTTCTTCCACTTAAAATATTCAGTACTTTGAGAACACAATGTTTTAAGAAAAAGTTTTTTTGTTTTTTGAACTCATATGGAGCACCAATGACTCCACCTGGATTGTGATAATGCTAATCACTGCACATAATGGCCCCATGCCTCGCCTGCCACCAGGGCTGTGCCCAAACTGAGGACACTGTTGGGGTGAGTGCCCTACTCTGCATAAGTCAAAGTGGGGTCAATTGTCCCAAACTCCTCATCCACAGGAAAATCTCTCAAACCTGGGTCTGGCAGCCAAAGGCTGATGCTGCTCTGTATGGCAGATTAAATTCTGTTTTGTATAACAGCCAAAGACTGACCGCTGTCTCCAAGGAAGCCACTGAGACCACGGGAGCCTAGGGCAACTGTCAGGTAGAAGGTACGTCTCTGTCATTTTAACTGATACGTAGGCCATTTGGTTTCTATCACCATCCTTCTCAGGTGGAGTTGACACCTTCTCTGATGGCGTTGACGGCTAACTGGAGCGTCACAGTTTAGCAGCAGCTGCCTGGTCACTCCATTTCACATATGAAAGCCAGGCCTTACTTCTCTAGAGCTATTAGATCTCCTGATGAAAAAGACAAACTTACAGACAGGTTTGCCTCACCAACAGGCTTCGTATTCAAGGATAAACAGGTTTCAGGTGTAACTTTTACTATTTAAAGGAACTTGCTTTGCAAAGACTGCTCTCGGTAATTAACCACTTGTATATGTCTAATGATAAATAATTGGATAGAAAGGTTTAAGGTTTATATAAACCATGAAAGTCTAATAAAAATTATTTAAATTAGAAACATCAAAGGATATAAAGTCTAAATAAGTTGTGAAAGTCTAAGAAAATGTTTTAAGGTGCATAAATACAAGTTACTCTGTGCTATTATTATACTATGATTTCAAAAGTTCAAAGTTTTAACATTAATCAATGGAGTTCTAATAAACTGGTAAAGTACTATTATCAGTCACAAACTCAAGATTTTGGATTTCCTCTGGTTGTTTCTAAATATAGACTTAAAGATGCTTCTCATCATGCTGAAAGCACCTCTCTCCAATTTACATATCCAGCCCTCTGGAGAGAAAAAAAAATGGTCTTTTTAACTCAAAGCCATAGCTTTTGGTATGACTCAAAAGCATTGAATCTACTCCAGCTGTTTTACAGACACTTGCTGGCTGCTTTGTCAACAGTGTAGATTTCAGTGCAGATTCCAAACAATGGTGATGTGAGCTCCAGAGAGTCAGAAAGTCTTAAGATGGGTCCACCTCTCACAGGTCAAATGGACTCTGGACAAGTACTTCTGTCAATCAACAGCCTAAGCTTCTCTGCCTTTTGCCTATTCCTGAAGGGAAAGCTCCAAACGTAAGGACTTCCTTTAAGTTCTTTAACATCTGTCTCTAGTCTGTATGTGTCTTGGCAGAGTTCCATTCAGCTGGTAGATACCATGCAGAAATCAGCTGTGGACTACAAACTGCTCCAAAGGTGATCTCAATCACATCTGCCCCAGATAGTCCTACAAAACTGGAAAGCCCTGAACTTGATGAAAGCTGATGTAAACCAGTCCAGTCAATGTGACTGCTTCCTGTCTCTTCAGCTGGGTCAGCTAACCGGATACTTCTAATGAATACCACATTGCCCTAATCCCTTCCTGGACTTTGGCTAATACTCTAGCCTTCCTGGACCCTGTCAATGGTGTCCTGATTTCAGCAGGAAGTAGTTACAGAGGAGAATATGTTGCCCCTTGTCATTAGGTCCAAGGGAAGCTCACTGGCAAATAGTATAGTCTACAGAGCAAGTTCCAGGAGAGCCAGAGCAACACAGAGAAACCTTGTCTTGAAAAACAAAACAAAAAAGGGGGGGGGCTGGAGAGATGGCTCAGCAGTTAAGAGCACTGGCTGCTCTTCCAGTGGTCGTGAGTTCAATTTCCAACAACCACATGTTGGCTCACAACCATCTATAATGAGATCTGGTGCCATCTTCTGGCCTGCAAGAACACATGCAGACAGAATATTGTATACATAATAAATAAATAAGCCTTTGGGGAAGAAAAGTTTTTTTAATGTTAACTCAGCAGGTATAATTTATAAATGGACCATGTATATTTCAATGAATTATAAATTTTGTCCCCACCCCCACCCCCATTTAAAGGATGCTAAGAGCTAAGACTCTTATCAAAGATTTGACAGGGACACATAAGACAAGGAAGGAAAGATGACCCAGCCTGCCTCCATCTTAGGCTTAAAAGCCATCTTATAGTAAAGACAAACCAGGCTCATTCATGTTTTTTTTTTTTAAAGATTTATTTATTTATTATGTATACAGTGTTCTGCCTCCATATATGTCTACAGGCCAGAAGAGGGCACCAGATCTCATTACAGATGGTTGGGAGCCACCATGTGGTTGCTGGGAATTGAACTCAGGACCTCTGGAAGAACAGTCAGTGCTCTTAACCTCTGAGCCATCTCCCCAGCCCTCATTCATGTTTATAATTAAATTAAACCTTTGTTTCTCAAGAATTGGGCTATGCCCCACCTTTAACCTGAACTACAAATGGTTCTGTACTGCCTGCTACAGGAAAGGCCATCATGTCTTTGTTTCAAAACCATCTTGCAACCCTACCTTTGTTTCGAAAGGTTGTTATGACTACCTCATTATGACCACCTTGCAACCACATCTTTCGTTCAGGAGCTTCTTACGACTAACTTGTTATGCTTATGTTCTGCTCCTGTAACCCCACCTGTTTTGGTCATTTGGAAATCCCTTATCCCTTGAGCTATAAAAACTTTGTCTTCCTCACATCCAAGGCTGACCTCTTGAACCCTGCCTTAGGGGGAGGCAGCCCATGTACACAAATAAAAAAAAAAAATCTTGCTTTAATTAATTGCTTAAATTAATTTGGCCATGATAATTTGGGTTGGTGGTCTTTCTCCTTGACTCTTCGGGATTAACAGTGAGAATACAACTTTTTGGAAGCCAGTTCTCTCCATGCTGGGTATGGGTCGTGGGAATCTGGCTCAAACCATAAGTCTTGAGAGCAAGCACCTTTGGGGCTGTGTTATCTCACTGACCCCACACCATGTTTTGGGGCTGGTGTTTCCCAAACTCCATCAACTTTTTTTTTCTCTCCACTGCTTCTTCTCAGGTTTAACTGCCTCACTTGGGAAGCTGGGTAAGTGGGAAAAGACAAAATTTATTTTCACAGTGGGTAGAAAGAGTGGGAAAAAAAAAAAACCCAAAAACTTTTTAAAATATAATTCCAGCAAGCAAGGAGACACACACAGATCCTTCTTTGGGCACTGACTTGGGTTTAAGTTCACAGCAAGTGAGTATGGCTTCTGCCAAGTGAAGATTTCTTGGGGCTTCCCACATGTCCATCTGTTGTGTGATATTTTGATTGCGTTCTGACAATAAAGTTTCTTTGAATCAGAGGGTGAAGCTAGCAACTAGCTGACCAAAATTAACCATAGAGGTTTTGGAGGACTGAGGACAGATAGAGAAACAGGAAGTAGTAGGGCGGGGCTTAGAGAGGTCCTTTTGGATGGAGGAACGACAGAGATAGGAGGTCACTGGTTGCTTTCCCACCACTTTTCTGATCATTCAGGTTTTTACCCCGGTATCTGACTCCTGAGTTTTTATTGATGAAGAATAATTAGATAAACTCATTTTGTGCAGCTTAGGTGCTCAACTGGATTGTGAAGTATTTAGGATAGATAGCCGCATGGTTGGATCTTTCATAGGCTTTTCCATGCAGTCCCACGCTCTGTGTAACAATAGCAGCTGGGTATGCTGGAAGAGCTTCTCTGCAAAGAGGACCAGGCTGGAAACACCCACAAAAGGATTTTGAAAGTACACACACACACACACACACGCACACACAGCTGCTCTTTACTACTGGGAATGTCATCTGTGTTTTTGTTTTTTTCTTTGCTAAGCTCCGGGAAGTGACCGTGGGATAAGAGTGTCTCTTCCTGCTCAATAAGGAGAAGTCATTTGTAAAAGTCATTCACTCTCTGTCATGAGAGCCCTCCCAGCCAAGCAGCCTCCATCTTAGCGATTCAGCTGTGCCCCATGCAAAAGCATCACCCCAGCTGGCCTTGTTGACGGCTTACACTCTGTCTTAGGGTTTCTGTAGCTGTGAATAGATGCCATGACCACGGCAACACTTATGAAGGAAAACATGTAACTGGGGCTGGCTTACAGTTTGGAGGAGGTTTAGTCCATTATCGTGGTGGGAAGCATGGCAGCATGCAGGTGGACATGGTGCTGGAGAGGTAGCTGAGAGTTCCTGTATCTGTATCCACAGACAGCAGTAAAAGCAAGTGAGTTACGGGGCCTGGCTTGAGCTTTTGAAACCTCACACTTCCTCCAACAAGGTCACACCTATTCCAACAAGGCCACACCTCCTAATAGTGCCACTCCCTATGGGCCTTTGGGGGCCATTTTTATTCAAACCACCCCACACTTCCTTGTGGAGGGACCCTTACCTGAGTTCCCAGCTACTTCCTACTACCTGTTGTGTGATGCAACCCTGCTTTAATTGCTGCTGCTGGAAGCCTCACCCCTGCTGGTTAAAGGCTTTCCAGGTGTGGTCTGATGGGGGGAGCACTCACATGTAACCCTCTGCTCCACAAGGGAGCCCAGTAAACTCATTGGTTCCCCAGAGTGAACTTCGCCTTGTGCCACGGTTTGATGTTGGAACCTTAGGAGAAGTGCTAGATGCTGTTTCCCCCTGGGGAAGATTTTAGCAACACCCTCTTAACCATTTTTTTTTTTTAAGAATTAGATAGGTTGACAAAGAGTTTATGGTTTTAAAATATGTACATTATTTTGTTGTTTATCACTGTGTGTGTACAGGGTTGTTTGTTTTGTTTTTGAGACAGGGTCTCACTGTGTAGCCCTGGCCTGGAACTTACTATGTAGACCAGGCTGGCCTTGAACTCACAAAGATCCATCTTCCTCTGTCTCCTGGGTACTGGGATTAAAGGCCTGTGCCACCTTGCTTGGACAGAGGACAGTTTTGTGGAGTCCATTCTCTCCTTCCATTTTTTTCATGGGTTCCAGGGATTGAACTCAGGATGCCAGGTTTACGTGGTAAGTACCTTTACCTCCTGAGCCATCTTAATAGCATGGTTGATGGGTTTTGTTTGTTTGAGACAGAATGTCCTGGCCTGGAACTTACTAAATAGCCCAGACTGGCCTCAGACTCATTGCCTAGCCAAGGATGACCTTGAACTCTTATATTCTTGCTCCTACATCCCAAGTGACAACAGGCATGTGCCCTCATGGTTGGCTAGGGGTGGGATTTTGAAGAACTTCAAAGGGAAAAAAGGTTTGCTATCATTCTGAGTTTGTATCTCATATCAGGATATCTATCATCAGCCAGATCCAGGTAGGAGTCTGGCACTTAATATAAGTCCTTGGACAAGTTATTTGACCTGACTGAACCTTGATTTCTCTATCTGCAAAATGGGAATGATAGTCACAGTCCACATCATATTAAGGTATGGGTAGGCTTCCATGAGATTAAAGCCCGGGAAGCATTTGGGCCGAGACTGGGACCTGCAGGGTTCCAACAGCAATGTGAAAGATGGAGACGCTTCCTTTTCCTAACTCCAAGCTGACTGTTCGTCCTGTGAACCCTGTGTTGCTCCAACTTCTGTTGTGGTAGATTGAGTCACAGCTTTCCTTGGGGGCATTTAGGTACATCGATGGATGGTGCAGATGTTTCTCGAGTTTTCTCAGGAGCTCTGTTTTGAATTGTCACCATCATCACTACCACGACTGTCCTTGTTTGCCTTGTCCTGTTGCTGTGACAAAACAGTCGGAACAACGCAGCTTGAGAGAGAGGAAAAGCTTTATGTCATCTTACAGGTTACAGTCCATCCTTAAAGGAGGACATAGGAGGCAGGAGCTCTGGAGGAACACTGCTCAGAGGCTTCCTGTCTGGCTTAGTTAGCTTTTTTTTACAGGACCCACCTGCCTAGGGATGGTGCTGTCCATTGTGGACTGGATCCTGCCTCATCAATCATCAGTGAAGACAGTGTCCCACAGATAGGTCTGCTGCCTAATCTGATCAAGGCAATTCTTTCACTGTGGCTCCCTCTTCCCAGGTGACTCTAGATTGTGTCAAGTTGACAAGAAAGACTAAAATAAAGCACAGTTGTCATAGTCCACGACAGTAGCAATTCCAGGTAAGGGCCGCCAAATGTCTACTTTATTTTAGGCAACGGACAAAGTGCTTTCTATACCAACTCATTTTCTTCTCACAGTCACACCAAGAAACGGATGCCACAGTCATTTCTCTCTCTTGTGCACACGAGAAAACACAAAATTCATCTTGAACTAAAACCATACTGTAGGTGGAAGTTTTTGTCCCGCAAGTGGTTTCCCGAATAACTGACACAAAGACTTAATATTAATTGTAAATGCTTGGCTGATAGCCCAGGCTTGTTACAAGCTAACTAACTTTTACATAAATTAACCCATATTTCTTATCTATGCTTTGCCACATGGCTTGGTACCTTTTTTCAGTACCTCACTGAAGTCTGTGTCCTTGACCTGAACTCTTCACTGCCCATCCTTGTATAGTCCAGTTCTGCTCTGGAAATCTCAGAAAACTATAGTTTCTGGCTGCTGCTTACACCTGGTTTTGGGGTTTGTGGACACTGGGGAAGGAAATATGCTGTCACCTGCTACTGGAAAGCAGCTGCACACTGTTTTGGGGAGGAAACATTGAGAAGTCCCACGTGCTGGAGGATGTCAGGCTGTTGGCAGAGATCAGCATGGTCAGGTGTGAGCACATGGTTCTTGCTCTGAAGATGTTCTCGCCCCAGGAGAAAGAAGCCAGATAGAACTAGTCTTGGCTAGTTAGTTCTAGTCTTGGTTCTGAAGTAGTTGGATTTGAGAGGAGTCACTCACATTTTTCTTTGGGTATTGATTTCTCCTTTGTTAGATGAAGGGCTTTAGTAAAATCAATGTGCTAGGTTCCTTGGCTCCATCCTGACCACCTTGGATGTGGTAGTTGTGGGTGGGGCCCAGGCATCTTTTCTAGAGAAATGCTGACTGACATTCAGTATGGGAACTTGCCACAGAAACTGCCACTGGTATTGAGCTTCATTAAAGCTAGTATCTCAAAAGATAGAGTGGAGAGAGGTTACAGAAGAAGGCCTACCCAGAGTTCACACAGACAAGAAAAAGTAGGTCATTTTTATTTTTTATGGTTGTGTCGTCCCCCC
Organism: Peromyscus leucopus; assembly: GCF_004664715.2. NCBI lineage: Eukaryota > Metazoa > Chordata > Mammalia > Rodentia > Cricetidae > Peromyscus > Peromyscus leucopus. The sequence continues at coordinate 93,275,355 of NC_051086.1, read as the reverse complement.
CCCACAAGACAGGGTTTCTCTGTGTAGCTTTGCACCTTTCCTGGAACTCACTCTGTAGCCCAGGTCGGCGTCGAACTCACAGAGATCCACCTGCCTCTGCTTCCCGAGTGGCACGCCACCACCGCCCGGCTATTTTTTATGTTTTTGTGACAGAGTCTTACTCTGCAGCCCAGGTTGACCTCAGACTCCAGATCCTCCTGCCTCAGCCTCCCAAGTGATAGGATTATAGGCATTCAGAACCCCACGAGTGAAGATTCACAGGAAACCACAGTAAGGGTAAACACACAAAACCCACATAAAAACTACGAAGATGGTTGTCTGGTTGCCCATCTTGAATTTTCCAGGCTTTCAGAGCTGTGGGCTTCTGTCCTCTGTGTGTGTACACTTTCATTTTGGCAGTACGGACAGCACCGGAGGGCAGGAGATTCAAAAGGGGGTCGTTTTTCCATGTGCCCCTCCCAGTTTTACACGAGAAGCTGGTCTCGGTGGATTTGTTTGCCTCGAATCTTTTGAATATTGACTCCCATCTCTTGTCACTTAGCACCTTGTGCTTCGGCCCGAGGCTGTTTTTCTCTTTCTCCAGGAAACATGCTTTATAGGCACTCATTTATCAACTCAGGCCAAAGATTTCAAACATAGATCGCCTTGGTAAAGTGATTCATTTGAATATTCACTTCAGGATTCAGACACTGAGTTAAAAGGGCCGGCAGGTGACTCAGTGGATAAGACTGCTTGCTGCCCGAGTGGGAAGACTTGAGTTCGAATTCCCAGAACCCTGGTGAAAAGCTAGGTATGTGTTGTGGGAATTCATTCCATCCAGCCAATGGTTTTGAAGTACAAGCCCTAGGGCATGGCTTTGTCTGTGCATGTGCATAAGAGCCGAGGGAGAGGAGTATGATCTCTTGGACAGACTGGGTCAGACAGGGGAGAGCCACCTGCATCTGGTCCCTACCGGCCTGGAGCAGAATGGCAGCTGGATCAGCAGTGGATCAGCAGCACATCTACCTTGCTTTGTATTAGTGAGTCTGTATTCCAATTGCACCCCTTAATAAATTGAGATATAGACTTTGGTGGGCTCTCGCTTCAGGTGCGGTCTCATGTGTGAGCTTCTAAAACTAGCGGTGAGGTAGAGGGGCACAGAGACAGGGGGATCACTGGAACTTCCTGGCTGTCAGTCTAGGCCCGGGTTAATTGGGAGACCCTATTTCTCCAAGGGACAAGGCAGACAGTGACAGAACAGGCACCTGGCACCCTTCTCTCGTTTCTTCCTACCCCCATGTACGTACATCAAACCCATATACACGTGCAGGCACACAAAGTCAATCTTTTTCTTTCTTTCTTTCTTTCTTTCTTTCTTTCTTTCTTTCTTTCTTCCTCTTTTCTTTCTTTCTTTCTTTCTTTCTTTCTTTCTTTCTTTCTTTCTTTCTTTCTTTCTTTCCTTCTTTCTTTCTTTCCTTCTCTCTCTCTCTCTCTCTCTCTCTTCTCTTCTCTCTCTCTCTCTCTCTCTCTCTCTTTCGTTTTTCAAGGCAGGGTTTCTCTGTGTAGCTTTGTGCCTTTCCTGGAACTCGCTTTGGAGACCAGGCTGGCCTTGAACTCACAAAGATCCGCCTGCCTCTGCCTCCCGAGTGCTGGGATTAAAGGCGTGCGCCACCACAGCCCGGATAAAGTAAATCTTTTTAAAAAGCCAAAACAATCAGACATTGCATCAAAAGCTCTCGAGCACAGAGTAAGCACTCACGTTGGGTCTTATTATTACTAGGTGACTATGAACGTAACATCCTCTTATTGATCCAGTATATTAGTAAGGTCTCTCATTGTGTAACTGGGCAATGCCACCCGTCGCATGGGCAAAACCCAGGAATGTAATCCCTAAACTATGCTTTATTCAGAGAGCCAGAAATCTGGGGAGACAATGGATCACTATTCCAAGGAGCTATCTTCCACCTTATCTACAGCATACAGATTATGTAGGGGAACCAAGCCATCTATTACCAGAGCTCAGGCGTGGCCTGCTCTTAGTTGATCAGCCATGTTCTTGAGGCCTGTGAGGTCTATGTCTCCCTCCTTATTGTCACTTGTATCCTTCTCTCATTCTCTGCCCATCAGCCACTTCTTGATAGAATGAATCTAGTTAGTGTCTGCCAATATCAACCTTGTGCTTCTCCAGGGGTGTGTGGTCTGGGAAGGGATTAATTTAGAACAGACAAACCATTCATAGTCTGTATGAGCTGGACTGGGGATAACATGTAATTGCTTCCTTTTTATGACATGGAGCACATGTATGCCCATATGACGTAGAATATGCTGTGATAGAACCCTGACAGAAGCAGTTTAAGGAAGGAGAGGCTTGTTATGGCTCACAGGGACTGTGCAGTCCATCCTGGTGGGGTAAGACATGGAGACAGGGGTGTGAAGATGCTGACCATACGGCATTCAGTCCCAGCCAATGGAGTGGCGCCATCCATATTTATGGTGGTGCTTCCCACTTAACTCCCTCATACACACACCTAGAAGTTTGTTTCCATAGGGATTCTGAATCCCATCAAGCTGACAATTGAGATTAATCCCCAGGAACAATTTTGTTTTGAGATGGGGTCTCAACTAGCCCAGGCTGTCCTGAAACTCACCAAGTAGCCAAGGATGACCTTGAAAGATCTTCCTGCTTTACTTCCCAAGTAACTGGGATTAAAGGTGTGTGCCACCAAACCCAATTTTATGTAGTACTGGGGAATGAACTCAGGACTTCTTTTTTTTTTTTTTTTTGTTTTGTTTTGTTTTGTTTTGTTTTGTTTTTCGAGACAGGGTTTCTCTGTGTAGCTTTGTGCCTTTCCTAGGACTCACTTGGTAGCCCAGGCTGGCCTCGAACTCACAGAGATCCGCCTGGCTCTGCCTCTCGAGTGCTGGGATTAAAGGCGTGCGCCGCCACCACCACCCACCGCCCGGCGAACTCAGGACTTCTTGAACGCCAGGCAAATAATCTGCCAACTAGGATATATCCCCCAGGCCCAAGGGAAGAATTTCTAAGCAGACAACATTCCTGCAACCCTAGCAACTTTAAAATAGTAGATATTAAATTTAAGTACAATTCCTAACATCTTTGTGTTTAAGATGGTTTTCTTTTACACAAAGCAATAGTTTTGTATTTGTGCTGACTGAAAACTTCCCCTTAAAATAAAGAAGTAGGAGAAGCTAATTCCAAGAAGGCTGTTTAGTAATACCAGTAGAGGTGGTACCTAGAAATGCTACGATTGTGATAAAAGTCTGAAAATGACTGAGCACAGCATAAACAAGGTGTGGCTTATTCCAAAATGCCAGCACCTGGGAGGGGCAGGAGGAGGATCAGGAGTTCAACAAATCCTCTCTACATAGGGAGTTCCAGACCAGCCTGGGATATGTGGGGCTCTGTGTCAAAACCACACACAAACACACACACACACACACACACACACACACACACACACACACACACTCTCTCTCACTCACACAAATGAAAGAAAAGGAGAGAGAGGGAGGAAGGGAAGACAGAAGGAAGAAGGAAAAATGAAGAAGTAATTACTGAGCTAGTGAGTTGTATCTGTATGTTCTCCATTTTGTTACTTGTGAAAATGCCCATCAATATAAATATTTGATAAATCGTTGGTTCTATAATATGGCTAAAACATTTTTTTGTGTGTGTTGTATGGGACCCTGAAATCACTATAGGGGATCCCACTGTAAACAGATGTTTCCTGTTCTGATTGCCTGGTCTCAAATAACTGACTAAGAGGCTGACTATGATTATAAATGCTTGGCTGATAGCTCAGGCTTGGCACTAGTTAATCTTACATTTAAATGAACCCATTTCTATTAATCTATGTATGGCCATGTGACTCATGGCTTTACCTGTCCTCTAGCATGTCTTGCTTCTTGGGCAGCTGGCTGGTGTCTCTCCCAACTTCACCCTCCTTTTTCCCATCATTCTCAGTTTGGCTTTCCTGCCTAACTTCCTGCCCAGCTATCAGCCTGTCAGCTTTTTATTAACCAGTGAGAGTAATACATATTCATAGTATAGAAAAGGCTTGTTCCACAGCACCTTACCCCATTTTAACCGATGATTCTAGGGTGTAGGGATCTGGTGCCTCGATTAAATGCCAAACACTGAGAAAAACCATGATTTTTCTGTGCTACAGAAAGCCACTTTCAAAGGTCTGGATCTCAGAGGTAGAAAAGGCAGTCACATGGCAGGAGAAGAGGATTATGGCTCAGGATCTCAAGGGACATTTGTCCTGAAATAGTTAATCTTTTACTTGGAAGGATGTCACGTTGGTTCTATTTCAACCCAAGGTGTATTTGTAAGAAGATTTGAAAGTATAGGCAAGCAGATTTTAACTCAGAGAACTTTTTTTTTCTTTTTTAAATTTGGCCATGGAGGTAATGAGCTGTTATAAGAGACGACCGGATTATCCTAGACCAGAGTATTTATTTAAACAGAATATGATGCCCTCGGGCGACCTCTGGACCAAGTGCCTGGCAGGAGCTGGAGGTGGCTCATCTAGGGTTGCCTTTCCTGAATGCCATGCAGCCTCTCTTACTTTCAAATGATACATCAAAAGGAGCCATTATCTGCAGATACGATCTGAGTTTTATGTAAAGAGCAAACTACATTTGGGAATTTCCCCTCCCTACTTAACATTTTTACTCTTTAAGTAAATGAAGAAAAACATTATTGATAGTGAAACCACGAGAACCCAAAAAGGTTTGACTATAGGGCTACTGGGGTGTGTATACCAGCAAGTTGGGGCTGGAGAGATGGCTCAGTGGTTAAGAGCACTGGCTGCACTTGCAGAGGACCCAAGTTCAGTTCCTAGTACCCACATCAGGTGGTTCACAACTGCCTGTAATTCCAGCACGAGGGGTCTGATGTCTTCTTCTGGCCTCTGATGGTAACTGCACTCCCATGCATATACCCCCCAACCCCCAGACACGGACACATTACACATAGTGAAGATAAAAATAAATCAGAAGATCAGAATGTTACATACTGAGTACCTTGGGATTTGAATTTTAATCTGGGTTTCCTTGACCACTAAAACTACAGAAGAATGCAGGGCAGACTAGTGAATTGCAAATGTCATTTCACACTCTAAACTACAAACAAGCACTTGTACTTGCGGGGTGGGGGGTGTAAAATGCAGATTTGTTAGCAAGCAGGTGGAAGTGTCATTCTGCAGGTAACATGGGAGGTGGCTCAGTTGGCAAAGTGCTTGTTTAAGTTGGCAAAGTGCGCAAATTTAAGGATTTTAAGGATCTGAGTTCGAATCCCTCACACCCACATAAAAAGCTGAGCACAGTGGTGAGTACCTATAATCTTAATGCTTGGTGGTTGGGGGCGGGGAGGGTGGCTTGGGTTGGGAGGTAGGGTGGAGATCCCAGGGGCTTGCTGGCCAGACAGACTAGTTTCAATCACTGAGCTTCAAATTCAGTGAGAGACCTGTCTAAAAAAAGGTAGAGAGTGATAGAGGAAGACATTTGTCATCAACCTCTGGTCTCCACGTGTGTGCACCTGCACACACACACACACACACACACACACACACACACACGAACGTGTACACAAGCACACACACACAAAAGCAAACCAATCAAATTGTGGGCAATTTCATGTGGTTCAAGATGACAGTTAAGACATTTATAAAGTGTTAATGGTTATTAACACACGCATATCATTTTGAACTAAGCTGTTTCCCTTACCATACTGATGGAAGACTCATTTTCACAGTAAGTCAAGATATAATTCAGCATGGTGTCTTCTAAAAGGGCTTCAAACTTGCTCCCCAGCAGTCCGCTTTCCATTTGGAAGCCGTGAAGCCATCCGAATGCAGATCATTAGGAAGTCAGCGGTAGTTGTTCCGGCAAGGTCGCCCCCAGGGTGAAGAGCAACAAGATAAAACCCAAGCAGGAGGTGAGACCAGGTGGAGACTCACTGGGGTAGCGCTTGGGGGTGGAATGGAACTGTTTCTAAAATGAGGATTTAACAAATTATGATCTCCGCTGCATTGCTTGTTCACATGAACAACTAAAGCTTCCGTTTAACTGCAGGCGATAGGAATTTCATCCAGTTGGCACCCACTGTCTCCTCTCCAGGACTGGTATGGAAATGGGGAGGAGCAAAACCAAAGATGTGGATGTGGGTTAGCTACACTCAGTAGCCATCCATGACCTCAGATTCCTTTTTTTGGATAGTCCTTGAGTCTATCATGTATTTTCCATTTGGCTTTTACATTATCACACCAAAATGAGATAGCACTTTGCTTCTCCCGAATTCTCTGCTTTAAAGAATGCAACTGCCTGTCGGGGGTGGTGCACGCCTTTAATCCCAGAACTTGGGAGGCATAGGGCAGATGGATCTCTTGAGTTCAAGGCCAGCCTGGTCTATGTACAGCCAGGGCTACACAAAGAGACCCTGTCTCAAAAAACAAAACAAAAAAATTATATAGAGCCATGCATCACTTAGTAAAAGGGACTTTTAAAAAAAAATCTATCGGGTTATTTTTGTCAAGCAAACATCATGAAGTGTGTGTCTACAAGCCTAGATGATACGCACTCCAGCTCCAGATGATGGCTACTAGGCTACAACCTGTCAAGTCTATGAATAGGGAGACAGTTCCATGTTGCTGCCTCCAAGCCTGGGTTCTCTTATCTTTCAAGAGACTTGAGATCATTGATTTGGGCATAGTAAATAATTTCTGGACTAGACAGTATGAAGCAGAGCTGGGCTTATATTAGAGTTGTCTTTAAAAAAGATTTATGAGTGTTTTGCCTGCATGTATGGGATGTGTACCACCCGCATGCCTGGTGCCCTCAGAGGTCAGAAGAGGGCACTGGATCCACTGGAGCTCGAGTTACAGATGGCTGTGAGCTGCCATGTATGTACTGGGACTCACACCCGGATCCTCTAGATCAACCAACATTCTTAAACACTGAATCATTTCTCAGTCTCATATTAAAGATATCTTAATTTAGATTTTATAAGCCACAGTCAAAGAGAGGTGTTCAGAAAGAAGACATACCCGAGAGCATGTGTGTGGGCTTCTTAGAGTGACACTTTATTTTTTTTACCATAGTCATATAGAAAATTTTGGGTTTTGAAGCGATTATCTTCAAAAGGTTGTGAAGAAACCCAAATGAGATCAAAGGGTGGTTCCTGAGGGGCACTGCCAGGATTATAAATTATTATGGGAGAGGCAGGAAATCATTACTAGCTAGTGTTGAAATTCCTAGAAAACGCCTGGGTAAAGGAGCGAGGCCCCACAAGGCCACACCCCCCAGGCTTTAAACCTGCTTCACTGCCGTCTTCACAGCGCCCATACTGGAAAGGAAAGTTCTGTTGGCAGCCTTCACGGCAAACATCAGTTGTTTGAGTCCTGCCTGGCCTTCCAGAGGCTTCAACCAGACTCCTTGGTGAGAGGCTCCTTTCTGTTTCCATGTCCTGTTTCCATCTTCCTTTTCTGTCCTGCCTCGTAACTCAGTGCAGTGTGCTACCACATTCAATAACATAGGCACCCACAATCCAACAGGAAGCATTTGTATCTAAACACGTAAGAGCACAGTGGAAATTCCAGCAGGCGTTTCTCAGCTCAGGTATCTGTGATGGGACCAGTCTGACACACGCGCCTTTTGCTGACAGGAACACTATTATGCTAAACCTAGCTGTTCTGTTTGGGTCACAGTCATTTAGAGAAAGGCCTGTAAGCTGTCCGGGCAGGTTGCAGAATATGAATTTTCTACAAAATTGGGGGAGTATAAATTCCTTTTTTCTTAGAACCTAATAAAATTTAAATCCTTAAATTTATGTACTAATAAACAAATCAAATGAACATCATGTGAGGTAGAGAGGCTTAAGACATTTCAGTGTATTTTATACTTACTCAGTTTAAGCTACTTGTCCAATGCTTATGGAGCATGGGATATCAAAGACCTGTTATACTCTGTATTCTCTAAATCAAGAACCTTCTCAAAAGTGCTGCCTACATGCATTAGTCTAACATAACTTCAATCTAATCCTTCCCCACTGACTAGTCCTATCTTAATTCACTTTTGGCCAGTGCCAGCAGCCTGGCCTAGAGCTTCTTTCCCAGTCCTCAGCAAAGGCAGGAGATGCTTCCATGCTCTTCGCACTATAAGAACCCCACACTTCACAAGTTTCCTGCTCATATTTAACAGCTTTCCTGCTCCATCTCACCTCTCAGGAGTCTATCTATCTATGGCTATCTAATTTGTCCAGAATGAGACGTTCTGAATTCTTGCTCTACAGGCTCAACACCCATAACAGACCTAGACCTGTTGATAACAGAGTTCTCTGATCCACAAGAAACTGTGAGAAAGTTCCATGTAGAATCATGGAAAAAATGACCAAAGGATGACCGCACACATCAGGCTTCCTCTCAGGAAACTGAAGAGTGTAGAATCAAACACTAACAGTGCTGGGTAGTCAACTACAGAGAATTACTGTAACTGAGGAGTGCAGGGGTAGTGTCCCTGAATGAGCACAGGCTACATTCATTACTTAGCCACACTTCTTACACACTATTCAAACATCATAGATTTCTTCACAGTCCGATTAACACTGACAGTTCATGAGACAAGGGTCTTATGTATGACATTTCATGACTGTGGGTCATTCCATGATGTCCATAAATAGGGATCAAATTATATGTCTTTTATCTTCTATAGGGCAATAAAAACACTGAGACCTTTGTCTTCATTTCTTTATTATGTTTGGATCTTTAAGAAACATATACCATCATATATACCACTATTCAGTAAAAATCTATTCTAGGTTTTAGGAAGCATACACCACAAACAACTATTTTGTTTCTGGTCTCTAAGTCTACTAAGGGCTTATCAAAAAGGTAGGCTCTGATCTATGGAATCTCAAGCCTTGGGGTTTTCATCACTGCAAAATATGTTCAAGTGGATAAACTTCATTCCTGTTTTTATTCTGGAATGGGATAATCATTTTGAAGTTTGTTTTATAAGAATATTCCATTCCACTGGGTGTGGTGGCTCACGCCTTTAATCTCAGCACTGGGAGGCAGAGGCAGGCAGATCTTTGAGTTCAAAGCCAGCCTGGTCTACAGAGAGAGTTCCAGGATAGCCAAAGAAACACAGAGAAACCCTGTCTCAAAAAACCAAAAGAACATTCCATTTCTTATCTTCCATATCTTTGGAAAACCAACCTGGTAAAAAGTATTTCTTTCCCCTGTACAGTAAGGATGAGTTTCCCAGAACACATCCCATATTACCTAGAATGAAATCACTATAGATAATGTACATGCGCTGTGCTCACTTTAAGGACTATTCACACCAGCAACTACTCCACCATGGAGACATCTCTGCACCAGTCCGATCTATGTGTAGTTAGTTTCAGGCTACAGTCTACCCTGTAAGAGAACTCCTGGTATCTGACATTAGAAACAAAAAAGGGTAAGTGAACAAACATACTCACAGAATGTTTTCCAAAAGGTCCTCTGTACAAGTACACAAGACGGGGCCAGGAAGGTTTAAAGCTATGGCTTTGGGGAGCACCCAAGTGAGATGAAGGAAGGCATTTGTAAGAGTAGATTCTGCAGCATCAAAGGTAATTCTCGAAAAGAGCTGGGTGTCTTCTCGATTAATCTTAGTTCTGAGGCTTCAGAAGTTGAGAGCTACCAACAGTATCCAAAGGAAAGAGCCATTCCCAAAAAGCTAAGAAAGGTACGTGCCTGTCATTAGCTACGATGTTGATGGTTGAAAACACTATGGTGGTATTGATGGAAAAGGAAATAATTAATACACAGACCACACAACACCATGAAAACCAAAAAAAAAAAACAACTTTTTTTTTTTTTTTCATTTAAAAAAGTTTGCGGACACACAGACAATGCGACACTCATTCCTTCTTCTCGTCTTCTGGCATGGGGTCTGTGGGCGGCTCCTCCACTGTCGCACTGTTGCTCTCTGAGCCAGTGTTACTGTCACTGGTCCCTTCCACCTCCAGGCTGTCCACCCCCTCCTGCCCACTCTCTTTGTCCTCAGGAGTGGACGTGCCTTCCTCCCCGTTCTGCTGGCTCTCGGTCGTCTCTTCCAGATGTGTCTCCTCTGCAATCACACATTCGCACCGTCAGTTCCCAGACACTCACTCACTCTAACTATGCTGACGGCACAGATGTCTGTTCAGTACGACAGCCACTAGCCTCACAGATCCGGACAAGCACCTGAAATGGACCAGTAGGACCCAGGGATTTTTAAGCATATTTGAGACAACTTCGGGTGCAAAAGTCTACATTTTCCCCTACAGGTTTATGAAATTTAAATCAAACCAAACACTTGCAAGAACTGAGCTTTTGAAATTATCAAGTCTATAAAATACATACTGGATTTCAAAGACTTGGTATAACAAAAGAATGTAAGACAGTCATAGGCGTGCGCGCCAAACACCATGTGTAGATTAGAGGAGGACTGCAACTGTTGTGTTCCTTAAGAACTGTCCGCTGGGCTGGTTCCTCAAGAACTGTTTGTCTTAGTGGTTAAGAGCACTGGTTGTTCTTCAGAGGTCCTGAGTTCAATTCCCAGCAACCACATGGTGGCTCACAACCATCTATAGTGAGATTTGGTGTCCTCTTCTGGCCTGCAGGCACACATGCAGACAGAATACTGTATACATAATAAATACATGACCTCTCACTGGTCTGGAAGTCACCAAGCAGGCTAGGCTGGCTGGGAATGAGCCCTAGGGATCTGTCTGCTTCAGCCTCTGCAGTGATGGGATTTTGTGTGTGTACTGCTAAACCTGCTGTTTACACATGGGCTCGGTCTCACCCACTGAGCTCTCTCTAGCCTAGAATGTTAATAACTGAAAGATGTTGGTAACATTTTACTATTTTGGATACACTGGGTTAAATGTAACATTAAAATTAAGCCAGACACAGTGGCACCACTTGACATTTCAGCTACCCAGAAAGCTGAGGTTAAGACTGCTTGTGCCCAGGGTTTGAGACCAGCCTGGGCCATACAGTACAACAAGATCCTGCCTGAAACACATAAAATGAAGGCACAGGATGGAGATGCATGCTCTGTTGCAAGTCTTGCTGGGTTGTTTCCTTTAGGAAGTTAAAAGCACAAGGTTTTTGACAACTCAATTTTTTTTCTTCAGTTTCTCCCTCCTTTTTCTTTTCCTTAAGTTAGAAGACAGAACCTGAGTAAACACCCTTTGCTGTCAGAGTAAGACAGACCTCATTCAAGGGCAAAACAGACTGAGAACATGGTCTTGTTGCAAGATGAGCAAAGAACTGTACTCTGATTCTCAAGCATTTGCTGTAACCACAAAAATGTGCTTCAATTCCAAATTTATGGTAAAAAACAGGTTCTCAAAAACTGAAAGAGGCCCAGAAAACGAAGATTAAAACTAGACTTTTCTGAAAAGATAATCTGCTGAGTTAAATACTGCATAACTGTCTGGTAGAGGTAATGATGTTCCATTAAACTCTGTATAGGCAGTTGCTGTTGAAGTACAAAGCATGCCCGTGTCCCTTCTATTTCCGGTAGACTCTGCTGATACCCTAACTACCTCTGGCTTTACTGTTCACCCACTAGGCAGGGCCAATAGTTGCCAGAAGGCAAATTGATCTCAAAACTCCAAGAATAACCAAATTCATTAATATTTTAAGTAAGTTTTACCTATTTTTTTTTAACCCCAAAGAATGCTTTTATTTAGGAAAATCAGAATATCAAAAAGCAAATTGCTCTAGGGGAAGGTCAGCTATCCACATGTAAGGCCTAAATAATCGTCATTTTAGGCTTTGTGGGCCAGGAAGTCTTTGTTTCAAGTCCTGAAATCAATCAAAATCTCTCTCTCTCTCTCTCTCTCTCTCTCTCTCTCTCTCTCTCTCTCTCACACACTCACACACACACACACACACACACACACACACACACACACATACACACACACACACAATTACTCTGCCCAATGTCATCCTAAGACACCAAAGACAACAATCTTGGGGACAAAGATCACATCTTACATAAATAAGTAGCCGTAAAGGTTAAAATATTATTGCCTGTTAATCTTATGCCAAATCTAGGACTGGAACACACTCAGAGGCAGGCACTTGTCAAATGAAGAAAAAGCTAAAAAGCTCAGTAGAGTCACAGTGCCAGCAATGGGGAAAGGGACGAGGCCCCTTTGTGTCTCCAGAGCCACACCCACCCACCTGGGTACAACCAAGAGCTCAGACAGCAAGACTGAGCCACCATAGTGCCTGCAGTGCCAGCAACAGCAGCATCCCTGGACAGTCACAGGGATGAACTAAAGGAAGGTCAGAAGCCGGCTGTCAAGGGCCCAGAATCCCACATCCCACATCCTAGGGGTCGAGAAGCTGGTGACCCATTTCTACCGGTTACCTGTTTCTATGGGGTTGTTCTCCTCGTCCTTCTTCTCCTCGGCTTTGTTTGCCACTTGCTCTTCCTCAGGGGCGATGCCGCCCTGACTGCGCTCGGCTTGCTCCACTGCCTCCTTCTCTCTCTCCTCCTGCCTTTTGCGGGCCTGTTCCTCTGCCTGTGCAATTTCAGCGGCAATTTTCTCCATGTCGACCTCCACCTTCAGACCGCATAACTAGTCAGAAACAAATCAGAACTCTCAGCAATGCTCTCTTCTTCGAAGCCGAGTCAGGCAAGTTGTTTCTTGGCATTTACAGGAGGTATTTACAGGAGGGAGAAAAACAAGGCAGTGTTTTGTCCTCAAACTCTACAGGCCCCAGTTCACCAGACAGCGCAGGGCAGGGGCTGCTGGGGCACTGCCCAGGACCAGGCTAGCCTTAGGATGCCCCACCTACACTTCAGCTATCAAACACTCCATTCGCTCATTTATTCATTCCTTTATGTTTTTAAGGTTTGGTTTTTTTGAGACAGGGTCTCTCTATGTAGTCCTGGGACTCACTAGGTAGACCAGGCTGGCCTGAACTCATTGAGATTCTCTTACTTCTTTCTACCTGGGATCAAAGGTGTGCACCACACTCAGTTGAGATTTACTTGTTTTAATACAAAGTGCAACTCAACTACATCTAGTGAAGACATCTATAAATAAATTACAATAAAGTGAAAATAATTCACAACTACAAAGACTTTAAACAAAAGCATTAGAGGGCTCTATCACCTGTGGGCCTAGTCCTTAAATGTATACTACATGACACTGCAAATTTATTATTTCAGAAAAATGGGAACAATTTTAGAAAGACAGTACAAGCTCTACTATGATGTTAGTACTGTTTCAAAGGGACTGACACTCAACAAAAAATTACTTAAAAACAAAAAACCCAAAGCAGCAGGCACATGATAAAGGCAGTCAATGAATGGAATGATACCCTTTTCAGTTCATTGTTAAAGGAATCTGTGCTTTCCAGGAACTTCCTCTTCTTCTCCTGGTGTCGTTCCTCTATCTGAAGAAGTTCTGCTTCTAGTTTTCGCTGCAAGGGATCAGATCAGATTACGAACAATTATGTTTTCTCTAAAGCAGATGTGAAGCACACACAGTATGTCATTTTAAAAAGAGTTTAGCTGGGTGATGATGGGGCACGCCTTTAATCCCAGCACTTGGGAGGCAGAGCCAGGCGGATCTGTGAGTTCGAGGCCAGCCTGGTCTGCAAAGTGAGTTCCAGGACAGGCTTCAAAAAGCTACACAGAGAAATCCTGTCTTGAAAAACCAAAACCAAACCAAACCAAACCAAACCAAACCAAAAAAGTTTATAAAGTATAATTTTGCATTTTAAATGATGTGTAAGTGGGTATGTACACAAGAGTACCCAGGGAGGCCAGAAGAGGGTGCTGGGTCCCCAGGAGCTGGAGTTATAGGTGGTTTCAAGTCACCACATGGGTTCTGGGAACTGAATTCAGGTTCTCTGGAAGAGCAGTACATGTTCTTAACCACTGAACCATCTCTCCAGCTCACTAATTTTACATAAAAAAAAATCATTTAGTATAAAATCTAGTTATTATTTAAAAAATGTAACATAGGGAAAGACTACCATTAACAATATGTTAACGAGTAAAATCTTTTTTTAAAAGTGATTTATTTATTTACATTGGTGCATCTGTGTAATGGTGTTGGATCCCCTGGAACTGGAATTACAGACAGTTGTGAGCTGCCATGTGGGTGCTGGGAATTAATCCCAGGTCCTCTGGGAGAGCAGCCAGTGCTCTTAACCGCTGAGCCATCTCTCCAGCCCCCAGGAAAACCATTTGACAGTAATGCAGCAAAGGCTGATGGAGTGCTCCCCATTCTTGAGTTTGCACCCATCTTTTAACAGCTATACTTCAATGTTCTATCACGGTCTTCAGTGACAAACTCACTGAACTTCTGCAATGGTCCTCCTCTCCCTTAAGCTTCTGTCTCCAATCAGGCACAGGTGACACCGCTTCACAGGTCCACTTATACACTCTACCAGAGCCACGTCACCTGGGATGTGTGCCATAGACTCTTTTTATTACAACGAATGCTTTCTGCCCTTACCTGATGAACCATTAAAGACTGGACCTGTCGCTTGAGGACCTGCATTCTAGCTGTTGTGACAACCGACCGCACATCAGGTACCACGCTCTCACTGAGGATCTCACTGATGAGGCGGTGGTTTCTCTGGAAACGGGCGGTGGCTGTATGCTTCATTGAAAAGCCATCATCATAATCTGGAATAAAGGAAATGTCCTGAAAATTAGGTGGCTAGTAACCAGAACAATGTTAATAAGCAATGACCAAGTAAGTATGGCCCTCAGTGTCCTAGCAAGTGGGCTTGTTCAGTATCCTGGGAGTCAGGGCAGGCCACATTAAGAACCACACAGAGACAGAAGACAACCAGCTGAAATGTCGTTTCCACAAAGCTAGTAAGGCAGGGCTTCTCAACCCATGGGTCAAACCCCTGGGTGAGGCACTGAACGACCCTTTCACAGGGGCTGCAGATCAGATATTTACATTACAATTCATAACAGTAGCAAAATTAGTTACGAAGTAGCAACAAAAATCATTTTATGGTTGAAGGTCATCACAACATGAGGAACTGTATTAATAAAGGGTCACAGCATCAGGAAGATGGAGAACAACTATACTAAGGGATGATTTGTGTCTGAGGTTTAGTTAAAACACAAACAGGGGGCTGGAGAGATGGCTCAGAGGTTAAGAGCACTGACTGCTCTTCCAGAGGTCCTGAGTTAATTCCCAGCAAACACATGGTGGCTCACAACCACCTGTAATGAGATCTGGTGCCCTCTCCTGGCCTGCAGTCATATAGGCTGAATACATAATAAATAAATCTTTAAAAAAAAAAAAAACAAAAACAAAAAAAACCAACATATGTTCATATCTTTGAGCTTTTAGCCCTGGGATCCATGTGGAGCCTGCATGTGATGGCAGAACTGGAAATTCTGCCAAATGTTCCACTCTCCCAGTAGTGATCTAAGGCATTTGATAAACGCTGGACTGTAGTTAAAACTAATGAAAATACTCATTTGTAAAATTAACTTATCACCATCTTCTCTAGCAATATTTAGTTTTCCAGGCAGTATTTATGGTTTATTACATTAAACATGGTCAAGACCCAAACTAATCTTATAGAAAAAAAAACAACGACCCAATTTCAAGGCTGAGAGATGGTTCACTTGATGAAGTGTTTGCCAGGTAAGCGTGAGGGTCTGAATTCGGATCCCAGCCAGCATCAAGAAAAAGCTGAGTGTGGCAGATTCGGGAGACTCAGCGGTCACTCTGGCTAAAACAGCAAGCTCTAGGTTCAGAGAGAGACTGTCTCAGAATAAGGCAGAGAAGACACCGAGGAAGCAATCTGGATGTCACCTCTGACCTCCACATGCCTGCACACGGAAGTACAGGGCACACACTACACCCAATCACAGCACAAAAGGGTGGAGACTGAGGAAGATACCCAACATCGACACACACACATCAACACACACTACACACTCAGAGATATTTGATTCTAAGGTTATTTTTAATTTTTTGCCAGTTTATAATTGTACATGGCTGTTGTTAATGTGTAAAGGTGCTACTCAAATTTAGGTACATACAGTACACATCTTGTTATTTTTGGTGTGTGTGATGCGTGCATGTGGAGGCCAGAGAATGGCAGGTGTCTATCTCTTTCTGCCCTATCCCTTTAAGACAAGGTCTTTCACTGAATTGGAACCTCACCATTTTGACTAGGCTGGCTGCCCATCATGGGTCCAGAATCTGCCTGTTTCAGCTCCCCAGTGCTGGGCTCCCAGGGATGGGCCAGCTCTCCTCTGCTTGGCTTTTTATGTGTTGGAGGTTTGAACTTGAGTCCTTGTGCTCGCACAGCAAGAGCACTTACCACTGGGCCATCTCTTCAGCCCCAGGGTGTGTGGTTTTTTTTTTGAGACAAGCTGTCTTAGTCTCAAGTGCTGGGACTAACAAGTGTGTACTACCACACCCAGCATATATGCTTATTTCTAGTAACACAAGTGTTTTCCTTTATCTTGCAGCATCATCTTCGCACACCTGGTAGCAATCTGCACTAATACCTTATTACGATCAATCCACGTGAGTCTATTAAATGGGTAACAGAATTTATTAAGATATAAAGTTAGGAAACACACTCACAAATACAGAATGGAGTAGACATCTGGCATCGTCTCTGATCTGACCAGAAGTGAATCCACCTCACAGGCAGGAGCAGGGAGACGGGCATGTGACCCTTCTCTCTCTCCTTTTAAGAGGTCTTGTACAATGGCAGGAAACACCTCTGTCGGGCCCTATAGCCCAAGGTCATGGGTGGAGCAAATACCACTAAAATATCTACTTACTCTTTTTCTTTACATTAACTCATTAAACAAAGCAAGTTTTCACCTGCGCAGCAGCAGTGGTGCTTGCTTTTAGTCCCAGCACTCAGGAGGCAGAGCCAGGTGGATTTCTGTGAGTTCGAGGCCAGCCTGGGCTACCAAGTGAATTCCAGGGAAGGCACAAAGCTACACAGAGAGCAAGATCCAGGACAGGAACCAAAACTACATGGAGAAACACTGTCTCGAAAAACAACAAAACAAAACAAAAGATCAAAGCAAGTTTTCCTTCCAATATAGATAAAAATAAAGGTTGTCTCTGAACCACCCAGTCCTCTCAGTGTCTCACAGGGGTATAGGTACCATGCTTAGGAAGCCCTGTTACACATGGAGACCTGCATGCTACACATGATGGTCTCTGAAGAGCCATTTAAATAGCCTTCACTATCTTGTGTGAATCAAGGTCTGCAGTTTCTAGGAAGTTAGCAGATGTTGCCCTCATCTCTTGATGGGCCATCTCCTGGTCTTCTGTATATTTCTACTTCTCAATTCCTAGAGCAGTGGCTTTCAACCAGTTTGTCATGACGCCCTGGGAGATCAAAGGACTCTTTCATAGGGTTGCATATCAGATATTTACATTAGGATTCACAACAGTACCAAAATCAGTTATGAAAAAGCAATGAAATACTTTTATGGTTGGAGGGGTCACCACATGAACTGTATTAAAGAGTTGCAGCATCAGAAAGGTTGAGAACCACTGCCCTAGAGGTTTTTTTTTTTTTTTTTTTTTTTTTTTTGTGTAGCTTTGCGACTTTCCTAGAACTCACTTGGTAGCCCAGGCTGGCCTCGAACTCACAGAGATCCGCCTGGCTCTGCCTCCCAAGTGCTGGGATCAAAGGCGTGCGCCATCGCCTGGCAAGAGTCATATTATATTAATGTAGATTCATAATTATTATATTCCATGTTATTGTTCATGTAAGAACCTCTCAAACTTAGTTCCTGCTGTTATAGTTCGCTTAGGAAATATTTTATTTTCTACATATGGCTTCTAAGTTGCTAACCTTTGTTTCCACAGTATAGACCTCCATTCTCCCAGTTATTTACAGACTTGCTCTTCTATTATTTTCCTTATATCAATCACTTCATCTGGATAATTAAAGTCTGCATATGTACTTTAGCAGTGCTAATAATGCTTAGCACTCAATTTCTGTTTCTAGTCCACATTATTAAGATCAATCCATGTGAGTCTATTAAATGGGTAACAGAATTTATTAAGATATAAAGTGAGGAAATACACTCACGAGTACAGAACGGAGTAGACATCTGAAGTTGTCCTGTGATCTGACCGGAAGCGAATCCACCTCGCAGGCAGGAGCAGGGAGAAGGGGCATGTGACCCTTCTCTCTCTCCTTTTAAGAGGTCTTGTACAATGGCAGGAAGCACCGCCTCCTTTGTATCCTATAGCCCAAGGTCATGGGTGGGGCAAATGCCACTACTCCACATTTTATTACATTCTATTGCATTTGTGAGAACTTTCGTCAGTAGCCCCAACGAATGAATCCCTTTGAAGCTCATTTCTGAGACTTCCTCCTTACTTAGCTGAATTTATTCCTGTCTTGTGGCGCCATTATAACCTCTTCCACTTTTTATCTCTTTATAGTTCTTAAGAACTCCCTCGGGTGTTTTTAAAGTGGGATCTTCAATTAGTTCTTGGCATTGTTTTTTTTTTTTTTTTTTGGTGGCTGGAGTTGCTGCTCCCACCCCTGTCCACCATGCAGCAGGACACAGAGACACTGACAACATTTACACAGCAGGCTCAGTTTGCAGAGGAGCATGCTCCTCAGGGGAGGTGGCTACCTTGGGGCCTTGCAGCTACAGACTGCCGGGCTGCAGAGGCCAGGAGAGCAGTTTGCACATCCACACATGGAATCCTAATTAGGAAGCCTGGTCATCTGTGAGTAATGTATGTGTAACCCATGCCACCCTGTCTACATGTAATATATGACAGGCACTTACGAGTGATCTCATGAGTGGTATTCTCAAATTCATATTGGATTCTGAATTAAGTTTTTATGATGCCTCTACACACTCATAAATTTTTGCTTCCAAGAGCCTTTAATTCAGCAAATTTAGGTAATCAGTAAGATTGGATGTGGCAATTAAGAGCATGTACAGCTCTTCTACAGGATGAGAGTTTAATTCCTAGTAGCAGCTCCAGAGGATTTGACACCCTCTTCTGGCCTCCTCAGGCACTGCACTCACATGTACAAACCTACAGGCTTGCTACACACATAAAAAAAAAAAAAGACTGGATGTAACTGAAATGTCTTTAAATTTTTAGAAAATAAGTAAGCTGGGTGTGGTGGCACACCCAGCACTTTTTTTTTTTCCCCAGACAGGGTTTCTCTGTGTAGTTTTGGTGCCTGTCCTGGAACTCACTCTGTAGACCAAGCTGGCCTTGAACTCACAGAGATCCTTTTGGCTCTGCCTCCCGAGTGCTGGGATTAAAGGTGTGGGCCACCACCCGCCACCCGGAACACCCAGCACTTTTATCTCAGCACTTAAGGCAGAGTCAGGAGGATCTTGGACTATACAGTGAGCTCCACTCCAGGACAGCTAGGGCTATGTCGATACCTTGTCTCAAAAAACCAAAACCCAACCAAACAACAAACAAAAAACTCAAAAGGACAAAAACAAACAAAACAAAAACAAAAAAAAACAAACAAACAAACAAAAAAAAACCCTCAAAACCGAAACAAAACAAAAACCAACCAACCACAACAACAAACCAAAAGCAAACCAAAAACCCTATAATGTTGCTCAATGTGTGGTCTGTAATCCAGAATCTGGAGGCTGAGGCTAGAGAATGAGCTCAAGGTAAATCTGAGCAACACAGTGAGACCATCTTGAAAAAGAAACAAATCCTATATTCTGAATACAGACTTTGAAAAGTAATAAATACATCTTTTCCCCCCTTAGTCATTTCCCACACTCTAAAGGGTATTTTTCTCATGGCAAAGTCACACACACACACACACACACACACACACACACAATCCTATTATCGGAATAACTTAAAATTACGTTTTTCCATTTAAAAGACTAAGAGCCTTGAATTAAGATGTATCTTCTATTTTAATTCAGAGATTAGGATGCACACACAAACCCCACTTCCCTCCTTACCATCTGGGTCCTCAGCAGGCTGAATGCTCATGTAAGGCTCTCCTTTCTCCATGCGAGACTGTCTCTGTCGACTCTCTTCCTCTAATGCAGCTTCTGCACGGCTTTTTGCATTAATATATGCAAGGTATGCAGGGGAATTATGATAGGCCTTCATAGATTCATTGTACTCTATCTGCAATGGAAAGGGGTGTCGGTTTTATTGGCCATCTGAATGTCCGAGGCATGAAGCAAAGTGGTATCGGCATCGCCATGTCTCTTTCTGAACAGAGAACATGAGGTTCAGACGGCAGGTGACTGGAGCTTGGTGGACGACAAAACTTCAGTGCTGCCTCAGCTTTCTGGTCAAATCTTATGTTTCTTTCATAAATAATAAAATGTTTTATTTATATTTAAAATATTTTATTTATCCCCCTACCTTTTCTGCTTCGTATTCATTTAAATATTCTTGTTTCTCTTCATCAGTGAGATCTCGCCACATGCCACCAATAATCTTGCCAATCTCCCACAACTTTAGGTCAGGGTTGGAAGCCTTTACTTGGTCCCAGACCTTAAAAGTCAAGAGTTGAAAATTCAATATTAATGCCTAAGTATATAGTCATTTAAAAATACTCTAACATGGAAACCTTTAAAGACAAACAAGAGCAGAGAAGACAGTTTCAAACTACTATTACCAATCAGCCTGCTTTAAAACTGCCAATAGCTGGCTTATCTCATTTTATCTTTACCCTGCTGGACCTCATACACCATGTCATTTTACTCATAAATACTTCAAACTGATAATTTAAGATCATAAATCACAGTACACACTTACAGCAAATTAACCAAACAATTAAGACTATGTCTCTAACAGTTCAAGCGAATTTAGTAGTAGTAGTAGTAGTAGTTAGTGTATTTGTATTATACAATGGTATCACACTATCAAACACATGTAATAATTATGATCAAGACAATATTTTACTATACTCACTAGTTAATTAATTTTGTGCTCTTAGAATTGATCCTAAGGGCTCTTACACGTAGGCTAGGCAAATGTTTTACTACTGAACTACATCCCAGACTTATTATTTTTAATAAAAATAATATATCAATATAAACAGTCTTACATTTTCCTTTCTACTTAACATTTTTCTCATGTCTTTCAAATATTCTCCAAAAGATATTACTTTTATGGCTACAGACTAATCTGTTTAAAAGATTTTAAAAGTTTATTTAACCATGCTCTTCTTGGATCTGAGTTTTAAAAGTCTGAAATCAGAATGAACCACTTAAAAAAATTACAAGTTTTTTAATCCTTCCCCCAAATATGTGTAAGAGAGATGCCAAGCCAGTCTGAAGTGGCATGTAAGGCCAGTCAGCAGAGCCGGGGTCCTCGCCATCTTCTGGTCCCTGGTACATACCTTTCTGCTGTACCTCATGTAGGGCATCAGCGGCTTATCTGGTGGCTTTGGAGGCTTTGGAATCGTAATACCAGAGGATGCCTGTAAAAGAGTTAAATATATTCATTATTCAATTGCAAGGAGTTCACTAGCACCTGAAAAGAAAGTCCCTTAAAAATTCTAGTGCGCCTTTCTTCTACTCGTCCATGGATACAAGATCCTTATATTTTCTCCAAAGAAAACAGATATCACTGCAAATTCAGAAATGTTTATATCAAAAGAAAATGACTTTAAACACATAATATTTAATGTTTTACTTAGTAGTTTATTTCCACTGTTTGACAACCTGGATGCAAGAATAAAATATTATACAGAATCCACACACTGAAAATGGGGTTATATGCCAAACACCTCACATTTAGGACATTACCTGGTATCCTTTTATTTGCTCAGTTAATATTATGCATATAGTCAACATTTAGTATCTGTAGATTCTGAGCACTTAGCACTTACCATACACGTACTGTCTACAGGGGAATCTTGTTATCATGTCAGGAATGTACTCCATACAAACAACACAAAGACCACTTCCCAGGTTAAAAAAAAAAAAAATCACCAGTAAAAAACAGGAGGTAACTAGAAATCTAGCAAATAAATTTAAAAAGAAAAGAAAAGTATGTCCTTTAGAAATAGAAATTTATTTTTCTTAAGGTTTTACATTAACTTGTAGTTCTCTGTCTTATGTCTTTGTAGTCTTGGGGTCAAGATGTGCAAACTGGAGTCCGACTGTTCTTGTCCTCATCAGACTGCCACACAGAAATAAAGAGGCGTTAGGTGCTGAGCACTGGCAGACCCTGGGCCTTGCTTATGTTACTTCTGAGGCCCATTCCACAACATTGTTTTTGTGGAAAAGAAAGGAGGACAAGGAAAGACAGGACAGAGAAAAAGGAAAAGACAAGAAAAAGGAATAACATCTTCTCAAAAAGGCAGTGAGGAAGTTGGTGAGAGAAAAGGTAAAGGAGGAAGCAGCAGAGTGACTGGTCCTGGCTGTGTGAGGAGACAGAGGCAAGGCGACACCAGGTGACTTCGCGGATGCCCCACAGAGAGCTGCCACTTCAAGGGCACCTGGGTCTGAACTTCTCTATCTCCTCTTCATATCACTGCTTTGATGAAGGAGTCAGAATAAGAAGTAACACAGTCCACCGCACTTGGCTCTGACGTTGCGGGGAAACCTGACACTGACTGCCAGAACGGGGAGAGAACTGCTTGCTTCCCTTCAGTTATCAACACACACACTGGCCAGTCCTCGCTGCTCTGACCCACAGACAGATCTGGGCTTAGCCAGCAGTGGGCACTGGAATGAAGTGAGAAGTGTGGGCAGAAACTGTCACAGTGGGTACAGTGGACAATCAGGGAAGCAGGCATCATGGTTCACAGGAGCCCTAAGAAGTCAGAGTCCTGTGTGGCTAACCTTATGCGTGGAAAGTCTGCTTCTCAACACAGAACGTGATTAGAAAACATTTTTTAACCCAGACCCCAAACGAACTTTTGGAACACAAAGTGGGTTACAAAAAAAAAGGACAAGGTTGTGCCCATATTTGAAGGTACCAAAATACTATTAACAGGTAAAAATTTTAACATGTTTACTTTTCAAACTTTAAGTATGAATTTAAACAGCTAAAAAACAAAGTTTATTAATATTTGCTTGTATCTTCCAAAGAATCACATTTTAGAACATTAATAGATTTGCTAACTCCTTCTTTCCCTAAGAAAGTTACCCAAATAAAATTACAAATAAAAAACAAAACAAAACAACAACACAAAACAACACTTCCCCCATTCCCTAAGAATAAAAGAGAAATTCCAGATGGTTTGGGGATCCTAAAGAAGCTTATCACCACACATCACCAATTCTTAACATCTCAGTCACCTTCGTGAATGTCCCAAACAGTTTTCTACTCTGCCCTGCGCACTTTATCTCACCCTTTCTTACCGAGAGTCAACTAGAACTGACCCAAGGGAGGTCCTGAGGGAGAGAAACTGCGACCGGCTCTTTGGCTGAGTGGCCCGGGAGCACAACTGGAGCGCTCAGCGTGGCCTTGCCCATGAGGAGGACCTTTCCCTGCTGCTATCAGGAAGCCCCCCCCCCCCCCTGCAGCACCCATTCCCCATCTTCCCAATTTCTCTCTTCCCATTTGCAATGAATTGAAGGTGGAGAAGCAAACGTATGCTTGTTAAAACTGTTCTTCTCTAAGAGTTAGGTCCTAGTCAATCTGAGGACAAAGTCCATGATTTTGTGATCGATTCATCTTGGATAGCACAACAGAATTTTCTGTTGTTTCTCAATTCTTAGCTGTTTTTCTGGTAAGGTCTTATTTAATGATTTTCTTCTAGAGACAGGATTTCTACAAGCAAGAAGTAGGATGCTTTTAACACTTTGTCTCAATCTGTGTATGAACCTGTATATTAGGGAATGTGAACCATCATCTGAACAAAGTGATCAGTTGTGGGCTGCACTCAAAGCTGTCCTAAGCCCTCCAAAGGTCTCAATATGGTACCTATGCACTTTATTATCTGAAAACAACCCATATGTAACAAAGATCTTACTTGGGGTTTCACTGAACCATTGCACCAAATCACTATGGCTATTTATAGACAACAATTTACTCAACATTCTTCCCAAAGTAGTGCATCACTGGGGTCATTCTCTACAAACACATTTTATAAGCAACCAAGTCCCAAAACAAGAAGTCAGGGATACAAGAGAGGGCAAACCCCTAGGTTTCTAGCAGTTTGCTCACGATAGGGACGAGAGGACAATAATACAGAGGAAACAACCACAAAGCAAACACCAAACCTCTCACTCCTAACCCACTGCCCTACACTGAAGGCTAGAGCTCTCTCTGCACCCAGTTCTTCTGTTCCCCAGGAGGGAAGAGGTTGAAAACACAGGACCAGCCTAGGCCCAGAAAGGAGTACACTCTCCTTTTCCTAGTAAGGTTTCGACCAGAGAAGCCTTACAGCTATATACAAATTAAGAACTGATTGTTTATACAAACCACAAACCAAGTTATTCTAGGATCACAGTGACCCGTTCCATTAGCACGGCCACCACGAGCTTACTGTATAGAGCTATTCAGAGTCATCGTTCTTAGTTACTGCCCATAAATAAATTTCTACATTAACACAAATGGTCCAAAACTAATTCTGCCTACTGTGTGAATTATAATGTTCTTTTTCATCTGATAACCCTGCCACTCACCACACTTGTGAAACAACACATTTAGGCCAGGGAAAAACATGTACTGCTGCACATAGAAACTATGTGCAAGGCACAACACACACATAAACATAAATTTTGTCAGAATCCTTTTCAGATACTGTGAAATACGTATGGCACATAGAACTTGATATGCTTATGAAGTACAAATTATGCAGAAACAATGAAAAATTTAGACAAACGAAACCTATCAAGCAATGTGCTTATCAAGATAGACACACGGTTTGATAGTGACGGGTTTTCAGCTATAGCTTTACTACAGGGTGAGAGGGCTTGTTTTGAGTTACATTTCTTCTTTATAAATACAGCAAATGAAAACCAGTTACTAAAAAGTTGACAGCCATTCTGTTTTGTATATATTCTTACCAACACCACACTCTAATGTAGGTATTTGACTTTTGGATTTATTACCTTAGTTTCCTTGGAGTTTAAAATAATTTTTAGGAATCCTCTTTCTCACAAGGGATTGGAAATGGACCTCTAGTTGTTCTTATGTAACACCTAGAGTTAATTCCACTCAAGTTTTATTATGAAATTCCTTGGGGTTGACAGTAAAATCTCTTTTCCTGTATTAAACTGGAAAGAAACAAGTCTCAGGTCAATTACTAAATCCAAAAGACAAATAACTGAGTGTGGAAGTTTGGATGGGCAGGTCTGCCCAAAGCTTTCTAGTCCAGATGAAGCCAGGTCTCGAGTCCCAGCATTCTTTAAGAAACTACATCCTTGAGAGTAAGGCCAATTACCTTAAACAATGAAAGACACTCTTCATGACATAAAAGATTTTAACCAAAAGAATTCTAGTTTTGTTTACATATATAGTATGAGCATTAAGTGTTCAAGGATTAATCCCTACTGATCACCAAACAGAATGGATTTCTTTTCTTCCAAGTACACATCCAGACTGTAGTTCTGTTTTTTTTTTTTTTTTTTTCCAGTGTACGACTGTACAAAACAGTTGAAACATCAGGTTGAATTTTTTTAAATGGCTGTGCTTCTGATTCAAGAGGACCTAACTCTGGAGGCATTTCTGGTCAATCCCAGTTGTTTGCCGGAGGCTGTAATAGTTGATTCTCCTACCGTGACCCGGCTGTTGGTGCCCGGGTTCCCTCCCAGCCTGTAGTTGTTGTAGGCGAGATGACTGTATGGATTGTATCCCACAAACCCTGGTGTGCTGGGCATTTGCTGATGGAAACAAATGAGACAAAAACACGAATGAGAAATGAGCTCAAACGAGGAAAACACAGAAATGAAAAATGATCTGCATATGGCATGCAAAAGCAACCTGAATTTAAACAAGCAATGATGGGTTGTAACTGTTTTCTGTTGTTGTTGAGGAAATTAGTTTGTCTTTTTTAAAATTGAGAAACCAGCCTGCAAGTATGTATGTGCATGCATGTGTGTGTGAGTCTGTGTATGTTTCTTCTCTCTCCCTCTTTTCCTTGGTGGGGGTTAGGGATGCTTGTGGGACTGAGTATGCTGTGCGTTGTTTCTGAGGAAAGCATCCCACTGCAGTTTCAAACATCTACAACTATTTCATGGTCAACAGTATGAGATAACAATTGGGCAATCTGTGATGTCTGAGATGGGAAAGCTGCAAGTATGATAAACTTTAAGTCTGAAACACTACATGCAAACGAAACATGATTTATTTGACAGTTATGTGGATGCCACCAATGTACTCATTTACTCAAAACAAAAACAAGAAATGGATCTGCTTTTCAAAGACAGCTTTCAATCATTTTCTATGTGACGAATGAGAAGAGACTCAAGTCAGGAAGCCAGGAATTGTCAATAGGAAAGAACATATGCTGGATTCAATGGATGCCACATGCATGATTTCAAACAAGGACTTGTAAGAAATGCATAGGTTTCATACTGGGCACTATCTGATCTTTAACCCAGTCAGTCTTTCACAGGCTTTCTCTTCCATCTCTTCTTCGATCCATCTTCCATAGGTAATCATGAACAGTTTATGCATTTAATTTTAATGAGAACTACTTTTTTTAGTTGACAGACTTGAACTTCTTTTTCATCTGATTTCCTGAAGGCTCTCAGCCTTTCCAAATACAACTGCTCACTGCAGTGAAAAAATTCTTGATTTTTGTGAATTATGTGTTGATATAAATCACAAATGGGTTCTTATGTAATTGTGGCCTTATGGTTAATATAATGACATCCAATGTTCATAAAATCAAGGCATAATGCATAAAAAGAATGCAGTAAAGAGACCAAAAGTGTCTAGTTTACTTAGTAAAACTCAATCATGACAAGTGATAGCAATGCCATTTTTCCATGCAGTTAACACAGCTCTCCTGAATTCTACAAAAGGACACTTGACACATCCCCGCTAAACTTAGGTTGTCACAAAATGCCATTTCCTAAAACCCTTGTCCATGCCCTTGTAAACATCCTTAGTATCCAAAGACACTCAAGCAGGCAGCACATGTGATACTCTTTAGAGGAGAATAAAGTGATCAATTATAGCCCGTAGTTAGAAAAGACGCAAATTAAGCATATTTAAGTAGCAAAACATAGATGAAAGAGTAAAGGCACAAAAGAAGTGTGCATTACACATGGAGGGGGTGGTTCATCTGAGTGGTGGCTGTGGACGGGGTGGTGGTGGTGACGGTGGCAAAAACAATGGAGTAAAAAAAGAGAGACTACCTCATTTTGATCCATTCTGCTAGATGTTATAATCCCTAGTTTCTGGATTTTGTGTGAAAATGTGAAATTATGGTATGAGGGATAAAAAACAATCCCCTTCTTTGTATGAAAACTCAGAAGGGGATCCTGGTTTTTAAAATGCCTTTATCTCAAAAATAATAGCAAGTCTGTTCATTACACACTACTGGAGGCAGTATTTATATGAAATGATACCTCCAAACACTGCATAAAGAATGAGAGTCACAGGTTCAATATGAAACAATAATGTAAGCAAACAGGGGAATTAAAAAATTGAAACTAGCTCATTGTAATTATACCATTTCTAACGTTGAGGGGCCTAGTTATATCTTTGAGGTGAGGCTCTTAATCGCTCAACTCAATCTGTACACAACCATGAGGATATGATGGAGATGGTGATAAGAAATATTCTTTAAGAAAGAAAATAATGAAGCACAAGACTTTAGAGTCTAGAGGAAGCAACTTTACAGACTGTCATCAATCACATGGAGTGAACTGAAGAATGTATGGTATGTCTTTAAAAAGAGCATCTAAGGAGAAACAAATGCTGATAACTATAACTAAAACATTCGCCTACGGGTTAGTAAATCAGACTAGTTACCTAGTGGAGAAAACAAATGACACAGGAACTCATTAGTAGTAATAAAAGGAGACTAGACTGAAATTAGTTGTAGAGGGCATAGAAGGAAGCGCTAGCAGATATTAAAGAACTAATTTTGGGCTGGGCATGCTGATAATCCCAGCATTTGGGAGGCCGAGGCAGAAGGATCACCATTTCGAAGCCAGCCTGGGCTACATAGAGACCCTGTCTCAAAACAAAACAAAAGAAATCAAAATAACAACCCTGAATCTGATTTTGTAGGATATGATTATGTTAAGTGGGCTTTTTTTTTTTTTAATGGTAAGAAAGCCATTTCAGCATTTCAACATGGCCTATACTGCTGCTGTTAAATCTGAATTGTGGACTGGACCATTATTTTACAAGCTGATCAAGCTGGGCTAGAGCTTGCTGGGTGAAAACAGTTCCCATCATTAGACACTTTGTAACAGATCAGTTGGCCAATCATTAAAATTTATGGAGAAGAACAAAATTCAGTAGCAAGTTCTGACCCACAGGTAATGAAATCCTTATTTGAGCAGCTTGAAAATAAGATTTATAATGAGTGCAGTTATCTTCAGAACTAGAAAGTTTATTTAATGTGAAAATTTTATATATAGACAAGAAAGTTTAATTAAACAATTTGTGTTGCTGGGGTTCCAACCTGGGCCTTGCACATGCTAGGTGAGGGCTCTGCCATTCAGCTATGTTCCTAGCCATTAGTGAGAGAAAAATGGAACCAGGTGAAGGTCAGGTTTACAAACAACAACTACAAAAGAACAATGCCAAGGGAGCACTTCACTCAACTGAAGATCTAACAGGGACTGTGAGACGGAGTGCGTCACTCACTTCCCTGCGCAAAACCAGCTCAGGAGCTTGGAAGCTCACAGTATGTAGTTTCAGATGTTGGGTTTGGTTCAAGGTAGGATGGAAAGAATTATTTTATTTAGTAGGAAGTGCTTGTTTTCAGCTGAATTTTCTATCTTGTGGCTGTGATGACTGAGTGGCTGTCACTGGAAGACATCTGGGTTTTTGTATCAAGGCCAGACTTGGCTATTACATTAACAAGAAAATTAAAACTTACTGTTGCAGGAGCTGGGGTGGGAGGTGGGGCATAAGATGGTCTTTCTGTTTGAAAGAAAATAAATAACTTCTTGTAAACAACTGAGATATAATACTATGCAACAAAACTACCAATGGTCCTGTTTTGAAGAAAAAAAAATGAGAGTATTTTTGGAATTCCCATTTGCTAGGGCATTAGTCTCGTATTAACACAGATTGATAAATATAAAAATTGAAACTTACTTGACATTTTGGAAGATTAAGTTCTCAGTTCCTTAAGAATGAATCTGAGACACTAAAATAAAAAAAAAGAAAAAAAAGAAAAAAAAAGAGAATCAAAACTCAGCAAGCATAAGAGAATGTTTTCCTAAAGAATAGGGTAGTTTGATTGGTATTTCTGAGCAAAATTACTTCACTGTTAATTGCTAATAATCAAGCCTTTTGCATATTTTTAACTAGTTCTTATAGTCATTTGACTGATCAGAATTAAATGATGAAAATAAGTTACTGGGAAATTTAGAGTTATATTAGAGATGGATTTTAAGTTTTTGCTTATGATATTGAGCCACGTCTTGTATGGAAAACATTTTGCTGATGCCATGCAAACGTTTACTTAGACTGGTAAAAAAAAAATAATGACAATAGAATGGGATGTATTATCAGGGTGACCCCAACAAGGCCTACCAGATACTGACAAATCCCTGATCAGCAGCTCTGCTTTCTTCAGGGGACATCTTTTATTAAACAGAGCAATGTCTTATTTCTGGAAACAGTGTGAAAGGTAATTTGGTATGGTACCAAACTTTATACTCTCTTTTATTGGTAAATAGTTTCATAAGTGCTGGAACCAATTTTCAGAGTCTACTTGGAGGACTCTCATTGGTCCTTTACGGCCCATTTCAGAAAATATTTCAGGTACTTTCTTCATAAATTATCTGGGCAGAATAACTGCATCTCCTTTGTATCCCTATCTGGTTACAAAGATCAATGGCATTTTCCCTTACACAACATGCCAATATGGCTAGGTTTTGTCTTGAAAGAGAGGAGGGATGGTCTAATTTATTACTGTATTGCTCAAACCTCGCTCAAGTCTTCATAAACTTGGTGCTAGTATGACCAGCTCACAACACGGACAGATGTGAGCTCGCTCCTTACTTAACACACACCACAAATGGTAATGTATAAAGAGATGGAAAATTATTTTCAGAAAGAAGGTAAGTAAACTGTGACTACTGGAGTACTTTCATCCCACACTACGTAAAACAAACACCTTTTTCCTTCCAGTTTTCATTTTAAGGAAATGCCTCACCTCATCAGGGTAAGAGTTCTGATGTGGAAACAGCTTAGTTTTTTTCAACCCAGGCCTCTTTCTTTCCTTCCATCAACACCCAGTAGGCCTTGCTGTGGGGAGCCCCGACAGAAACTGTAACAAGGTCCCTGGCACCTTCCACTTCACGGCTAATACTGTCAAATGATGGCTCTCCTGTGCTAAGAATATAAACCCTGAAGAGTGGACCTAACCCCAGTGCCTGGCAGGGAACTCAGTGTCTGTTGAATAATTACCTTACAAGGTAAGGCTTATTAGGCTACCTGGCTCACGAGTCACTACGACCCTACCGGAGACATGCGGCTGTCCCCGTTTTACACACGAAGAAACAGTCTCAGGGCGATTAAGATATAAAGTGTTTAAAGCCACAGGCCCAGAACTGCCAGAGGTGGGTTTAAACCCAACCCACGCCGTCTCAGAGTCCACTCCTCACTCCAGGCCACCCCGGGAGTCTTTAGGTCGCTGCCTGAACCCCAAAAGGGAACCATCTTCCGGGTGGGTGAGGACCCCCCGCTGGCCTGGCCCGGAGGGCTTCCCGAGGTCCTCTCTCTAAGTTTGGGGCGGAGGGTGAGCTTTCCTGGCAACTCCCCCGCAGGGGGGGTGTGCATCGGTGCTCGGCCAGCGTCGGGGGTCCGGCGTAAAGGGACAAGCGGCGCCTCGGAGGAGCTGTCCCGGATGGGGCTTCCTGGCGACCCCGCCGCCGCTAGGCCTCACCGAGGCCGCACCGGCCCTCGTTCCCGCCTCGGAGCTGAGCCGGATCCCCAGCACCCCGCGGGAACTCGGGGTCCCGGCAAACCGAAACAGCACAGCTCGCCACCCTCCCCGACCGGGTCGGGCCCACTCGAAAACACTCACCCGCGGGCCGAAAAGGCGCCCGCAGCTCCGGCTTCGCTTCCCTTTGTCCCGCGCTCGCCCCGCCCCTCGCGCCGGAGCTTCCGCGCTCGCACTTTCCACACGCGGCGGGATTTCTCCGCGGGCCGCGGCCGGCTCTCCTCAGACGAACAGCCCCTTCCAGCGAGGACGCGGAGAGGCTTAGTGCAGCCGAGGATTTTTTTTTTCTTCTCCCCAGGCTCCGCAGTTTTTCTCAGAAGTCTTGCAATTTGGATCCTGTCCCAGCCGGGCGCCGATTCGTCACGGCGAGGAGGGCGGAGAAGGCCGGGCCGCGTTGCGGGCCCCGGTTCGCGGCCGGGCGGCAGGAACTGCGCTGGGAGCGCGGCGGGGCTGCTCCGAGGCGGTGGGTGCCGCCGTGTGAGACCCGCGCCGGGCGACGGCACGCCGGAGCCTCTCCCGGGAGAGGGCGGGACGCAGCTCCCGCACCCCGCGCACCCCGGGCGCTTCCCTTCGCTGTGGTCCTCAGTACGCCGCTGCAGGATGCAGGATGGAGGCGGGGAGGACTCGGGTCCCCGCGTTTAGGTCCTTGCCAGCGCCCAGCAGGGCTCCCTGCCTCAACAGCCTCAGCGAAAAGCAACACGGGAGTTTTTGTAGTTTCCTAGAGGCTGAGTGATGGCGACAGGTTTCTGAGCCTAGGGTCCGCAGATGCCAGCTCCCTCTCACCAGGTCCTGTACCTGTGGCAATTTACATTTCCTTCCAGGAGAACCAATTCAGTTTAGCCTCGCCTGTCTTCAAATAGCCAGCTCAACTGTTTCTTTGTGATGCCCTCCTGGAACTTTTCCTAGGCCAATCTTTTCCTTGGTTCTCTGTGGTCCTGTGTCTTGATACCCTCTGTATGGGACTGGGCCATCTGTAATCTTGAAAAGATTTCATCCCAAACATTCCAACCATTAGATAAGGTTAGATAAGATGGCCAGATGTCCCCCAGTCTAGCACACACCTATTTCTGTTTTACAGATACTGCTAGACAAATGTCGGCCAATCAGGGTCCTGAACCCTGGAAATCCCTCATCCCAGCCTCTGCTATAAAGAAAACTATCCTGCCTAGAAAACTATCCTAGGCTCTTTGCTCTCACCACTGCATTGGACTGCATTGGACAGACAGACCAAGCTTGGAGCTTGAAAATAAAGGCTTTTGCTTTTACATGTGAGATTCAGTCTCTGTGGTGGTCTTTTGGGGGTCCCCGAGATCTGGGCATAACGTGTAGAGGCATCTTTCTGGACCATTCCAAGGCTGGTTGTATTACTAATTCCAAATACTTGGGCGGACCATCTGAAGTATAGAGACACCTGGCTAAGGTGGTCATGGTGGAGGAAAAGTGAACAGATGACCTGTGCTTATCTAAGGACACTGTTGGCCTTTAGAGAAACTGGTTGAATTCTGGGGCCTCCTGTTGGCCCGTATCCTGGTTGTGACAACAGTAAGTGGGATCTCTTTAGAAGTCTGCAGAGCCAGGGATAAGTGATAACACTGTCCAGTTCTTCCATCGCCCAACATTTCCATACTCATGAGTAGAAATAACGAAGTGGAAGGGCACATTGAAAGGAAAGACCAAACGAGAGTTTGTTGGATGAATGGGCAGCATGAGGGAATGTATCCCAAACTGGATTTTAACACAAAAAGCAGAGAGAATGTGGGATCCACAGAGCCACAGCAGGGATCCCAGAATCCTCTTCCTCTGGCTAAGCCTCTTAATCTGACCTGCTCAACAACTCCAGCCTTGTTTCTTCCCTGCATGTGTGTCTGTGTGTGTGTCTGTTTGTGTCTATGTTGTGTGTCTGTGTGTGTGTGTCACATAACTATATAGACACATCCTGCTCAGGCCATTTTGTGTCCCTATTATATGATTTCAGAGCTGACCATTCGGGATTGGATAACCACTTAAGGGGGTTCATCCCTGGGGAGGACTTTCTCTTGCTCTCAGTGTTCCTACAGGTTGCCTGTTGTTCATTGTCTAGCAGGTGGAGATATTTGATATCTCGAACACAATGAATGATATATTTAGATGCTTATTAAATCTGTGAAATTAATGGATGATGATCTCATTATCCTCTTTGGTTCTTCCTCTATTCCTTAAGATTTCAAAAACGTATAGAGGGGGCTGTCAAGATGGCTTAGCTGGTAAAGGCGCCTGCTTCGTAGCTTGATGACCTGAGTTCAAGCCTCAGGAGCCACCCAGATGGAAGGAGAGCACCAACCCCTACAAGTTGTCCTGTGACCTCCACATGCTCCGTGTGATTCCACATGCAGACAGAATAAGTAACTGTAATAACTTATCACATGCATACAGTCGATACAAAATCAAAATTTTAAATAATAATTTATTTTTAAATCTTTGCATAAAAGTCATTTCTTTTTCTTTAGACATCACTGGTACTTCAAAGACTGTCATGACAGAACAGCACAAGTTGGGTGACTTACCAGGAAGGAGTAATTTTTCCTGAACCAATTGAATTGAAAATAGCTATTGCGTTTCGAACTGTTGCTTAGTCATTGTCAGTTATAATTTCCCTCACAAGTTCTTCCCTTCCAGAGACAGTTTTCACTGAAGTAGAATCGGACATCTGAGTAGGCCTTGCCAGATGTTTCAGTGTGCATATTATTTCGAGAAACAGTGAGGCAGCAGGGGAGGCCGCAATTAGAAGTGAGCATCGCCTTCTCTTTGTCTTCAAGTGTGAACCTGAGGCCTGGAGCCAGAGCGATCTCTCCTCTCACATGGCTGATTAAAGGCAGAGCTGCAGCTAGGAGCCTACACTTGCTAGTAACTGGAATTACTCTTTATTTTCACATTTTGTTATGAACTCGTACATTTGAAATATTTTCAGGAGATGGAGGAATATTCATTTCTATTCCTCTATAGGAGAGCATAGTATTATTTTGTACAGTTGCTGTGAGGATTATAAATGATCTGCTGACCACAGTGCCTGGAGTCCTGTAAGAACTTTGCAAATAATGCTGTCCACCATTATACTTTTTCCAGAATTATAGGGTTTTATAATTATGGTTATGGTGTGTGTGTGTGTGTGTGTGTGTGTGTGTGTGTAGGCTATCACTATGTAGTTCAGGCTGGGCCCTAGAACTAAAAATCTTCCTGCCTCTGCCTTCCAAGTGCTGGGATTACAAGTGAATGTGGTTTTTTTCCCCTTCCTCAAGTGAGCTAGCTTTTTGTCGCTTTTCCATGTACAGACATCTTTGAAGTAAGAGAGCTCAAATACAAAGCAGCCTTAGAGGTCATGTGTGGTGATATTTTGTTGTATTATAATAAAATTTGCCTGAAGATCAGAGGACAGAGTCAGCTACTAGATTAAACATTGAGGTCAGGCGGTGGTGGCACACAACTTTAATCCTAGCACTTGGGAGGTGGAGATCTGTCTGGCTCTCTGTGAGTTCAAAGCCACCCTGGACTACAGGAGAGTAATCCAGTCTAAAAGAAACAGAGCCAGGCAATGGTGGCACACACCTTTAATCCCAGCACTTGAAATCTCATGCCTTTGCTACCAGTATTTGGGAAGCACACACATGCCATTAATCCCAGCAGTAGGAAGGCTGAGACAGTAAGTGATACAGCTGGGTGGAGAAAGGCATATAAGTGTGAGGAGACAGGAACTGAGGCCTTTCCAGCTGGGGACTCAGGGGCATTCAGTCAGAGGATTCGTGGAGTTGGCGAGGTGAGAACAGGCTGTGGCTTGTTCCTTTGATTTTTCAGCATTTACTCTAGCATCTGGCTCTGGTTTTTTATTGTAAGACCATTTAGAATTTATGCAACAGTCATGTTTCAAAATTTTTTTTTATTATAGCGGTATCATTTACTTTGGTAAATTCATATTCCAATTTTAAAATGCTTTGAAGCAAACAAAAATCACTTACAAATTCAAGTACTGCATATTATACACACAGGATAGCAGCGTAATGGAATTTCTCTAGCAAGCTGTTAATTCACAATGCCCAGTACTAACAGTACTGCAGTAGATTACACTAGATGTATCGCTTTACCCTAATCATTGTTGCATAGAACAGTAACCAGTACAACAGCTTATATGATTGCATTTCAAAGCTTTAATAAAGTTGTAGCATTTAATGATGAATGAAACTTTTCCCTTTTTTTCTCTGAGGTCCAAACCCAGGGCCTCCTGTGTGCTAGGTGAAGCTCTGGCACTGTGCTGTGCCTCCAGGCTTCCCAGAAACATTTTTATGTATAGGACGCAAGTTTGGGACAGATGCTTATGCAAGAATAAGCGCTTACTATGCTGCTGTATCCTTGACAGAACAGCATCATTCCTTTTCACTAAATAGAGCGAGTCAGGCTAAAAGGAACATGAGGTAATGTTAAAATCCCTGTATTATATTAAAAGTTCCTTAACATAATTTCCTTGTGGCTAAAGCATATTTACTGGTCAACACACACACGCACACACACACACACACACACACACACACACACACACACATATATATACACATATACATATACATACATATATATATGCATACACACACACCTGTGGAGAGAGGACGGGAGGGAGGGGTTGATTTTTGAAGGCTGCACTAATGCTAGCATAGCCATAGCCCTTATGATGTTTCAGCTGGAAACAAAGAACAGTGGTTTGTACTCCTTTTTATTGTTGTTTAGAGAAAAAAAAAGCCTATAACCACCTAGTGTCTTAAAACCGGTATTTATTATTTAAGGTCTCAAATATACCTGCATTAAACAAATTACGTTGTTTTTAAAAATGTTGCAACACCTTGTCATCTATTCACAAATATATTTTACGTCTGTAGTTATTACAGTTTGAACATTTTTAAAGCAAGTCCTGCAGACAACTCTTAGCTCAGCTAGCAATACTATGCTGTTAGTTCACATAAATGACTGCAGGAACTCTTTCTCCTAGTTCATGGAGGACCTTCTCTAAGGCCCATGGCAAACACCACTTCCACTTCATTTTACAGATGGAAGAGTTCAGATGATGCATAATTGGGTAACTGTCCTAGTAACTAGAGTAATCACATTTTCCATTTGCTTTTAAAGTTTTGTTTGTACAGCTCTGTGTGTGTGTGTGTGTGTGTGTGTGTGTGTGTGTGTGTGTGTGTATGTAAGGATATAACTTTTACAGTTCTTTCAACAAAGTGACTCTCCTGCGAATCAGATTCTTATTCTAAAAGAACTGTAAGATATAGGGCACCCCAATTTTATTAATCATCAAAATAGCCTTGAGGTGTGCTCAGTACTTCAGAATTGCTCACAGACAGACCACTTTTAATTTTCTTAATTCCCAGGGTTCAAATGATTGTCTCAAACGGAAAAATCCTAAGAGAAGCTCGAGACCCCTCTTCATAAACATTGGTTCCTAACTGTTGCCTTTTTAGAAGTAGAACAAACATTTTAGGTTCAGCTAGTCCTGAAACCATGGGGAGTAACTCAGTGTAACTCTTCGGTATTCAGACAAGCTATTCCATTTTCCTTAGGAAGTTCAGCCATTGAGTGAAATTACAGACTTAACCAAGCCACCTTATACTTCAAGTCTCTGATAAAGCTCGCCAGGATAAAGACTATCTGGATGACAGACAAAACAGAAATCACACCAAATTTCTGATTTATTTTTAAGCACTCTCCTCTCCAAAAAATATGCTCATCTTTGGAGTCTTAGCAACTTTACCTCTTACTATACGTGTTCTCTGAAGGGAGCCACAGCCCACGGCATCTTCACATTATCCATACATGTGGAGTAACTTACATTTGGGACTGGGCGTCAGCATGGCCAGCCTAGGTCCATCCTAGTGTCTCTGATAAATCAAATCCTATCTCTGGGTGGTTGGCTGCTGGTGGGGGCTTGATGGAGGGAATACTACATGATCTTCGCATGATAAGCCTGACTTCGATGTCGGGCAGATTCTCCCGTCTGCTCGGTAAACAGCCTTCATCAGTGGCTGCCAAATGGAGGTCAAAGCGAAGAGAAACAGACTTTTTCCTCAATCGGGGGTTATCTTTAAAGAATGAACCTTCCCATTCTTTTATAACTTCATCCACTTTCTCTGTCCTGAAATGAGAAAATAAACTTTTTTTATAGAAGAAGAAATAGACACAAAGTATAGTTCATATTTATGAAAAATATGTATAATGTATGCGTTGTGGGGTTTTTAACAATTTAGATTTGTTTATTTTATTTTATGTGTGTGTTTTGTCTGCATGTATGTATGTGTACCAAGTGGTACATGCCTGGTGCCCACAGAGGTCAGAAGAGGACATCAGATGCCCTGGAACTGGAGTAGTGTATGATTGAGAAACACCAGGTGCTCTTTATCACAGCCATCTCTCCATACTCAGGTTGTGGAATTTCTAATTGACACATATAACTTTAACAATCATAAGAATATAATCTTTAGCCGGGCAGTGGTGGCGCACGCCTTAAATCCCAGCACTTGGGAGGCAGAGCCAGGCGGATCTCTGTGAGTTCGAGGCCAGCCTGGGCTACCAAGTGAGCCCCAGGAAAGGCACAAAGCTACACAGAGAAACCCTGTCTCAAAAAACAAAAAACAAACAAACAAAAAAACAAAAAACAAAACAAAACAAAAAAAACTTTAATATGAATTTCTGTGGAATTTCTACATAATTCTTGTATTTTTATTTTTTTTTGAGATGGGGTCTTGCTATATAGTCCTGGACGTCCTGGAACTCACTTTGTAGACCAGGCGGGCCTCGAACTCACAGAGATCCACCTGCCTCTTCCTCTCCAGTGCTGGGATTCTATACAATTCTTATGTTCTGATTTTAGTTTTAGAAAAAAAGTGAATTATTTTCACACTCTTATTTGTGTTGTTATGTGTGTATACTCGTGTCTGCCTGAGAAATCACAGTATACTGAAAAGTATTTGAAATACTTGAAAAAGACTGCTCAGATTTACTCTACTGAGGTGAATTTCATCAGGTTTAGTAGTATTTCATAGTCCAAGCTGTTTTACTTACTGAATGGTGCCGTGAGCCTCCGCACTCTCCTCCACATTTCCATTCAATTCTGGCTGTTTAGTCATTGTCTCCACATTTTCATTCTCATACTTTTGTGAGACTTTCGTTGAAAAAGATATTTCATTTATAATGGCTGTGAAAATGTTACATTAAATCACAACATTGAAAAAGAAAAGGAAAATGAAGTACATTAGTGTGTGTGTAGGGGGATCACAACATTGAAGTCCTGAAATTCTTCTCTTGCTGCTTTGGAGAAGTTTCTGTATAATCTCCACAAATAACATGACTATTTTCAAATTAGTTTATTGGGTCAGAAACTCACCAGAGGGGAGAAGAAAGCCAACTTTACTCCTGGTAGTAGGTTTTTCTTCTTTTTTCTCGCCTTGGATACAACCATAGTATCTGAAATGGAAAGAGTCATAGAAACAACATTGTAGTAGCAAAAAACAAAAACAAAAACAAAACAAAACAAAAACAAACAAACTAAAAGAAAACAGACAAGAGAATGGGTAAGTTGTTACATTCACACAATGGGAATACTATTCAGCATTGACAGTGATGAGTGAGGCCATGCAGCGTCTGTCAGTGAATCTCTCAGGCACAAGGAAGAGCAGAGGAAAACTAGGAGCTAGCTTTATAAGGGTTAAAACAATACACAGACCAATTTTCTACATTGTATAGATAGGCATCTATATTACCAAAAGAGCTGTGTGAGACTAGTAAGTATCAATTAGGAGTCAGCCTGGGGGGCGGGGCATGGGGGCGGGGAGCATGGAGGGCGGGGTTTAGATGACCAGAAAATAAAACATCTTAAACTGGAGCAACTAGAAGTATGTTAACACTTAGGATTTCAAAAGTCATAGGAATGCAATTTATAATACTTAATATCATTGTTCACTATATTTTCTGGTTTTTGTGTAATAACATTGTTCATTTGTATTCTCCTGTATTTATATCTTAAATATAATAATACAAATTTAGAAAACTAGAAAAATATTAAAAACCAATTTGTCAATATCTCAAATGATTAGGAATGAACATCTATGGTCATTATTTAATCATATATTACATTCACACCATATATAAAGTCATGTATTTTTCACAGAGCACAATGTGCTGGACAGTGCTTTAAGCACTTCACAAGTGTTAATTCATTAGATTCTCACAGTAATCTTGTGATGCAGATAATATTATTCCCATTTTGCTGATGAGAAAACTGAAGCACAGAGAAGTTAAGTAGCTTGTCCAAGGTCACTCAGCTAGTAAGTGGTATATTTTGAATTCAATTTATTAAGCCAAGGCTTATCACAGGCTAAACTTATTCCATCTGGTTTTGCAGAAGACTCAGAATTCTGAAACAAGCAAGAACAAAGATTTATTGTTATGGGAATATAGAGACATGGAGGTAATGCCATGCTCAAGGGTCTAAAGCCTTTTAAATGGTTGTAAAATACAATATTGAGTAAGTAAGAATTCCCCCGTTAACACCTTCTTATCTCAGGATACCTGAAGCCTTTCTTTTTTTTTTTTTTTTTTTTGGTTTTTCGAGACAGGGTTTCTCTGTGTAGCTTTGCGCCTTTCCTGGAGCTCACTTGGTAGCCCAGGCTGGCCTCGAACTCACAGAGATCCGCCTGGCTCTGCCTCCCGAGTGCTGGGATTAAAGACCTGAAGCCTTTCAAATGTGACTCAGAGCAGTATTGCTTTCCATACTTGTAACAGAATCACATGATTATTAGTTTTCATTTTTTGAGAAGGTCTCTTGTAACTCAAGCTGGCCTCTAACTTGCTGTGGAGCTGAGGATGACCTTGAACTCCCGATCTTCCTGCCTCCACTTCCCAAGTGCTCTGATTACAGGCATTCACATCTGGATTACGTGATGCTGGGGAACAAACTCAGGGTTTCGTGTATGCTGGGTAAGCCCTCTCCTGGCTGAGCCCCATCCCCTAACTACAGCAGTACTATTTTGGAGTTCACTGTGGGGTGGGGGTGGGGCCTTAGGGCCAGTTTCTGGTGACAAAGTGTGAGTCACCAAACTTCTTTGGGGGTGATCTATCAAAGGCAAAGACTAGTCCTAAAAGAGAGAGACAGTGAAGAAAGTGGGAAGGATAGGAAAAAGCCTCTTTAGTGAAGAAGAATTGTAACAGCCAACTCTGGTTATGAGCGTGCTGGTTGGAGCCGGCTGGACAAAGTTCTCCATGCTCCCTGGAGAGTGTGCTAATCCTGCTCTACTATAGGAGCTCAGTGAACAGGCTGTGGTGGTGGTGGGCTTTATTTTTGGATTTGGTTTCTCTGATGGCATCAACAGTGGCTCTGTGCGTGTGGCCCCATGCCACCCTGTGCCATTAGCGATGTGGACTTAGGTACCTGATCTCCTCCTGTTCCAGCAGGCGGCGGTACGTGGCAATTTCCTGCTCCAGCCTCATCTTCGTGTTGAGAAGCATCTCATGTTCCTGAAGCTGCTTCTCGATGCCGCCTCTCACTTCCTGCAGCTCCTTCTCTAGTCCGTCAATCACCGACTCCAGATCTTGCAGCTGCATCTGGTAATGCTGCTCACTGGCCTGCAGGGAGTTTTCAAGACCCCTTTCCTGTTGACAGACGTCATCAGCAGTTAACCAGTGACAGATGGGCTTCTGAAGTCTCATAGTCACCTGTTCCATTCCGTCTGTCTATCTGTCTGTCATCTATCTATCTATCTATCTATCTATCTATCTATCCATCTATCTATCATCTATCCATCTATTTATCTATTATCTATCTATCTATCTTTTTTTTTTTTTTTGGTTTTTCGAACTTTTCTTGTATTTGCTTTTAACTATTTAGCAGTCTCAATCAAGATCGCTGTCTGTGAGTGCTATTAATGCCATCTTTTTTTTTATTTTTCATTAGCAATCAAAGCCAGGGCTTTGAACAGGATAGGCTCTGAGTCACACCTGTAGCCCCACTTTTTTTTTTTAATTTAGAGATTATAATAGTTGTGCTTCACTTATACAAGAGGACCTTTTCCTTTTGCTATTTGAAATTTTTTTTTAAACATTTATTTTGTGTATGAGAATGTATGCATGTGTAAGTCAGAGGACAGCTTTCAGGAATTGTTTTTCTTCTTCCATCATTCGAGTTTGGGAGATCAAACTCAGGGTAACAGGCTTTTCCGCAAGCACCTTTACCTGCTGAGCCATCTTGCTGGCCCCCTTTCTGCTGTTTGAGACAAGGTCTCATGATGTAGCCCAGGCTGGCTTTGGACTAGGCGTTACAGGTTTGTGTAACCAGGCTTAGTTAATTCTACAGTCAATCTGACCTTGAGCCAATGAGAATCCTTCTTTCTCAGCCTCCGAAATGCTGGGGTTATAGCCATGAACCACTATGCCTGGCTTCCATAAGAAAGTTGTATTTAGTAGCTGAGCAAGATGACACTCACTTGTAATCACAGCTACTCAGGAAGTGGAGGCAGGAGGGACACCAGTTCAAGGCCCACTTGGGCAGCTTTGTGAGACGCTGTCTCAACAACAACAAAATGACAAGAAGAAGAAGAAGAAGAAGAAGAAGAAGAAGAAGAAGAAGAAGAAGAAGAAGAAGAAGAAGGGCTAAGGATGAGGCTCCACAGCAAAGCACTTGTTCACTGTGCACAGGCCCTGGGTTTAATCTCCAGTACTGGATATTTAAAAAAAATATATGTAACTAGGTAGCTTTCTGTATTTCAAAATAATGTTGTAATCACTCCTCTAGCAAGAAAAAAAGAAGTCCTTTACATTGTGATTAACGTACCATCATCCTGAATTATTTAATTTTTTAAAATATTGAAAATATAGTGACTATCAAAGGTGAAACAGACTGCTCACAAAAGGCATCCCAGGGGCCCATGAGATGGCTCAGTGGATAAAGGTATTGCTCAGCTTGAGTTCAGTCCCCCGGTCCCACAGGGAGGGGATAACTGGTTGACAAAAATTGTCCTCTGACTTTCCCATGTGCACACACTCAACCAACCAACCAACCAACCAACCAACCAACCAACCAACCAACGCAAACAGAACTTTAAAAAGGCCTATCAGGAAAGTGTGTAACTATTTTCCCATTAGAAATCTCAATGGCAGGGATGCTGTTAGAATACTATAGATAATAACAACACACAATCCATTTTCTCATATCAACAGTCAGAGAGCCCCAGAGCCAGGAACAAGTACAACTGAGTTTCTCTAGATGTAAACTGAACCTCCAGGGAGCGGATTACAGCCACTGGGTGGGAAAGGGTGAGGATCCCGGGCAGCGTTCAGTGGCCTCCACCGTTCAGTGGCCTCCCCCGTAGAGCGATGGAGTCTTCTTTTTCCTCTCTGTGTTGTACATGCTGGGCAGATGCTCTGCCAGCAAGCTGCCTTCCCCAGCCCCCTCCTCTCTCTAACTCACGGAGCCTCTGGGGTGTCTTGGGGTCTTCCTCACCACAGCGTGGAGGGTCTCGATTTCCACTTGCAGGTGGTGGCACTGGCGCCGGGCCTCCTTGAGTTCCGCCTGAGCTGCCTTCAGAGCCTCCCCATCCTTGTCCATTCTTTTGGTTATGTCTTCCTCTAGCTGTGAGAAAGTCAACAATAACAACAGCAAACAACGACAAAACCACAAAACCAAAAACCCAAACCAACAACAGCAAAACAAAACAAAACAACCAAAGGGCACGATTGAAAAGGAGGTGCTTAAACAATTATAGAGGAATCAAATCTCGTCTTCTTGTCTCTATTAGATTACCAGAGTGCGTTCCGGTGCTTCATTACTAATCAATCAAATACCTGAGCCAGTCAATGATGCTCTCAGCCCCAATCTTCTCTGCTATCAAATGATCTCAAAAGTCCCTTTCTGACTACAGCAGCCTATGAAGATACAGAGGAGGCAC
This sequence comes from Peromyscus leucopus, assembly GCF_004664715.2. Classification (NCBI taxonomy): domain Eukaryota; kingdom Metazoa; phylum Chordata; class Mammalia; order Rodentia; family Cricetidae; genus Peromyscus; species Peromyscus leucopus. The sequence continues at coordinate 93,232,301 of NC_051086.1, read as the reverse complement.
TGGAGAGGTGGCTCAGAGGTTAAGAGCAGCAGCTGCTCTTCCAGAGGCCCTGAGTTCAATTCCCAGCAACCCCATGGTGGCCTACAAACATCATGTAATGAGCTCTGGTGCTCTCTTCTTACCTGCAGGCATACATGCAGGCAGAATACTGTATATATAATAAGTAAATAAATCTTAAAAAAAAAAAAAAAGAAAATACAGAGGAACACATCTGTTTTAGTGAAGAGGAAGTTTTCGAGACAAATTTGTGACCTGTGATTTTTCACATTCCCGTATGTGTCGATAAGGAAGATCAGTTGAAATTCAGTGATTACTTTCTAACATTTGTTTTTGTAGGCTGCTTCATAGAGGTAGATACACAGCTGCACATCCAAAAAGAGGTCAATTCTGGATGTGTGGACTGGGAGCTAGACACCGTTAGAAAAGATATTACTATGCTAGTAAATTGGAAAATTAAGTTGTCACAGGCTCCAAGGTTCTTAAATGAAGTTCTATGTCGAGGAAACCTTTTTATTTTTATTTTTTTCAAAATGATCTTTTTAGAGGGCTTCAGTTTGGCTTTTTTTTTTTTTTCTTTCAAGACAGGTTTTCTCTGTGTAGCTTTGTGCCTTTCCTGGAACTCACTCTGTAGCCCAGGCTGGCCTCGAACTCACAGAGATCCGCCTGGCTCTGCCTCCCAAGTGCTGGGATTAAAGGCGTGCACCACCACCGCCCGGCTTCAGTTTGGATATTTGGGGTTGTAATGAAAAAGATACTGTGAGTGTGTGTGTGTGTGTGTGTGTGTGTGTGTGTGTACCATGTAGGTGTATGTTTGTGAAAAAAATATATGCTAGAATCAGTCTGGGGTGTCGTTCCTTAGGAGCCACCCACTTTTTCTTTTCCTTAAAAAAATTTTTTTTTGAGACATGGTTTCTCATTGGGACCCAGGCTTGCTGATTAGGCTAGAATGGCTGGCTAGTGAGCTCCAGGGATCTATTTACCTGTCTCCAGATCTTATTGCTGGGATCACAAATGCACACCACCATGTTTCACTTTATATTGTGGGTCCTGTGGATCAAAATCAGGTCCTCATACTTTCATAGTAAAACTAGCTGAGCTGTCCTCCAAGTCCCAAAAATGACATCTTAAAGATTATTTTCTAAATTTTCTCCTCTTCTAAAAACAAGCAGGGGAAGATGTGAAGCTCAGTGGTAGAATGCCTGCCTGGCAAGCACAGGGGGGAACTGGGATATTTTCTGTTTTGCTTAAAATGTTTTCATGCTGATGGAATTAAAAGAAAACACCAGTTAACAGCATTATCAACATTTGACCTCATTAGGAGCAATGTATTGAGTTGATTTGAAGTAAAAAAAAAAAAAAAAAAAAAAAAAGACAACTTTTTAATGTTCTTTTAAATTTGTAAATTTGGTTATATGGTAGATTTTTTTTAAAGGAAGCCAGAGTCGATAAAAGTCTGTGAATAAAGTTTAGGGCAAGATATTAGAGAAAAGGGCTGGAGATTTGGCTCAATAACTAATTGCTTGTGACACAGCCTACAGGCAGGAGTTCCAATCCTTAGAACCTCTGTAAATGCTGGGTAAGTATGGAAGCTTGCCTATAATTCCAGCCTGGGAAGATGGGACAGGAAGTCTCAAGTCTGGACATGTCAGTGAGCTCTGGATTTGACTGAGAGACCTTGCCTCAACTGACAAAGTGTAAGAGTGATGGAGGACGATTTTTGAGATCAACTGTGCTTCCCTCCCAGCATATGGCCCAACATGCATGTGAATCTTGCACAGTTCACCCATACACATGCAAACATGCACACACACATATACATAAACATAGATAAACACCCCCCCACCTTGAAAAATGGAAAAAGAAAGATGTTAGAGGGAAATTTTCCTCCTTTCTTTGTCAGCCTATCACATGTTTAGTGTTAACTTGGCAAAGTCAAGCAACCAACATCTACCGGAGCAACTATAAAAAAGAATGAGAAGACTTTTGGAAACAATGTAAGGCTACGGGGACCACTGGTCTTTTGTCCCAGTGAGGAACTGGCAGGTAAACTGTGTGGATTCCCAAGATGGTTCCCAGTGAACTACGCCCCCCCCCCCCAAAGTTCATGTCCTGAGTCTTGCTGTGATCATTTGGATATGGTAGAGCTGATGCTGTGCCCATTCTAGGCTATGCCTTAAGAAGTCTGCCAGCTTCCACATTGTTCTTGGAAGCCCTGGGTCATCATCATAGAAGAACTCTGGATACCCGGTTAGAGAGAGTTGTGTAGGGAGGCTAGGTGGAGAGGGACCTGAGGTTCATGGGGAGGGAAACAGGCCCAGGTGTCTCAAGCCAGCCTTTTCAATCTGCTGCCAAGGTCCAAACACATTAGCCAGTCACTTGGAGCATGCCAGCCAATAGGGCCCTGAAGTGACTGCATCCTATTCAGCATCTCAGGTAGCACCAGAGTCCCCATATCCCAGCTTCCTCATCCACGGAATCACAAGACAGAATACAATAGCCTACACTTTAGCCCATTGAGCTTTGGGGTGACTTTTTATGCAGCGATTGCTAGCTACAGCACTATATGCTTATTTCATTTGCTTATTTACCTGTTTGGTGCTAGGGTTAAACCAGGGCTTGCAGTATGTTGTGATAATAAAGTAAATTGACTTTGTGAATTACTTGGAAAAAAAACATTTCTCTCAAGAACCTTTATATTATAAAATGTTGCAAACAGATCTTACGAGAGTTTTGCTTTTTTATTCAAAATCACTCAGTTCAGCATTGGGGCTTGTACACTAAACTTAGATTCCTACTTTGTAAAATAAAGTATTCATTTGGTATATAATTTTCAAAAGTTGTCCTCTCTTAATATTTTCCCCTGTCATATGAAGGTGAACAAACTTTTCCAACATCTAAACCAACAGCCTAGTAACCTTATTTAATCTAGGGAACTGATCATTCTTTTTGAAAACTTAAGATGCTACCCACACACAAAATTTATAATGATGTTCCAGTAGGTTGCTGATGGCACAAAGTCCTGTGATTTCTCACTAACAGTTTTTGTATGGAATTTGAATTGAGCCTGGGTCTGAGTTGGCTCTGTTTCATTTATTTATTTTAAATGTCTTGCAAGCTTTGTGTCAGAAGTACA